>NC_137717.1:0-410000 GCF_964034855.1 Anser brachyrhynchus
CCACTGCGGATGCACTGCAGTGATTCCAGAGAGTGCACTGGCACCACTGGGGAAGCAGTGCAGTGAGTCCAGAGAGTGCACTGCACCACTGGGGATGCAGTGCAGTGAGTGCAGAGAGTGCCCTGGCACCACTGGGGATGCAGTGCAGTGAGTGCAGAGGTTGCCCTGGCACCATTGGGATGCAGTGCAGTGAGTCCAGAGAGTGCACTGGCTCCACTGGGGATGCAGTGCAGTGAGTCCAAAGAGTGCACTGGCACCACTGGGGATGCAGTGCAGTGACTCCAGAGAGTACACTGGCACCACTGGGGATGCAGTGCAGTGAGTCCATAGAGTGCAGTGGCACCACTGGGGATGCAGTGCAGTGAGTCCAGAGAGTGCACTGGCACCACTCGGGATGCAGTGCAGGGAGTCCAGAGAGTGCACTGGCACCACTGGGGATGCACTGCAGTGAGTCCAGAGAGTGCCCTGGGACCAGTGGGAATGCACTGCAGTGAGTCCAGAGAGTGCACTGGCACCACTGGGGATGCACTGCAGTGAGCCCAGAGAGTGCCCTGGCACCACTGGGGATGCAGTGCAGTGAGTCCAAAGAGTGCACTGGCAGCAATGGGAATGCAGTGCAGTGAGTCCAGAGAGTTCAGTGGCACCACTGGGGATGCAGTGCAGTGAGTCCATAGAGTGCACTGGCACCATTGGGGATGCAGTGCAGTGAGTCCAGAGAGTGCACTGGCACCACTGGGGATGCAGTGCAGTGAGTCCAGAGAGTGCACGGGCACCAGTGGGGATGCACTGCAGTGAGTCCAAAGAGTGCACTGGCACCACTGGGGATGCACTGCAGTGACTCTAGAGAGTGCACTGGCACCACTGGGGATGCAGTGCAGTGAGTCCAGAGAGTGCACTGGCACCACTGGGGATGCAGTGCAGTGAGTCCAGAGAGTGCACTGGCACCACTGGGGATGCAGTGCAGTGAGTGCAGAGAGTGCCCTGGCACCACTGGGGATGCAGTGCAGTGAGTCCAAAGAGTGCACTGGCACCATTGAAGATGCAGTGCAGTGAGTCCAGAGAGTGCACTGGCACCACTGGGGATGCAGTGCAGTGAGTCCAGAGAGTGCACTGGCACCACTGGAGCTGTACTGTAGTGAGTCCAGAGAGTGCACTGGCACCACTGGGAATGCAGTGCAGTGAGTCCAGAGAGTGCACTGGCACCACTGGGGATGCAGTGCAGGGAGTCCAGTGTGTGCACTGGCACCACTGAGGATGCAGTGCAGTGAGTCCAGAGAGTGCACTGGCACCACTGGGGATGCAGTGCAGTGAGTCCATAGAGTGCACTGGCACCACTGGGGATGCAGTGCTGTGAGTCCAGAGAGTGCACTGGCACCAATGGGGATGCAGTGCAGTGAGTCCAGAGAGTGCACTGGCACCAGTGGGGATGCACTGCAGTGAGTGCACTGGCACCACTGGGGATGCACTGCAGTGACGCTAAAGAGTGCACTGGCACCACTGGGAATACACTGCAGTGAGTCCAGAGAGTGCACTGGCACCACTGGGGATGCAGTGCAGTGAGTCCAGAGAGTGCACTGGCACCACTGGGGATGCAGTGCAGTGAGTCCAGAGAGTGCACTGGCACCACTGGAGCTGTACTATAGTGAGTCCAGAGAGTACACTGGCACCTCTGGGAATGCAGTGCAGTGAGTCCAGAGAATGCACTGGCACCACTGGTGATGCAGTGCAGTGAGTAAACAGAGTGTACTGGCACCACTGCGGATGCAGTGCCGTGAGTCCAGAGAGTGCACTGTCAGCACTGGGGATGCAGTGCAGTGAGTCCAGAGAGTGCACTGGCACCACTGGGGATGCAGTGCAGTGAGTCCAGAGAGTGCACTGGCACCACTGGGGATGCAGTGCAGTGAGTCCATAGAGTGCACTGGCACCACTGGGGATTCAGTGTAGTGAGTCCAGTAAGTGCAAAGGTACCAGTGGGGATGCACTGCAGTGAGTGCACTGGCACCACTGGGGATGCACTGCAGTGACGCTAAAGAGTGCACTGGCACCACTGGGAATACACTGCAGTGAGTCCAGAGAGTGCACTGGCACCACTGGGGATGCAGTGCAGTGAGTCCAGTGTGTGCACTGGCACCACTGAGGATGCAGTGCAGTGAGTCCAGAGAGTGCACTGGCACCACTGGGGATGCAGTGCAGTGAGTCCATAGAGTGCACTGGCACCTTGGGGATGCAGTGCAGTGAGTCCAGAGAGTGCACTGGCACCACTGGGGATGCACTGCAGTGAGTCCAGAGAGTGCACTGGCACCAGTGGGGATGCAGTGCAGTGAGTGCACTGGCACCACTGGGGATGCACTGCAGTGACGCTAAAGAGTGCACTGGCACCACTGGGAATACACTGCAGTGAGTCCAGAGAGTGCACTGGCACCACTGGGGATGCAGTGCAGTGAGTCCAGAGAGTGCACTGGCACCACTGGGGATGCAGTGCAGTGAGTCCAGAGAGTGCACTGGCACCAGTGGGGATGCAGTGCAGTGAGTCCAGAGAGTGCACTGGCACCACTGGGAATGCAGTGCAGTGAGTCCAGAGAGTGCACTGGCACCACTGCGGATGAAGTGCCGTGAGTCCAGAGAGTGCACTGTCAGCACTGGGGATGCAGTGCAGTGAGTCCAGAGAGTGCACTGTCAGCACTGGGGATGCAGTGCAGTGAGTCCAGAGAGTGCACTGGCACCACTGGTAATGCAGTGCAGTGAGTCCAGAGAGTGCACTGGCACCACTGGGAATGCACTGCAGTGACTCCAGAGAGTGCCCTGGCACCACTGGGGATGCACTGCAGTGAGTCCAAAGAGTGCACTGGCACCATTGAAGATGCAGTGCAGTGAGTCCAGAGAGTGCACTGGCACCACTGGGGATGCAGTGTAGTGAGTCTAGTAAGTGCTCTGGTACCAGTGGGGATGCACTGCAGTGAGTGCACTGGCACCACTGGGGATGCACTGCAGTGACGCTAAAGAGTGCACTGGCACCACTGGGAATACACTGCAGTGAGTCCAGAGAGTGCAGTGGCACCACTGGGGATGCAGTGCAGTGAGTCCAGAGAGTGCACTGGCACCACTCGGGATGCAGTGCAGTGAGTCCAGAGAGTACACTGGCACCACTGGGAATGCACTGCAGTGACTCCAGAGAGTGCCCTGGCACAACTGGGAATGCAGTGCAGTGAGTCCAGAGAGCGCACTGGCACCACTGGGGATGCAGTGCAGTGAGTAAACAGAGTGCACTGGCACCACTGGTGATGCAGTGCCTAGAGTCCAGAGAGTGCTCCTGCACCACTGGGGATGCAGTGCAGTGAGTCCAGAGAGTGCACTGGCACCACTGGGGATGCACTGCAGTGAGTCCAGAGAGTGCACTGGCACCACTGGGCATGCAGTGCAGTGAGTCCAGAGAGTGCACTGGCACCACTGGGGATGCAGTGCAGTGAGTGCAGAGAGTGCCCTGGCACCACTGGGGATGCAGTGCAGTGAGTCCAAAGAGTGCACTGGCACCATTGAAGATGCAGTGCAGTGAGTCCAGAGAGTGCACTGGCACCACTGGGGATGCAGTGCAGTGAGTCCAGAGAGTGCACTGGCACCACTGGAGCTGTACTGTAGTGAGTCCAGAGAGTGCACTGGCACCACTGGGAATGCAGTGCAGTGAGTCCAGAGAGTGCACTGGCACCACTGGGGATGCACTGCAGTGAGTCCAGAGAGTGCACTGGCACCACTGGGGATGCAGTGCAGTGAGTCCAGAGAGTGCACTGGCCCCACAGGGGATGCAGTGCAGTGACTCCAGAGAGTGCACTAGGAGCACTGGGGATGCAGTGCCGTGAGTCCAGAGAGTGCACTGGCACCACTGGGAATGCAGTGCTGTGAGTCCAGAGAGTGCCCTGGCAACACTGGCGATGCACTGCAGTGAGTCCAGAGAGTGCACTGGCACCGCTGGTAATGCAGTGCAGTGAGTCCAGAGAGTGCACTGGCACCACTGGGAATGCACTGCAGTGACTCCAGAGAGTGCCCTGGCACAACTGGGAATGCAGTGCAGTGAGTCCAGAGAGCGCACTGGCACCACTGGGGATGCAGTGCAGTGAGTAAACAGAGCGCACTGGCACTACTGGGGATGCAGTGCCGTGAGTCCAGAGAGTGCTCTGGCACCACTGGGGATGCAGTGCAGTGAGTACAGAGAGTGCACTGGCGCCACTGGGGATGCAGTGCAGTGAGTCCAGAGAGTGCACTGGCACCACTGGGGATGCACTGCAGGGAGTCCAGTGTGAGCACTGGCACCACTGGGGATGCAGTGCTGTGAGTCCATAGAGTAAACTGGCACCACTGGGGATGCAGTGCAGTGAGTCCATAGAGTGCAGTGGCACCACTGGGGATGCAGTGCAGTGAGTCCAGAGAGTGCACTGGCACCAGTGGGGATGCACTGCAGTGAGTGCACTGGCACCACTGGGGATGCAGTGCAGTGACGCTAAAGAGTGCACTGGCACCACTGGGAATACACTGCAGTGAGTCCAGAGAGTGCACTGGCACCACTGGGGATGCACTGCAGTGAGTGCACAGAGTGCACTGGCACCACTGGGGATGCAGTGCAGTGAGTCCAGAGAGTGCACTGGCACCACTGGACCTGTACTGTAGTAAGTCCAGAGATTGCACTGGCACCACTGGGGATGCAGTGCAGTGAGTCCAGAGAGTGCACTGGCACCACTGGGGATGCAGTGCAGTGACTCCAGAGAGTGCACTAGGAGCACTGGGGATGCAGTGCCGTGAGTCCAGAGAGTGCACTGGCACCACTGGGAATGCAGTGCTCTGTGTCCAGAGAGTGCCCTGGCAACATTGGGGATGCACTGCAGTGAGTCCAGAGAGTGCACTGGCACCACTGGTAATGCAGTGCAGTGAGTCCTGAGAGTGCACTGGCACCACTGGGAATGCACTGCAGTGACTCCAGAGAGTGCCCTGGCACAACTGGGAATGCAGTGCAGTGAGTCCATAGAGCGCACTGGCACCACTGGGGATGCACTGCAGTGAGTCCAGAGAGTGCACTGGCACCAGTGGGGATGCAGTGCAGTGAGTGCACTGGCACCACTGGGGATGCACTGCAGTGACGCTAAAGAGTGCACTGGCACCACTGGGAATACACTGCAGTGAGTCCAGAGAGTGCACTGGCACCACTGGGGATGCAGTGCAGTGAGTCCAGAGAGTGCACTGGCACCACTGGGGATGCAGTGCAGTGAGTCCAGAGAGTGCACTGGCACCAGTGGGGATGCAGTGCAGTGAGTCCAGAGAGTGCACTGGCACCACTGGGAATGCAGTGCAGTGAGTCCAGAGAGTGCACTGGCACCACTGCGGATGAAGTGCCGTGAGTCCAGAGAGTGCACTGTCAGCACTGGGGATGCAGTGCAGTGAGTCCAGAGAGTGCACTGTCAGCACTGGGGATGCAGTGCAGTGAGTCCAGAGAGTGCACTGGCACCACTGGTAATGCAGTGCAGTGAGTCCAGAGAGTGCACTGGCACCACTGGGAATGCACTGCAGTGACTCCAGAGAGTGCCCTGGCACCACTGGGGATGCACTGCAGTGAGTCCAAAGAGTGCACTGGCACCATTGAAGATGCAGTGCAGTGAGTCCAGAGAGTGCACTGGCACCACTGGGGATGCAGTGCATTGACTCCAGAGAGTGCACTGGCACCATTGGAGCTGTACTGTAGTGAGTCCAGAGATTGCACTGGCACCACTGGGGATGCAGTGCAGTGAGTCCAGAGAGTGCACTGGCACCACTGGGGATGCAGTGCAGTGAGTCCAGAGAGTGTACTGGCACCACTGGGGATGCACTGCAGTGAGTCCAGAGAGTGCACTGGCACCACTGGGGATGCAGTGCAGTGAGTCCAGAGAGTGCACTGGCCCCACAGGGGATGCAGTGCAGTGACTCCAGAGAGTGCACTAGGAGCACTGGGGATGCAGTGCCGTGAGTCCAGAGAGTGCACTGGCACCACTGGGAATGCAGTGCTGTGAGTCCAGAGAGTGCCCTGGCAACACTGGCGATGCACTGCAGTGAGTCCAGAGAGTGCACTGGCACCGCTGGTAATGCAGTGCAGTGAGTCCAGAGAGTGCACTGGCACCACTGGGAATGCACTGCAGTGACTCCAGAGAGTGCCCTGGCACAACTGGGAATGCAGTGCAGTGAGTCCAGAGAGCGCACTGGCACCACTGGGGATGCAGTGCAGTGAGTAAACAGAGCGCACTGGCACTACTGGGGATGCAGTGCCGTGAGTCCAGAGAGTGCACTGGCACCACTGGGGATGCAGTGCAGTGAGTCCAGAGAGTGCACTGGCACCACTGGCGATGCAGTGCAGTGAGTCCAGAGAGTGCACTGGCACCACTGGGGATGCACTGCAGGGAGTCCAGTGTGAGCACTGGCACCACTGGGGATGCAGTGCACTGAGTCCATAGAGTGCACTGGCACCACTGGGAATGCAGTGCAGTGAGTCCAGAGAGTGCAGTGACACCACTGGGGATGCAGTGCTGTGAGTCCATAGAGTAAACTGGCACCACTGGGGATGCAGTGCAGTGTGTCCAGAGAGTGCACTGGCACCACTGGGGATGCAGTGCAGTGAGTCCAGTAAGTGCACTGGCACCAGTGGGGATGCACTGCAGTGAGTGCACTGGCACCACTGGGGATGCAGTGCAGTGACGCTAAAGAGTGCACTGGCACCACTGGGAATACACTGCAGTGAGTCCAGAGAGTGCACTGGCACCACTGGGGATGCACTGCAGTGAGTGCACAGAGTGCACTGGCACCACTGGGGATGCAGTGCAGTGAGTCCAGAGAGTGCACTGGCACCACTGGACCTGTACTGTAGTAAGTCCAGAGATTGAACTGGCACCACTGGGGATGCAGTGCAGTGAGTCCAGAGAGTGCACTGGCACCACTGGGGATGCAGTGCAGTGAGTCCAGAGAGTGCACTGGCACCACAGGAGCTGTACTGTAGTGAGTCCAGAGATTGCACTGGCACCTCTGGGGATGCAGTGCAGTGAGTCCAGAGAGTGCACTGGCACCACTGGGGATGCAGTGCAGTGAGTCCAGAGAGTGTACTGGCACCACTGGTGATGCAGTGCAGTGAGTCCAGAGAGTGCACTGGCACCACTGGGGATGCAGTGCTGTGAGTCCACAGAGTTCAATGGCACCACTGGGGATGCAGTGCCGTGAGTCCAGAGAGTGCACTTGCCCCACTGGGGATGCAGTGCAGTGAGTCCAGAGAGTGCACTAGCAGCACTGGGGATGCAGTGCTGTGAGTCCAGAGAGTGCACTGGCACCACTGGGAATGCAGTGCTGTGAGTCCAGAGAGTGCCCTGGCAACACTGGGGATGCACTGCAGTTAGTCCAGAGAGTGCTCTGGCAGCACTGGTAATGCAGTGCAGTGAGTCCAGAGAGTGCACTGGCACCACTGGGAATGCAGTGCCGTGAGTCCACAGAGTGCACTGGCAACACTGGGGATGCACTGCAGTGAGTCCAGAGAGTGCACTGGCACCACTGGGGATGCTCTGCAGTGAGTATAGACAGTGCACTGGCACGACTTGGGATGCAGTGCAGTGAGTCCAGAGAGTGCAGTGGCACCACTGGGGATGCACTGCAGAGAGTCCAGAGAGTGCACTGACAACACTGGGGATGCAGTGAAGTGATTCCAGAGCGTGCACTGTCACCTTGGGGATGCAGAGCAGTGAGTGCAGAGCGTGCACTGGCACCACTCGGGATGCAGTGCAGGGAGTCCAGAGAGTGCACTGGCACCACTGGGGATGCAGTGCAGTGAGTCCAGTAAGTGCACTGGCACCAGTGGGGATGCACTGCAGTGAGTGCACTGGCACCACTGGGGATGCACTGCAGTGACGCTAAAGAGTGCACTGGCACCACTGTGAATACACTGCAGTGAGTCCAGAGAGTGCACTGGCACCACTGGGGATGCAGTGCAGTGAGTCCAGAGAGTGCACTGGCACCACTGGGGATGCAGTGCAGTGAGTCCAGAGAGTGCACTGGCACCACTGGAGCTGTACTGTAGTGAGTCCAGAGATTGCACTGGCACCTCTGGGGATGCAGTGCAGTGAGTCCAGAGAGTGCACTGGCACCACTGGGGATGCAGTGCAGTGAGTCCAGAGAGTGTACTGGCACCACTGGTGATGCAGTTCAGTGAGTCCAGAGAGTGCACTGGCACCACTGGGGATGCAGTGCTGTGAGTCCACAGAGTTCAATGGCACCACTGGGGATGCAGTGCCGTGAGTCCAGAGAGTGCACTTGCCCCACTGGGGATGCAGTGCAGTGAGTCCAGAGAGTGCACTGGCACCACTGGGAATGCAGTGCTGTGAGTCCAGAGAGTGCCCTGGCAACACTGGGGATGCACTGCAGTGAGTCCAGAGAGTGCACTGGCAGCACTGGTAATGCAGTGCAGTGAGTCCAGAGAGTGCACTGGCACCACTGGGAATGCAGTGCCGTGAGTCCACAGAGTGCACTGGCAACACTGGGGATGCACTGCAGTGAGTCCAGAGAGTGCACTGGCACCACTGGGGATGCTCTGCAGTGAGTATAGACAGTGCACTGGCACGACTTGGGATGCAGTGCAGTGAGTCCAGAGAGTGCAGTGGCACCACTGGGGATGCACTGCAGTGAGTCCAGAGAGTGCACTGGCAACACTGGGGATGCAGTGAAGTGATTCCAGAGCGTGCACTGCACCTTGGGGATGCAGAGCAGTGAGTCCAGAGAGTGCACTGGCACCACTCGGGATGCAGTGCAGTGAGTCCAGAGAGTGCACTGGCAACACTGGGGATGCAGTGAAGTGATTCCAGAGCGTGCACTGGCACCACTGGGGATGCAGTGCAGTGAGTCCAGAGAGTGCCCTGGGACCAGTGGGAATGCACTGCAGTGAGTCCAGAGAGTGCACTGGCACCACTCGGGATGCAGTGCAGTGAGTCCAGAGAGTGCTCTGGCACCGCTGGAGCTGTACTGTAGTGAGTCCAGAGAGTGCACTGGCACCACTGGGAATGCAGTGCAGTGAGTCCAGAGAGTGCACTGGCACCACTGGGGATGCAGTGCAGTGAGTCCATCTGTTGTCATGATACAAAATTAACAACAACAAAATAAAAGTTAACTACTTCCGAGCACCAGCTGTACGTTTGCTGGGGTCTGCTCTCTGCATTTTGAAGACCATTCAATACTATTCAGCACCTTCAGGAAGAAATGTGTGGTTCTAGGGAAATGCGTCTTGATCTGATGCAAACCTGTGACGCACCCTGCGGCCCCTGCAACCCCTGTGATTTTACCTGCAGCCCCTGCAATCCCTGTGATTTTACCTGCAGCCCCTGCAACCCCTATGATTTTACCTGCAGCCCCTGCAACCCCTGTGAAGTTACCTGCAGCCCCTCCAACCCTTGTGATGTTCCCTGCAGCCACTCCAACCCTGGGACAGGCCCTACAGCTGGCTCCGGGGACTACCCCGTTGCCGTATCAGTCGCCAATACACACAAGATGAAGGAATGAATGCAGAAGTCATCTCGTTTAGGCAGGGAAGAAAGTCCTCAGAAGAAGGGGAAGGAGCAATAGGAAGGCGAGGCAGGCGACCCCAATGTAGGGCCATCGAAGGGAAGAGGAGGCTGTTATAAAATAGAAAAGAGAGAAAAGCAGCAGTAGGCAGGTGATCCCCATCCCTGGGCGAGCTGCGAGACATGGGACAAGATTTCAGCTGTCATGCAGGCGAGCACATTGTCACCTGGCTGCTGCGATGCTGGGATAACAGCTCCGGGAGCCTGGAATCGGAGGGCAGGGAAGCCAAGCAGCTGGGATCCTTCTCTGGGGAAGGGGGCACTGAGAAAGCGATCGGAAACGGGGCACAAGCCTCTGGAGGCGGCGCCTGTCAGGCGTGAAGGAAAGGGATCCCTTCCAGGAAGATGCTGTGGGGTTGCTGAGGGTCGAAGAACAGCAGGTGTGGTGTTTTTCCTCAGCTGGGCAGCTGAGCTCCAAGACGGGTGGCCACAGCGCGGTGGCTGGCAGCAGCAGCCAAGCGGGCGGCGGCAGGCAGCAGCCGGCGAGCGACAGCACCAGGGCGCCCAGCAAGAGAGCCCGAAGCCCGGGGGCTGCTGGGGGGCAAGGAGCAGCGGCACCGCCTCCCCGGAGAGCGCTGCTGCTGCTGGAGCCCCCCCCCATTAAGCCCCGTGCCCGTGCCCGTGCCGTGCGGGCCCAGGACAGGCTCCGTCCCCAAGCCATCGGGGACAAGACGCTGCAGAGCCAGCACCCGGGGACAAAGACCCCCAGCGAGACTTTGCAGCCGCTGGGGGCCAGGGCGAAGGCGCTGGGGCCAGTGCGCCAGCCGCCCTGTGTGCAGCTGCAGCCCACCTCCAGCGGCCCCAGCAGCATGCCCAGGGCCCCGCCGACGGTGCCAGGCTCCAGCGCTGTGCCCGCTGCCCCCCGGCCCCCAGCTGGCGACAAGGCCCAGGCGGTGCCGGCACCACCAGGCAGCACGGCGCGAGCGTGGAGAGCTCCCGTGCAGCAGGCGCCCAGAGCGCCGTGCCTGCCAGCCGCGGGGGGCCAAGCGCAGCGGGAGCCTCTGCCCACGCAGCCACGCACGCTGCAGCGTCCGGCGCAGCCCCGCGTGGACTACGTGCCCTGCATGGGGCCCTGGGCGGGCGGCGACGCGGCGCCCACACCGCTGGAGGAGCAGGAGGCGTCGGTGCCCATCACGCCGCAGCAGCGTCCCGAGCGGGAGCGCCTGAAGAAGCTGGCCCAGGAGGAGCGGCAGCGGGCGGCCCACCAGATGAAGATCGGCCCCGTGCAATTCTTCGTGCAGCGGCAGAAGGACCACGCCATAGCCAAGTATTACGGCTACCCGTGACCCTGCGCTCCTCGACGGCCCCCGCAGCACCCGGGCCCGCTCAGCATGCAGGCACAGAGACCTCTGCAGGCGCCTGCTCCAGCTTCAGCCACGCTCCTCAGCCCTTGCCCCCCTCGCTTGCCCTCTCCCTTCTCCAGTGCTGGAGCTGGGCAGTGTTTGCCACTTTCAGGGATGGGCAACTGGGGCAATGGGAAATGCGCGGGTCACGAATGAACGTTGCAGTGGGAAGCTGTTGGGATGTTGGCAATAGCTGGGGTGGGAAAGGTTGGGCATGGGAACTGCTTGTTGGGACACCAAATGGCTGAGGTCCCAAACTTATTTCTTCGTTCGGGTCATTTCTCTTATTTAGTGCCTTCCTTATTAAATTCCTCTAGTGTAGGTGTTCACTCAGCAAGGCCTCTGCCTGCAGCTGTTCTTGCACTGGGATGCCGAGGGGATTTCATGCAGCCCGCTCCCGCTGCCCATGCTCAGTCCGTGCATGAATGTGGGCATGGCCAGCACGGACGGGAGAAAATGGGTGGACGGCTGGGTGGATGGGAGGGTGATGGGAGTTGGGAATTCAGCCTTGGGATCAGACACGGGAGGTTGTTGGGATAGGAAATGATCAGTGGGATGGGAAGTCACGATGGGGATAGGAATTCATTAGAATGGGAAAAATTGTTTTTTTTTTTTTATTTCATTAAATTTACTTTATTGACTGTGTTGTACAGGATGGCATTTTTTTAGGTTCTCTTCCTTTTCTACCCTATTAAACTCTCTTTATCACAACGCACTGCTTTGTACTTTAGTTTTCCTTCCGAGTCGTTCTGGATTCACTCAGGGTGGGGGGGACATTAGTGAACGCCTGTGTGCTTCAGATCCAAGGTCACCTTTGCCCTCAACTCAAGATACATATTTGCATCTGTTATCATGAAACAAAATTAACAACAACAAAATAAAAGTTAACTACTTCCGAGCACCAGCTGTACGTTTGCTGGGGTCTGCTCTCTGCATTTTGAAGACCATTCAATACTATTCAGCAGCTTCAGGAGGAAATATGTGGTTCTAGGGAAATGCGTCTTGATCTGATGCAAACCTGTGACGCACCCTGCGGCCCCTCCAACCCCTGTGATTATACCTGCAGCCCCTCCAACAACTGCGATTTTACCTGCAGCCCTTCCAACCCCTGTGATTTTACCTGCAGCCCCTCCAACAACCCTTGTGATGTTCCCTGCAGCCACTCCAACCCTGGGACAGGCCCTACAGCTGGCTCCGGGGACTACCCCGTTGCCGTATCAGTCGCCAATAAACACAAGATGAAGGAATGGATGCAGAAGTCATCTCGTTTAGGCAGGGAAGAAAGTCCTCCTAAGACGGGGAAGGAGCAATAGGAAGGCGAGGCAGGCGACCCCAATGTAGGGCCATCGAAGGGAAGAGGAGGCTGTTATAAAATAGAAAAGAGAGAAAAGCAGCAGTAGGCAGGTGATCCCCATCCCTGGGCGAGCTGCGAGACATGGGACAAGATTTCAGCTGTCATGCAGGCGAGCACATTGTCACCTGGCTGCTGCGATGCTGGGATAACAGCTCCGGGAGCCTGGAATCGGAGGGCAGGGAAGCCAAGCAGCTGGGATCCTTCTCTGGGGAAGGGGGCACTGAGAAAGCGATCGGAAACGGGGCACAAGCCTCTGGAGGCGGCGCCTGTCAGGCGTGAAGGAAAGGGATCCCTTCCAGGAAGATGCTGTGGGGTTGCTGAGGGTCGAAGAACAGCAGGTGTGGTGTTTTTCCTCAGCTGGGCAGCTGAGCTCCACCTCAACCGCTCTCTCCCTGCCCCTCCTCAAACGGAAAGGGGAGAAAATAGGATGGAAAGCGCTCAAGGGCTGAGAGAAGGACAGGGAGATCACTCCACTATGATCGTCACGGGCAAAAGAGGCTCAGCAGAGCCTGTTCCAGTCCAGGCCGGGCCTGCTCCTGCGGGGGCTCTCCACAGGCCGCGGCCTCCTCCAGGCCACATCCACCTGCTCCAGCGGGGGCTCCTCCACGGGCTGCAGCGTGGAGATCTGCTCCGTGTGGGACCCGTGGGCTGCAGGGGGACAGCCTGCTCCACCAGGGGCCTCTCCCCAGGCCGCAGGGGAACTGCTGCTGTGAGCCTGGAGCACCTCCTGCCTCCTGCTGCACTCACCTTGGGGGCTGCAGAGAGGTTTCTCACTCCTCCCTGACCCAGACGCTGCTGTGCAGCAGGTTTCTTTCCCTTTCTTAGGTGGGCTCTCACGCAGGCGCAAACCATCATCCTTTTTGTCTCAGTTCTGGGCAGCAGCGGGTTCCTCTGGAGCCTCCTGGAACCGGCCCTTATCTAACATGGGGCAGCTGCTGCATTCTCCTCACAGAGGACACCCCTGCAGGCCCCCGCTACCAGAACCTGTCCTCGTAAACCCAACACAAGACACCGACCGAGCCTCCCTGATTCCCAGCAGGTGGGTCAGGCTGGGAACCCAGGCCAGTGCCCGGCAGAGCCTCCTGGGCCTTGAAAAGCAAGCTTTATGGGGACGGAGCACCCAGAAAGAACGGAGTCACACAACAGGATTCATTTCCAAAACCGCCTCGTAGACACCTGGGCCAAAGAGCAGGGCCTTGAGCGGGTATATCACAATGACAGAGTTCATTTCCTTCCCAGTAGCTGGCATGTGCCGTTTTTTGGGATTTCGGGGCTACAGCGTGCTGCTAAGAGGGATGTCTTAGCTCTTGCAGGGCAGTGCTTCCACTAAGGCCAGGACTTTTCTGCATCTTCTACTGCCCTGCAAGCGAGGATGCTTGGGGCACACAGGAAGCTGGGAGGGGACACAGCTGCAGGGATTCCATAAGACACAAGCAAATGCAGCCTTGGCTTGGTGACACTTCCTGTTGATTACTGCTCAACACAAATTACCTCGAGCAAGTAACTGTGAGGACTAAAGGAAAGAGACGTATGGATGCTGCTAAGCTCTTCTAGCTTGTACCAGGTAGGAAAGATACCTCTGTAGCAGGCGTGAAGAGGATAGCACTAATTAATTAGATGAGAAGTGGAGGAAAGGCACGTAGAGGTAGTGAAAATCAGTTAACGTGATGTTCCCAGGAAGCTTCAGTCTGCTTAAGGAGTAGCAAGAACAAGCCTAAAGTCATAGCCAAATACAAGAAAGAGAGGAGGACACGCAGCATGAGAAGCTCCCGAAAGAAAGGAGCTCTGTTTTGGGTAAAAATCAGTCCCTTTTTCTATCATGGAGACATCCAAGGGCGTAGGACACGTGCACTTCAGGGAACCAAGAGATGCTGTGCATTTCTCTCGTCCCCCTGACACAGCCACTAGGCGACGATGCTTCCAATTCTCTCTAAAGAAACCTTGCTTTCTCAGGCCCAGGTGTCCAGCTGCACACCAAGGACGTCCCTGGCTCCCAGGCACAGTTCCCAGGCCCAAGGCCGAGCTCCCCTCCGAACCCCCATTCCAGCAGACCTTGCTCCTGGCATTGTGGAGCAGCCACTTCATGTCAGCCTTTCCTCCTGGCAGTCAGCTTACCGCCGTAACCTCTGCCATCGGGGCGCCCGAGAGCCGTGTGAGGTCAGCAGAGAGTCACTGTCAGCCTTTGACCTCACAAAGGTGGGTGGCCATAAGTGCCCTGAGCGTCCAGCTCGCATTGAGTACTGCTGGTGGCACTCGAGGCGTGGAGGTCTGCATGGTGCAATGGGAGACGCCGATGTCCTGCTGCTGGAACAAGAGACGCTGATGTGCTGCTGGTGCAGGAGGAGACCTGAAGGTGCTGCTGCTTACAGGTGCTGAGGAGCGGGCAGCCTCCGTGCCGGTGGCTGAGCATGCTCCTCTTAATTACTGCTCTACCCTTCCTATCTTTTTACTAAGGTGGGTAGAGAGAAATGCCCATATCTGTTTATTTCCTGGTAAGAAATGTAAGAGCCTTGTATCTGCATATTCAGCAGATTCATCCCAGCGCCCTTGGTACTGGCGATCTGTGTTGATCTGTAATAAAGAGCAATCGGTAGCACACCAAGTCTCCGTGACCTTGCATCTAACAGAATCGTCCAAATCCCTGTTGTGATCTCTCTACAGCTGTGGGCTGGCTAAGCTGTCTGTTGGATGGTGAAAATGGGAAATGATTGGGATGGGAAATGATGAGTGGGCCGAGAAATCATTGCTGGGATGGGAAGACTTCCTTGGGGTGGAAAGCCATTGGGCTAGGAAATCAAAGAGATGGGAAATCTTCCCTGGGTTTGAAATCATTGGGGAGCAAAAGCGTCGGGATGGGAAATCACTCCGGGGATGGGGAAGTATTGGGATGGGAAGTCTTTAATGGGGCGGGTAACATTCACTGGGGAAGGAAGTACTTGGAAAAGTAATCAGAGAGATGGGAATTCTTTGGGATGAGATCTCTTTGGATTAAGAAAGGCTTCGTGTCGATGGGAAATATCTCGTATGGGAATCTGTTATCATGTGAAATTGTAAGGATGGGAAATGACCGTTAGGATGAAAAGCTGGTACTGGGACGGGAAATGCTTGGGACGGGGAAGTGTTGGTGTGAAACCGTCCTGGGCATGGCAAATGATGCGTGGGAGGGAAAGCCTGATGGGGATGGAAAAGTCTTGCGACGGGAAGCCTGCTTGGGTCCAAAACCTGCAGTCCTCACCAAGATGGCGGTGAGGGGCTGGTCAGCCGTTGGGACGGAACCGCCGTTGCCCGCGTTCCCCAACCGACCGCCCCACTCTCCAGCCACCATGGCAGGTACAGCAGCCGGCTCCCGCTCCTCCCGGGGCTGCGGCCCTGCTGGCGAGCCCAGCGCCCCAGATCTCACCCCAGCGCCCTTTTTCCCACAGAGGGTTTCCCCAGACGGCTTCCGCGGCTTCCGCAGACGCAAAACTCCCCCTTCGTCGTCCCAGCCGTGCCGCCAACGGTGGCTGCGTGGCTGCTGCCCTCCCTCCCCGGAGCGATGGCGCTGCCCTTGCAGCCCCCCCAGGTACCCACCCTCCCCTACGCGCTGCCCCAGGCCACCGTCTGGCACGTGGTGCCGGGGGTCCAGGGGCAGGTGCTGCAGCTCCCCGCCGGGGTGCAGCTGGCACCTGGGGGGCACCTCCCACCCGAGGGGCACCACCTGCAGCTTGGGCAGCTCCCCGCCGTGGGGCAGCTCCCTGCTGTGGGGCAGCTCCCCCACACCGCTCCTCCCTGGGCCCCCGTCTACCAGTGGGGACAGCCCGTGGGGACGGGGACGGTGCTGCCCCAGGATCCCCTCTGGCTGGGGCCCGGGGCCGTGCTCCATGGGGAGCTCCTGCACCCCACAGGCACCTGCCTGCTGCAGGCCCCTGCCCACCCCGGCCCCCCACCCCTCCTCGTCCCGGGGCCTCCGCTGCGGGGGCAGGCGCTCCCCGCGCCCCGCACCCTGACCAGCAGCCGGGGGCAGCTGCCGGAGCCCTGCGACCACGCCGTGGGGCTCAGCGAGGACCAGGAGCCCCCGCTGCCCGGCCCCACTCCCCCCGAGCCTGCCCAGGCTCCAACGACCGCCAGCACCCGGACGGTGACGCCCGACGGTGAGTTTGGGGCTGGCGCAGCCGGCCGCTGGGCGCCCCACACCCAGGAGCCATGGGAAAGCTGGCATCGCCCATCCTGGGGGATTTGCTTGCTTTTTCCTCAGCGGCGACAGTTGCAGAGGTGCCTGAGGAGCCCCTGGAGCTGCTTGAGCTGGGCCCCGATGCCTTCGCCGAGGCCTTTCCCCACCTGGCAGGGGACAGCCAGCAGCTGCAGCACCTGCAGGACCAGCTCCCGGCCGACCTGGACATCTCCGGCTTGGAGGAGCTGCTCAGCTGGCTCGATGCCGTGGAGCCCCAGGACGCCTTCCCCGGTGTCCCCAGCAGTCCTGTGCTCAGCCGCTTCCTGTCTGAGCTGCCCGACCTCTGCGAGGACATGGAGGAGCCGAGCACACAGGGACTGGCAGCCACCAGAGCGCTGGGTGAGGTACCCTCAACCCCTGGGGTGCACCCCGAGAAGGTGCAGGGTGGGCGGGCGGTGCAGCCCCCTGCTGTGCCGGCAGCGAGCTCCCCCCTCAAGCCTGCAGCCAGTCCCCAGCTCAGTGCCCTCAGGAGACCCCTGCCCAACCCTCCCTTCACTCTCCCCAAAAGGCCCCCCCACCCTGAATTCCTCACTGCCCTTAGCAGACCCCTGCCCAACCCTCCCTCGCGTCCCCTCAAGAGACCCCCCGACCCTGAATTCCTTAATTCCCTTAGGAGACCCCTGCCCAAGCCTCGCCTGAGTCCCCTCAAGAGCCCCCCCGACCCTGAATTTATTAGAGCCCTTAGGAGACCCCTGCCCAATCCCCCTCTGGGTCCCCTCAAGAGCCCCCCCGGCCCTGAATTTATTAGAGCCCTTAGGAGGCCCCTGCACAATCCCCCTCTGAGTCCCCTCAAGAGCCCCCCGCCTGCCCCTGCGCCCACCGGCACCAAGTGGGGGGCCAAGCGCCCCGCGCCCACCAGCACCCCCAGCACAGCGCAGAGCTCCCAGCACAGGAGGCCGGCGACGGAGAAAACCCCCGGCAAGGAGAAGACGACGCTGCTGGGCCAGGGTGGCCAAGGCCCCAAGACGCTGTGCCAGGGGAAGACGGGTGGCCACAGCGCGGTGGCTGGCAGCAGCAGCCAAGCGGGCGGCGGCAGGCAGCAGCCGGCGAGCGACAGCACCAGGGCGCCCAGCAAGAGAGCCCGAAGCCCGGGGGCTGCTGGGGGGCAAGGAGCAGCGGCACCGCCTCCCCGGAGAGCGCTGCTGCTGCTGGAGCCCCCCCCCATTAAGCCCCGTGCCCGTGCCCGTGCCGTGCGGGCCCAGGACAGGCTCCGTCCCCAAGCCATCGGGGACAAGACGCTGCAGAGCCAGCACCCGGGGACAAAGACCCCCAGCGAGACTTTGCAGCCGCTGGGGGCCAGGGCGAAGGCGCTGGGGCCAGTGCGCCAGCCGCCCTGTGTGCAGCTGCAGCCCACCTCCAGCGGCCCCAGCAGCATGCCCAGGGCCCCGCCGACGGTGCCAGGCTCCAGCGCTGTGCCCGCTGCCCCCCGGCCCCCAGCTGGCGACAAGGCCCAGGCGGTGCCGGCACCACCAGGCAGCACGGCGCGAGCGTGGAGAGCTCCCGTGCAGCAGGCGCCCAGAGCGCCGTGCCTGCCAGCCGCGGGGGGCCAAGCGCAGCGGGAGCCTCTGCCCACACAGCCACGCACGCTGCAGCGTCCGGCGCAGCCCCGCGTGGACTACGTGCCCTGCGTGGGGCCCTGGGCGGGCGGCGACGCGGCGCCCACGCCACTGGAGGAGCAGGAGGCGTCGGTGCCCATCACGCCGCAGCAGCGTCCCGAGCGGGAGCGCCTGAAGAAGCTGGCCCAGGAGGAGCGGCAGCGGGCAGCCCACCAGATGAAGATCGGCCCCGTGCAATTCTTCGTGCAGCGGCAGAAGGACCACGCCATAGCCAAGTATTACGGCTACCCGTGACCCTGCGCTCCTCGACGGCCCCCGCAGCACCCGGGCCCGCTCAGCATGCAGGCACAGAGACCTCTGCAGGCGCCTGCTCCAGCTTCAGCCACGCTCCTCAGCCCTTGCCCCCCTCGCTTGCCCTCTCCCTTCTCCAGTGCTGGAGCTGGGCAGTGTTTGCCACTTTCAGGGATGGGCAACTGGGGCAATGGGAAATGCGCGGGTCACGAATGAACGTTGCAGTGGGAAGCTGTTGGGATGTTGGCAATAGCTGGGGTGGGAAAGGTTGGGCATGGGAACTGCTTGTTGGGACACCAAATGGCTGAGGTCCCAAACTTATTTCTTCGTTCGGGTCATTTCTCTTATTTAGTGCCTTCCTTATTAAATTCCTCTAGTGTAGGTGTTCACTCAGCAAGGCCTCTGCCTGCAGCTGTTCTTGCACTGGGATGCCGAGGGGATTTCATGCAGCCCGCTCCCGCTGCCCATGCTCAGTCCGTGCATGGATGTGGGCATGGCCAGCACGGACGGGAGAAAATGGGTGGACGGCTGGGTGGATGGGAGGGTGATGGGAGTTGGGAATTCAGCCTTGGGATCAGACACGGGAGGTTGTTGGGATAGGAAATGATCAGTGGGATGGGAAGTCACGATGGGGATAGGAATTCATTAGAATGGGAAAAATTGGTTTCATTTTTATTTCATTAAATTTACTTTATTGACTGTGTTGTACAGGATGGCATTTTTTTAGGATCTCTTCCTTTTCTACCCTATTAAACTCTCTTTATCACAACGCACTGCTTTGTACTTTAGTTTTCCTTCCGAGTCGTTCTGGATTCACTCAGGGTGGGGGGGACATTAGTGAACGCCTGTGTGCTTCAGATCCAAGGTCACCTTTGCCCTCAACTCAAGATACATATTTGCATCTGTTGTCATGATACAAAATTAACAACAACAAAATAAAAGTTAACTACTTCCGAGCACCAGCTGTACGTTTGCTGGGTCTGCTCTATGCATTTGAAGACCATTCAATACTATTCAGCACCTTCAGGAGGAAATGTGTGGTTCTAGGGAAATGCGTCTTGATCTGATGCAAACCTGTGACGCACCCTGCGGCCACTGCAACCCCTGTGATTTTACCTGCAGCCCCTGCAATCCCTGTGATTTTACCTGCAGCCCTTCCAACCCCTGTGATTTTACCTGCAGCCCCTGCAACCCCTATGATTTTACCTGCAGCCCCTGCAACCCCTGTGAAGTTACCTGCAGCCCCTCCAACCCTTGTGATGTTCCCTGCAGCCACTCCAACCCTGGGACAGGCCCTACAGCTGGCTCCGGGGACTACCCCGTTGCCGTATCAGTCGCCAATACACACAAGATGAAGGAATGAATGCAGAAGTCATCTCGTTTAGGCAGGGAAGAAAGTCCTCAGAAGAAGGGGAAGGAGCAATAGGAAGGCGAGGCAGGCGACCCCAATGTAGGGCCATCGAAGGGAAGAGGAGGCTGTTATAAAATAGAAAAGAGAGAAAAGCAGCAGTAGGCAGGTGATCCCCATCCCTGGGCGAGCTGCGAGACATGGGACAAGATTTCAGCTGTCATGCAGGCGAGCACATTGTCACCTGGCTGCTGCGATGCTGGGATAACAGCTCCGGGAGCCTGGAATCGGAGGGCAGGGAAGCCAAGCAGCTGGGATCCTTCTCTGGGGAAGGGGGCACTGAGAAAGCGATCAGAAACGGGGCACAAGCCTCTGGAGGCGGCGCCTGTCAGGCGTGAAGGAAAGGGATCCCTTCCAGGAAGATGCTGTGGGGTTGCTGAGGGTCGAAGAACAGCAGGTGTGGTGTTTTTCCTCAGCTGGGCAGCTGAGCTCCACCTCAACCGCTCTCTCCCTGCCCCTCCTCAAACGGAAAGGGGAGAAAATAGGATGGAAAGCGCTCAAGGGCTGAGAGAAGGACAGGGAGATCACTCCACTATGATCGTCACGGGCAAAAGAGGCTCAGCAGAGCCTGTTCCAGTCCAGGCCGGGCCTGCTCCTGCGGGGGCTCTCCACAGGCCGCGGCCTCCTCCAGGCCACATCCACCTGCTCCAGCGGGGGCTCCTCCACGGGCTGCAGCGTGGAGATCTGCTCCGTGTGGGACCCGTGGGCTGCAGGGGGACAGCCTGCTCCACCAGGGGCCTCTCCCCAGGCCGCAGGGGAACTGCTGCTGTGAGCCTGGAGCACCTCCTGCCTCCTGCTGCACTCACCTTGGGGGCTGCAGAGAGGTTTCTCACTCCTCCCTGACCCAGACGCTGCTGTGCAGCAGGTTTCTTTCCCTTTCTTAGGTGGGCTCTCACGCAGGCGCAGACATCATCCTTTTTGTCTCAGTTCTGGGCAGCAGCGGGTCCCTCTGGAGCCTCCTGGAACCGGCCCTTATCTAACATGGGGCAGCTGCTGCATTCTCCTCACAGAGGACACCCCTGCAGCCCCCCGCTACCAGAACCTGTCCTCGTAAACCCAACACAAGACACCGACCGAGCCTCCCTGATTCCCAGCAGGTGGGTCAGGCTGGGAACCCAGGCCAGTGCCCGGCAGAGCCTCCTGGGCCTTGAAAAGCAAGCTTTATGGGGACGTAGCACCCAGAAAGAACGGAGTCACACAACAGGATTCATTTCCAAAACCGCCTCGTAGACACCTGGGCCAAAGAGCAGGGCCTTGAGCGGGTATATCACAATGACAGAGTTCATTTCCTTCCCAGTAGCTGGCATGTGCCGTTTTTTGGGATTTCGGGGCTACAGTGTGCTGCTAAGAGGGATGTCTTAGCTCTTGCAGGGCAGTGCTTCCACTAAGGCCAGGACTTTTCTGCATCTTCTACTGCCCTGCAAGCGAGGATGCTTGGGGCACACAGGAAGCTGGGAGGGGACACAGCTGCAGGGATTCCATAAGACACAAGCAAATGCAGCCTTGGCTTGGTGACACTTCCTGTTGATTACTGCTCAACACAAATTACCTCGAGCAAGTAACTGTGACGACTAAAGGAAAGAGACGTATGGATGCTGCTAAGCTCTTCTAGCTTGTACCAGGTAGGAAAGATACCTCTGTAGCAGGCGTGAAGAGGATAGCACTAATTAATTAGATGAGAAGTGGAGGAAAGGCACGTAGAGGTAGTGAAAATCAGTTAACGTGATGTTCCCAGGAAGCTTCAGTCTGCTTAAGGAGTAGCAAGAACAAGCCTAAAGTCATAGCCAAATACAAGTGTTGTGGTTTAACCCGGCTGGCAGCTAAACACCACACAGCCGTTCGCTCACCCTCCCCCCTCCCTCTCTGGGATGGGGGAGAGAAACGGGAAAGTGAAGCCGGTGAGTTGAGATAAAGACAGTTTATTAAGACCGGAATATAATAATAATAATAGTGATAATGATAATAGTATTAACAATAATAATGTGTAAGAAAACAAGTGATGCACAATGCAATTGCTCACCACCCGCTGACCTATGCCCAGCCTATTCCCGAGCAGCCGGCCCCCCCCACCCCGGCCAGCCACCCCTATATATTGTTTAGCATGACGTCAGATGGTATGGAATACCCCTTTGGCCAGTTTGGGTCAGCTGTCCTGGGTCTGTCCCCTCCCAGCTCCTGCTGCACCCCCAGCCTGCTCGCTGGCAGGACAGAGCGAGAAGCCGAAAAGTCCTTGGCCTGGTGTAAACACTGCTCTGCAACAATTAAAACATCAGCATGTTATCAGCGCTCTTCTCATCCTAATCCAAAACATAGCACCCTACCAGCTACTATGAGCTACTTAACTCTGTCCTAACTGGAACCAGGACAACAAGAAAGAGAGGAGGACACGCAGCATGAGAAGCTCCCGAGAGCAAGGAGCTCTGTTTTGGGTAAAAATCAGTCCCTTTTTCTATCATGGAGACATCCAAGGGCGTAGGACACGTGCACTTCAGGGAACCAAGAGATGCTGTGCATTTCTCTCGTCCCCCTGACACAGCCACTAGGCGACGATGCTTCCAATTCTCTCTAAAGAAACCTTGCTTTCTCAGGCCCAGGTGTCCAGCTGCACACCAAGGACGTCCCTGGCTCCCAGGCACAGTTCCCAGGCCGAAGGCCGAGCTCCCCTCCGAACCCCCATTCCAGCAGACCTTGCTCCTGGCATGGTGGAGCAGCCACTTCATGTCAGCCTTTTCTCCTGGCAGTCAGCTTAGCGCCGTAACCTCTGCCATCGGGGCGCCCGAGAGCCGTGTGAGGTCAGCAGAGAGTCACTGTCAGCCTTTGACCTCACAAAGGTGGGTGGCCATAAGTGCCCTGAGCGTCCAGCTCGCATTGAGTACTGCTGGTGGCACTCGAGGCGTGGAGGTCTGCATGGTGCAATGGGAGACGCCGATGTCCTGCTGCTGGAACAAGAGACGCTGATGTGCTGCTGGTGCAGGAGGAGACCTGAAGGTGCTGCTGCTTACAGGTGCTGAGGAGCGGGCAGCCTCAGCGGGCAGTGAAGCCAAGCAGCTTCCTTCTCTGGGGAAGGGGGCACAGAGAAAGTGATTGGAAATGGGGTACAAGCCCTCAGCCTCTAAAAGCAGTCCCTCAGATGCTGAGATATAATAAAGTTAGGTATATCTGTTTGACTCTAGACCCCAACATGTTTATTAGTGTTCTGGTTTGTCCACTGCTTTCTTGTGGGGGATTTGAGTTGGCCATTACTGCTTAGGTGAATGCTGACTTCATAGCTATGGTGCACTTCATTCTTAAAATGGGAAGTTTCTACCAATTTCCTGTCCAAACTTGCTCATAAGCCAACTGCAGTCATCATTTCAGATGTGTCTCCCAACTTACACATTTCCTATTTCTCCTTGATATTTACTCAAGAAATTCATTTACGTAGAGACAACATATTCTTCTCTCAACTGGCCTCTGGCTGGGCAGAATGATGTCCTTTAATTCCCTTCCAGACAATAGGCAACTTGTTCCTTCTGTCTTGTGAACTCTTCCTCCTAAGTTCAATGTGAATACAAGTGGCAGAACTGTGCCTCATGTCTCAAATGAGTGTCAGGGCTGCCTTGTCCAGTGTATTCATACTGGAGGGGAAAAAAAATGAATAGCCATACACACTATATAACCACTTAACTTTTTCAGTCCTCCTTGTGCTAACAGTGCATGAACGTGAGGTTTTGTTGTCATTTTGTTTGTTTGTTTGTTTGTTTTAAACTCCTGACTACCATATAGCAAATATGACAAAAAACACCCTTTTTTGAGAATCTCTGAGAATGGCTCTGCTTTGTATTATCACGTCACTTCACCTGACCCATTTCAATCACAAGCGATATCCTTCTGTCAGGCTTGGTAGTACTTCCCAACCTTATGTCACCTGCAAATCTCAAAGCTCCTGTGTAATTTTTAATCTTCAGCCACCATGTCCATACCGAACATATCTAACTTTGAAGTCAGCTCTGCCCTGAATAGGAGGTTGGGTTTTCAGAGGTCCCTTCCAGCCTACATTTCTCCATGAGTCTTTGCCTCCTTAGCAGCTGCAGTTTCAGAACTGTCTCTGAGAATTACCATAGGTAACCACTCCTTTGCTGGTAATTCCCTCTTCAGTGTGAACAATTGCAAATTCCCTTTATTCACTTGCAGCCCCAAAGCCCAAATCCGTAGATAATGTATCAGAAGCTCACAGGAAGTGAAATAGATGGAGTTCATCCCCTGTGTAGGGAAGAACTGGTCCTACAAAGGAAAGCTACTAAATTATCTGGAAACAATTTAGCTCTGATAAATTATCTTGTAAATTACACATTACCCCCTCCTTCCCTGGTCTTATCTGTTCTTGCTACAAAACTTTGCACAGTGTTGATGTCAAACTAACAGGCCCACACTTGTCTGGATGACTCTTTACCCTCTTCTGGACAGAAGTATATTTGTTACTCTCCCATTCTGGGGACTATCCCCGATTTGCACAATTGTTATGCATTTTTCCTACTTGACTTGTTGTTCTGCGTGCCAATGCTGTTAACAGGCTAGGTAGATATCAGCTTTTCATTTTTCACTTGAATCACTATAGATTTTTATTTCACCCCAGATGATGTTGCGCCTAGTGCCCTACCCTCTTTTTCAATGGGAGTCCTGTCACTGCCCTTAATATCACATTGTTGTTGCTGTTAGATGCAGGAAATAAGATTTGCAGCATTTGAGACATCAGTAACTTTTGACCTATTTTTGCCTCAAGTGTGCAACTGTCCTAATTTGTTCTCTTTCTTTTCTGTGGCTTAAGTACCACTTACTATTATTGTTTAATTTCCTACGTGAAGGAGGTTTTTGGTCATTCCTACTTTATTTCTGCAGTTTTTAACCTCTGAAACATACCTTTTCTCATCACTTTTTTTCCTGTTTGAAGTTTGAATTTTAACTATGCCTTCTCTGCACTCAAGTCCCAGAGCTGCTTAGTCAGACTCAATTATTCATTTCCTTAGATTTCAAAGTTTGCATTTCTAAGCCTCAGAACCTTCATTCTAAACCTGGTTTTGTCTGTCTTGAAATGTAAAATGAGAAAAGTCAGCTCACGATCAAACTTTATTCAAATTTTACTACATTTAAACCCATACAGGAGCCAAGTCTAAAATGGTCTTATATTTTTTCACTTTTGGGAAGAAAGCCATCACATAGTATACCTGTATGAACATAAGTGGTATTTATCTTTCAATCTTTTGCTGGGAAGTTAAAGTCTCCCATAATTCCCATTATTGTTTACGTGTCTGATAACTGTACAGAGATAATTCACTATTACACTGGAGCTAAGAGCAAAGAGCAGGCTAGCAAGGCTGTCTATCTTTAGCAGTGATTTGCACAAAACCACGCTTTTGCTGACCCATAACATTTAATTTCTCTATCCTCTGCTTCTTGCTAACACAAAGCACCATCTTATTCCATCCATTTGCCTTGGTTTCCAGCCTTCCTGAGATTTATCGGTCCTTGTATGACATTCATGCCTTTGTTTCACCCTTCCTGTATTAACACTTGTCATAACAGTTTTAGATCCTGAACATGATCATCTCAAAGTTTGCCTGACAGTTAGGTCTTCCTCACATTGTCATAGAGTATCAGGTCTCCACCACTTGAAATAGATTGTATTGGATTAGATTATTGGCACCGTCTCTTGTGCTGGTAGTCCATTATCTTCACAGTCCATACAACTGGCCATCAGTGAACATGAAGCGGCCTTATCGTGCCCATTTACCTTTCTGGAAATCAGCCACTCTCTCTGCCTAGAACAGGGAATGGATTTTCCTCACCTTTCTTCAAAAGCTCTGAAGTTTTCTGTGATCTTTCCAATTTTATGGTATGATAAGCTTTTGCTTCCACCGAAGGGTAGAAGTCATTATGAATAGTGCCAACAAAACAGAAACATAACAATGAAAATGATATTTTAATTCAGAATAGGTATTTGAAAAGTTCACCTTTTCTAGCACAAATGGGGAAAAGAAAAAAAAAAAAAAAAGCAGTCCTAAAACATCAAAACTGTGGCCAAAGAATTCGAAGAAACACTATTTTTCCAAAGCTGCAATGTTTTCCATTCATCTGGCTGGGCCAGCAGAGCACTGGAGACCTGGATGCACTGCACTCATGGCTGGTTACCCTAAATGACCTGCAGGGAGATCTTCTTATCTCTATCCTTCTGTTTCTCCTTTCAATCTCTGTTTTGTCTGTTTGTATCACTAGCTCTCAAATCGCCACTGATATATGCACGTGCAGCACCCAGCACAACCTTGTTTCAGGCTCCAGCGGGACCTTTAGGCATTACCATCCTGTAAACAAATAACAATGATAGTGAGTGTAATTACAATCGTCAGACTATTCCAGCTCCACATCATTAGCCATGCCCTGAGCTAAATAACATTTCAATCAGTTCGATATGTCATCTGTGGCTTTCTTCACTGTCACTTGCAATCCAGCAAACTCCTTCCTTCACGTTTCTAGATTAGACAGAGGGTTCTCAACTGCAGACATCCAATTCCCTGTTCAGGAAGCAGTGAGACCTTTCCTCTTCTCACAGATTTAAGATGATATCCAAGCATCATGAGACACAGTGCGTATGTCTCCTAGGCCCATCCCATGAGAGCAGGACATTTACCACACATGAGAAGACGACTTAATGCAGTGGCAAAGCAAAATACTCAGTGTCAAAGCCATGTCGAGATGATCATTAAAGACAGATCAGAATTACCCAATGCAGGAGGAAAATCTATCGTTTGTAGAAGATTATGTTCTCTGATTATTAGTTTCAAAATTAGTTTTTCCTTTGGATTTCCTCTGAACTTAAACTTAGTTTGGAATGCCTTTGGTTTTGAATATTTCTGAAATCGTATTACTTCTCCTAAGTAAGTTGCTAGTCTGTTCTATTTACGTGAAATTCGAATAATATTGTGAAGTATCTGTGTTGTGGTTTAACCCGGCTGGCAGCTAAACACCACACAGCCGTTCGCTCACCCTCCCCCCTCCCTCTCTGGGATGGGGGAGAGAAACGGGCAAGTGAAGCCCGTGAGTTGAAATAAAGACAGTTTATTAAGACAGGAAAATAATAATAACAATAATAATAATAGTGATAATGATAATAGTATTAATAATAATAATAATGTGTAAGAAACAAGTGATGCACAATGCAATTGCTCACCACCCGCTGACCGATGCCCAGCCTATTCCCGAGCAGCCGGCCCCCCACCCCGGCCAGCCACCCCTATATATTGTTTAGCATGACGTCAGATGGTATGGAATACCCCTTTGGCCAGTTTGGGTCAGCTGTCCTGGGTCTGTCCCCTCCCAGCTCCTGCTGCACCCCCAGCCTGCTCGCTGGCAGGACAGAGCGAGAAGCCGAAAAGTCCTTGGCCTGGTGTAAACACTGCTCTGCAACAATTAAAACATCAGCATGTTATCAGCGCTCTTCTCATCCTAATCCAAAACATAGCACCCTACCAGCTACTAGGAGGAAAATTAACTCTGTCCTAACTTGAACCAGGAAACTCCCGGCGGGTCCACGGGCACCCCGGAGGGCCCGCGCCGGTGACTCCCGGCGGGTCCCCGAGCCTAACCCCCGACCCGAGCCTAACCCCAATCCAATATGGCCTCTCGGAAGTTCAATGTCCAGGAACTACACCTCCCGGCATGCCATGGGAAGACAACATGACCTCCCCGAAACCCAGTGCCCAACAAATACATTTCCCAGCACTCCCCAGAAAATTGAGCCTCGCTGCTTGCCGTAGGACACCATTATTTGCTTTGTTACATTCCCTCTTCCGTTTTGTGTTTATGGAGGTTTTCCCCGCGTTTTGGGGATTTCCCCTCAATTTTGGGTTTTCACCTCTCCATTTCAGGGTACTTCCCCACAATTTTGGGGTTCTTTCCCCTAATTTGGGGCTTCGACCCCTCAATAAGGGGGTCCCCCACCCTCTTATTTTGGCCTTCTGCACTAATAAAGGCCTAACCCCTATGAACTCTGACCCTTAACCCTAAGGACCCCACGGATCTAATCCAACCCCTGATCCTAACACTAAAAATGGTAGAAACCCTAAAGCCCTTACCCTAAAAACCCTAGAAACCCTTACAGCCCTACCCCAATAAAATTTTCCACACTAAACCCCTAAACACCTACGCCTAAAAACCCTATCCCAAAAAAATTAAGACCCTCAAACCCCTAACCTGAAAAAAAACAATTACGACCTTAAAACCCTAACCCTAAATACCTGACCATACATAAAACCCTAAGACCTTAACCCTAAAAACCCTAATAACACTAAAACCCAAAAAACTCTAAAACCCTAACACGCTAACCCCCAAACCCTTAAAACCCTAACTGTTACAACTCCAACCCTAAAAGCCTTAAAATCCTAACCCTAAACCCTGAAAACCCTAACCCTGAAACCCAACCCTAGTGCCCTAGCCCTGAAACCCTAAAACCAACACCTTGTTAGAAACACGCTGTAGCCGATAACATAGGCTCAGGCGAGGATCTCATTGAAGTAGCATTTTTATCCGCGATTGCAATGGCAGGCATCCCACAAGCCACCTACTAGTTCCATAACACAGTTTATACACTTGTTATAAATGACTGAGTCCCAAATAGGATTACAATCAGAGTTTACAATTTATTAAACAAATAGAGGCAAGCAAACAGCGCTGGGTGCGCCGGGAGTCTCTGCTCCACCGGGACGCACACCCGTTACGTAAGGCATCTAATTTTTTATACTCCTAGGCTAATACATATTTATTACTACTTCTAAAAGAGGCAAGGTTATTATAATTGGTTTCCCGAATCCGACGTCCTTCCAGGTGCACCTGCTTATCAGTCTCTGTTACTTTCTCAGGGGCCGCTCAGACAGGGAGACAGGGAGGCTCATATTCTTCCTCCTTATCTAGTGGTCTCTTGGCCGGCTGTCAGAAGTTACTGCACATTCGTGCAAAGTCAGCAGTTTTACAGAAAACCCCAGACACAGACCCCAAGCACTACAGCTAGGCCCCAAAAGCTCAAAACACATCTCAAAGCCAAAATGCAGGCC
Organism: Anser brachyrhynchus; assembly: GCF_964034855.1. NCBI lineage: Eukaryota > Metazoa > Chordata > Aves > Anseriformes > Anatidae > Anser > Anser brachyrhynchus. The sequence continues at coordinate 28,851 of NC_137717.1, forward strand.
CCAAACGCTACAGAAAAGCCCCAAAACCGCAGATGCAGGCTACAGAAGTCTACAAGCAGGCCCCAACCACACCCAGATGCAGACCCGAACTGTCCACAAGCAGCTCCCAACCCCCCCCCCCCAAGAACTGGATCCCACCCCCACCCAGATGCAAGCCCCTGACCCAGGACCCCAGACACAAGCCCCAAAGGCATACAACCAGCTCCCAACTCCCCCCCCTCAAAGGGAGGCCCCAAAGCCCGCCAGAGGGAGGCCCCTAGGGTGTATGAGCAGCTCCCAACCCCCTGGCACAGGCCCCCAACACCCACGAGAGACAGGCCCCAGAGACATACAAGCAACTCCCCACCCTCCCCAGAGGCAAGCCCCTACAGTGTACAAGCGGCTCCCAACCCCCACCAAGGCAAGCCCCTACCATGTACAAGCAGCTCCCAACCCCCCAGGCACAGGCTCCAACCCTCCCCAGACATAGGCCCCAAAGGTGTACGTGCAACTCCCAACCCCTCAGAGGCAGGCCCCAAAAAATGTACAAACAGCCCCGACCCCCTTCCAGGAACCAGGCCCCTACAGTGTACAAGCAGCTCGCAACCCCACCCAGGGCTGACACCTACAGTGCACAAGCAGGTCCCAGCCCCCCCCCCCCAGGCACAGGCCCCAACAGTGTACAAGCAGATCCCAACCCCCCCCAATGCAAGCTCCAAAGGTGTACAACCAGGCCCCAACCCCACCCGCCCAGACGCAGACACCTACAGTGTACAAGCAGCTCCCATCCCTCCCCCAGACGCAGGCCTCAACCCCCCCCCCAAAGCAGGCCCCTACGGTGTAAAACCAGCACCCAACCCCCCCCAGATACAAGTCCCAAAGGTGTAGAAGCAGCTCCAAACCCCTCCAATGCAGGCTCCTACAGTGTACAAGCAGCTCTGAACCACTCCCCCCCCCCCCAGATGCAGGCACCAAACCCCCCCCCCCAGAGGGGCACCCCAAAGGTGTACAAGCAGTTGCACACCCCCCCTAGACACTGGCCCCAACCTCCCCCCCCCGCAACGCAGGCCCCAAAAGCCTAAACATATGCCAACAAAGTATTAATGCAGGTGCCAAAGGCTACAGACAGGCCCAAAAGTGCATGCCCCCAGATGCTCAAGGCTGAGACGTAACTTGGCTGTCTGAATTACTGGAAAGCAGCTTTCATTCTCAGCAAGGTGTGCGCAAGCTAGACAGGATGGGGGCTCAGGCACCTCTTCACCAGACAAACTTTTCCTGTTAAAATACCCTTCTCAGATGCCCTGCAGCATTCAAGTGACCTGCTCTGCTCCGATTCTAAAGACTAACATCACAGCCCACCTTGCCTGTGGCACCTGATAAACAGAAGAGAAAGCAACCGCAGCGCTTGGAAACCATCCCTGCACATGCTGCTCCTTGTCACTCTCCAGCCTCATCTCAAGTCCTCAGCCATTTCTGTGGAGAGCCTGCCATGGCACCTGCAAAGCAAGACAGAGACCTTTCATAGTCACCTCGCACTACCTGGCCATTCCGCTCCAGCCCAGCTCATGACCAGCCCCCCTACTTAAGCAGCTCTTCAGAATGCAGTTTGCTCCTTTGAGCCTGTGCGAGACACCTGTGAAAGAGGAAGAAAAGCATAGGCCGAGGCAGCATCCAAAGCCGCAGCACAGCTAGGACAGTTACTCTCATCTGCTGCCTTACCTCTCTCTACCCGCTTACCTACCCCGAGGCAGATGCTTCCATCTACCCTCTTAAGCCAGCTACAACACCTCTAAAAGAGAAAAGAGGGGACACTTAGAGCAACAGCAAGAACCGCAACCCAACTATAACTGCTCCATCTGTTCATCGCTCACCTAGCCAGAGGCAGCTCTGGGTGTGACATCCCAGGTTGTACACTGCGTTTAAGCTTTAACAAATGAAAACATAGAAGATAATCGTTCAGCTGCCAGCACTAGCACCCACCCCTCAACAACACAAGTGACCCCGTTTCTATTTTTATCATACCGGAACAGCAGACAACTTGCCTTGGTACCTCAGAAGTAGACCAAGCCAGTCACCGAGCTGCCGAACGAGAGCTTGACAGTTCCAGAAGGCGCTCTTTCCTTTGATCGGTTCCTCCTAAGGTTTACCTAAGGCTGGAGAAAAAAAAAAATGTCGGGACAAAACCAAAACACACCCTACATCTGCGATCTTTCAAGATTCGACAACGGACCTTCTCCAGCACTACGTGAAGAGCTGCTTGCAAGCAGCTCAAGTCTCCACCTCCACATCTGCCAAACACCACGGAGATGACTCTGTGCCAGCTGCCCTTCAGTACGTGCCCAGAGGCACACCGGATGTCTTTGCCAAAACAGTCTGGACAATGTATTAGTACACCGACGGACTGCCACATTAGCTACCATCACTAACTGCTAGGCAGGACAGCTCTAGGCCAAACGCACACACAGGCACGCTACAAACATTACGAACAAAACACAGAACGCAAGGCACACCACCAACAAAAAAAGACTCCCAGAGGGAAGCCCTACAGTGACAGCAAGCCAGAACAGGTGCTCTGCAGCAGACCCAAGGAGAGACTCCAATGTCAAGACCTGTGACTGGAAGCAACTGCCAGAACTGGGATGATGGAGGCATAAAAAGCCTGCCTTTAAGACCAGAGACCAGAAGGATGGGGAGTGCAAACCCCTTAAGAGAAATGCTTCGGAAATGAATTCCCAAGCCAGAGCTCCTGATGAAGCCCACGTGACTTCCACAACAACGACGATGGAAACAGATGCGATCTGAAACCGAATACGATGCACAAGACCTGAAATGCATCTGCGCTTTAAGCTGCGACTGCAAGTCAAAAAGTGCTCAGATCAGCCCTACCACGATGAAACTGGCATTTAGGACCCTTGGTGTGGCTAGCAAGTTGCCCATCTAATCTGTCCAGTGGAAGAAGGCAACGAGGATATCAAGACCTGAGGAGCACGTAACATATGATGATCGTATCAGGAAACATTTGACAAAAAAAATTACACGCACAGAAAAAATGATCTCAAGCTCCCACTGCAAGACAAGAGGTGCTCAGCTTCCAATTGAGCATCAGCAGTATTCCGATGGGACCAAGTGTTCAATACCCTCAGGATGGCTTCCCCAGGGCCTACTGAGCACCAAGACCCACAGCACAGACAACACAAAACACAGACACCAAGCTGGAACTGCCCTGCCTGGCGCGTGCTCAAGCTGTACCTGACAGAATCCCCACCCCCTCTCTCTGTCTGACCATGCTCAATCCTAAAAGGCCCCATCCACTGCAATGACTTAAAAGCACAGACCCTCATAACCCTAACCCTATGGGTCCACTCACAACCCCAACCCAAACATAGCACTTGTCCCCCAACTTAGCTTGGGAATGCTGGGAGGCAGGTTCTATCATCAACAAGGAACACAAAGGCTAGCCAGGACATTGCTTCAGGCACGAGGCTCCACTTTACCTGCAGAAACAAAGTGCCATTAGGCAAAGGCACGCAGGCCAAGCATCTTCCAATGAAACACCCACCTCAGAAACAAAACAGTAGTCAACTCACCTGCTCTGCTACTGAAATCAGATAGACAACCACTACACAACTCCCCACCTCCCCCTGCCAACCACCCCCAACACGTAGTATTTGCCCCTGGACTTAATTCTCAGGGCTCAGAATCCATCCTCAATGTGGAACACAGAGGCCAACTAGGATGTTCCCAGTATCATCTTTATCACTGGAAAAGAGGACTCACCCAGAGGTGGACCAATAGACTACCAAACCAAAAACAATGCCTGTTTTCCAACTTTTCTCCACTCACCTTCCAATCCAGGGTTAGTGCTTCTGTTCGCCATGCTGAGCCAAGGTCACGTGGCTTAGACCAAGGAGAAAGAGCAGACAAACGTGACAATAATCCACAAAACAGTCCATACCCACTCCTTTTGTCCTCTACCCCAACAGCCAAGAAGCCCCAGACCCACATCCCCCCAGCCCAGTACCACCGCTCACCTAACATCCCAAAGAGATGTATCACGCTCCCTGCTCCTTTTACGCTCTGAGCTTCTCCAGCATTTCAGAAACTGGAACCGATGACATCTGGCACGACTCAGGAACGTGGCAGGAGATGTACTCTGCTGTTGCAAGGTGCTTGCAAAGCCTGCCCAACAGGCCAAAAAGACTAACATAATCCACCCACCAACTCAGGGCCCACACTGCCATCCACTCACCCTTGTGCAAGTTTCCAGCGTAGTCCGTGCCTATGACCTGGGCTACTAGAAACAAAAAGAGAAGGTCATGCCCATGATGGACACGCTAATGGCACAGCTCCTTGCAGGTCCACAAATGCCAAAAGGCCAGGAATACACAGCAGACCCGACAGGAGTCATCACAGACTTACCCTTGACAGATGAAAAAAGTGACCCTGCTCAGCCTCTTTGTAATACTGCACCTATGCAGTCAAGCCCCGTGTGGTGCATACTGAAGCTCTTTGTGAATCCTCTGGACAGTTATGCAAATGGCTTGATATATCTAGAGATTAAAATAGAACCCAAAAACAGAAGCATATATCACCATGTCCCAAAAACAAGTTAGCCAGCAACCCCTCCTAAATATCCCTCTACTACAATTTCTTTTATTTTTAATTTTTTTTTTGTTTGTTAATCCTCTATCCCTCTATTACAATTTTATTTTTTTTTTTTTTTTTTTTTTTTTTACAAAAAAAAGAGCTCCACAAATGCCAAAAAGCCATGCACACACAGCAGCCCCAGCAGCAGCAATCACAGACTTACCCTTTGATGAAAAAGGTAACTCTGATATGACCCTGCTCAGTCTCTTGGCAATACTGCGCCTGTGGTCAAGATAATCAAGCTCTTTTTAGTCCTCTGGAGAGTTACACAAGTGGTTTGATACATCTAGAGACTAAAATATAACCCCAAAACAGAAGCGTACCCCACCATCCCAAAAACGAGCGAGACGGCAACCTCTGCTAAATAGCCCTCTACCAAGTGAATTCCAAGCACTCCAGAGACTCTGACCCACCCAAAGAACCCTGCAACTGACAGAAGGAAAAACAAAGCACTTACCCCTAAGAGCAGCCCAGGCAGAATGAGCTCCCTCATGCCTTGCCTTGGGCTCATATACCACTTGGCCTCGCCCAGCACCCAAACCCAATCACCTGGGAAAGGGGAGGGGCAAAAAGCAACAAAGGAGAAAGAGCAGGATGAGCACCAGCTGTGTGGGTTTTTTTGTAGTTTTTTTTTTTTCAAATCTAGATTAGCTCAACAGCATGCAGAGTGCAGATGAGAACTGGGGTGTTCCTAGAAGCAACAATACCCATGCTTTTGCTTCAGCTTTGAACACTGAGAGAACAATACAAACAAGCAAGCAATTCAAACTATTTCAGCTGGAATTCTCTCAAACCTTTCTTTATGAATGAAGAAAAATCTAGGAACATAACAGAGTACACGCCAAAAAAACACAACAACTCAATGTAGTAACATCACTTGCACAAAAAATCACATACTTGAGATTCCGGCCCAGATTCTGCTCCGGCAGGATTCTTCCACAGGCCGCAGCCTCCGTCAGTCTCTGTCAGGTCTCCTCCACAGGCTGCAGCGTGGAACCCTGCTCCACTGTGGTACTCCATGGGCTGCAGGGGGACAGCCTGCTTCACCATGGTCCTCACCACAGGCCACAGGGGACTTCTGTTCTGGCGCCTGGAGTACCTCTCCCCCTCCTTCTTCACTGACCTTGGCGCCTGCAAGGCTGTTCCTCATTCCTCTCACTCTCCCAGCTGCTGTGTGGCGCAGCATGTTTTTTTTCCTATCTTAAATATGCTCTCACAGACGCGCAAACAACACCACTTATTGGCTCCACTCTGGTCAGCAGTAGGGCCCTTAACTAACATGGGGCAGCTTCTAGATTCTTCTCACAGAAGCCACCCCTATAGCCCCCAGCTACCAAAACCTTGCCACGTAAACCCACTACATCCCTTCACTTCGGTTAAGGGACAATCAGGCTGACAGCACTCTCACCTTCCCTCACTGCTCCCTGACATGGGGATTTCCCTGTCCAAGACTGCACTAGGCACCTGCAGAGACAAGAGAAAAGCACACCCTGAGGCACCTCACAGCCACACTGCACTTGCTGCAATACCTCCCTCTTCCCAGCTGCTTTACCTCAGCTGCTCGTTAGCTCGATCTGAGATAAATGTGCCCGGGCAGTGCCAGCAATCACAGACTTACCCTTTACAGATGAAAGAGGTAACTCTGACACGACCCTGCTCAGTCTCTTGGTAATACTGCGCCTACATGGTCAAGCCTCTTTGTAGCGTGTAATCAAGCTCTTTTTAGTCCTCTGGAGAGTTACACAAGTGGTTTGATACATCTAGAGATTAAAACATAACCCAAAACCAGAAGTGTATCCCACCATCCCAAAAACAAGTGAGCCAGCAACCTCTGCTAAATATCCCTCTAGTAAGTGATTTCCAAGCACTTAAAATCTAGAAATCCACAGACACCAACCTGCCCAAAGAACCCTGCAACTGACTGAAGGAAAAACAAAGCACTTACCCCAAAGAGCAGCCCAGGCAGAATGAGCTCTCTAATAGCACAGCTGGGGCTCATATACCATTAGGCCCCACCCGACACCCAAACCCAATCACCTGGGAAAGCGGAGGGGCAAAGCACAGGAAGGGATAAAGAGAGCAGCAGCTGTGTTTTTTATTTGGCTTAGCTCAACAGTGTGTGGAGTGTTACTAGAAGCAACAATTCCTGTGCTTTTGCTTCAGTTCTGATTATTGAAATGACAACATGACCAAGTAGGTAACTAAAACTGTTTTTGACTGTAATTAGCTGAAACCTTTCTTTACATAGGTAGAAATAATCTAGGAGTGTAACAGATTACAAACCACAAAAATACAATTCAATGTAGTAAAATAACTCACAGGAGAAGTAACATACCTTAGTAGACTATCCAAAAAACAAAAGTCTATGCAGATTGGTCCAAAAAAGCCAACCCAATCAAGATCTGAAAAGGGTACAGACATTCTCAAAAGGAGCAGGGAAAAAATAATGGAACAGTACAAGCCGGAAAGGATGCTGAGCAGATTTAAAAGATCTGTAAGACCTCAGAAGAGACCTGAGCAGAGCACATAGGTCTTTGGAAAGTGGGGGGAGAGAGGGCAGGTTAGGCAGGGACTAGGAATACTAAGTAGAGGAGAAAATGAGTGTTGTGATCCTGAAGTGTGTACAAGCATCGTAAAGAGGGCTCCTGAGAGGACGTGGAAACAAAGGAAAAGCTGCTTACCTCTGAGAAGTCGTCCTTGATCTTTGTGCCACGGACATTTGTCTTGCATGCTCGGCACATGATTTTAGGGGTCCCCATACCTCTGAGAAGTCCTACATGGCTCCACCTGCGTTACTGATTTTTTTTTGCCAGCAGGTGGTGGCAGAAAATCCTGAGAAACGGCAGACACAGCTTTCCAAACCATTTTCTCAATAATGGAAGCAGTGCGAACCACGTGGAAAACCACAAGTGCAGCAGAAAAACACACCCCACGTCGTCTCAGGGAGGAAGTAACTGCCCTGAGCAACATGCCCTTCCCTGGGTGAACCCAACATGCCCAAGGCCTTGGGGGAAAGGCAGAAAAGGAACCCAAGACTCTTAGTATGTCTCCTGAGAATCGCAGCTTACAGTTACTCCATGTCTTCTGGTCTCACAGGATGAGGCAGAGGTATAATTAATTCCTTATCCATCTCTCTGGAAAGAGCTTTTCTCCCATCTGTGACAAAGGAGAAAAATGTTATGATCGTGGGAGTCATTATACAAAGCCACAATCAGTGAATTCACTATTACAATTAAGATCGTTTTTAATCAAAAACACCTCGGCCGCAATGTTACCACTGCAAACACAGCGCTGCACAAAAATTCAACTCAAGATAAAGGAACAATCATTAGCTTGAGTAACAATCAAACCACCTGAGTAACAATCATTAGCTACGCCTACGCTTAAAGCCAGGACTACACTTATCTACTTAGCATTTCCCCTTATTATGACTACACGACTACCTTGGAATACAGAAAATTGTATTTTTATGTATGTCGGGGAAAGACTGGCCGCGCACCCCGGGGCCCACGTGGCCTCCCGGCACAGCAGAACTACAGCTCCCAGCATGCCTTGGAACAGAGCAGTCCATCCAACCCAGAGGGGAGTCGGCCAAGCACACACAACCACCCCCCCACCCGCCGCTCCAAACCCAAAAATTCAGACCATGTGACTAAGTGCACAGTCCAAATGCTTCTTAAACTCTGACAGGCATGGTGCAGTGACTACTTCCCAGGGGAGACCGTTCCAGTGCACGACAACCCTCTCGGTGAAGAACCTCTTCCTGCCCTAACCCTAAACCTAGACCCAAAAAAAAAAAAACTCTAAACCTAACCCCAAACCCTAACACTAACCCTAAGCCAATATGGCCTCCCGGAAGTCCAGTGCCCGAGAACTACATCTCCCGACATGCTCGGGACACCCAATATGGCCTCCCGGAAGTCCAGTGCCCGAGAACTACATCTCCCGACATGCTCGGGGCACCCAATATGGCCTCCCGGAAGTCCAGTGCCCGAGAACTACATCTCCCGACATGCTCGGGGAACCCACCATGGCCTCCCGGAAGTCATGTGACCGAGAACTACATTTCCCAGCACTCCCTAGAAAATTGAGCCTCGCTGCTTGCCGGAGGACGCCATTATTTGCCCTTCTACGTTCCCCCTTCTGTTTTGTGTTTATGGGGTTTCCCCTCAATTATGGGTTTTCACCTGTCCATTTCAGGGTTCTGCCCCACAATCTTGGGGTTCCTTCCCCTAATTTGGGGCTTCCCCCCAGTTTTGGGGATTTCCCCCCCCCAATTCCGGGTGTTCCCCCCACAATTTTGGGGTCCCCCACCATCCTTTTTTGGCCTGTCCCCCCTAATATTAAGGTTCTTTCCCCCGATGTTGGGGTTCTCACCACATTTCTGGGGTTCCTTCCTGTAATTTGGGGCTTTGCCCCCCGAGTTTTGGGCTGCCACCCCAATTTTGGGGATTCCCCCCCAGTTTTGGGGGTCTGCACTCAATTTTGGAGTTTCACCCTCCTATTTAAGGGTTCTTCCCCCAGTTTTGGGGTTGCCTCCCACAATTCTTAGGTTCCACCCCCCCCTAATTTGGGGCTACGCCCCCCCCCTCCCCAATTTTGAGCGGCGCAGAGCACACGGGAAGGCCCCGCGGCGGCAGGAACTGCCCATCCTAATTGGTCCCGTGCCACTTCCGGCTTGGAAGCCAAGCGGCAACGCGAAACTACATTTCCCGGCGTGCTGTGGAAACCAGCGTGGCCGAGCGGCAGCCCGGAGCCCGAAGGCCGCACCTCCCGGCACGCTGCGGGGCGAGCCCCTCCCCGCCGCCTCACCCTGCGGGCGCCCCAGGCACAGCCCGGTGCTTCCCGCCCCGCCGCCCGCCCGCCTTCGCCCCGGCCCGCCCAGCGCCCCCGCGCTGCGGTTCCACACCCGCCCCCCCCCCCCGCCGGGAGCTTCCCCTGCTCCAGCCGCTGATCCCAGGGGACGTGGCCTCCCCGCCATCCTCCCCGCCCGCCCCTCCGGGCCCCCCCCCGCTCCTCCACAAGCAGCCGCTCCCTCCACCCAGACCAGCCCTGGCACACCCGCCCCGAGGAACAGGGCTCCTACCCCCGCTTCCCTCTTCCCCCTCCTCCTTCTTCCCCCTTCCCTCCTCCCCTGGTCCGAGCCTGCAGCCGCCCCCCCGGCAAGGCGGCCCCCCAGCCAAAGGGGTCGTCCACACCCATCACACACCCCCAGCCTGAGACTTGGGGTTAGAAATTAGAGAGCGATTGATTAAGAATGAATATGTACGCAACACTCATTGCTTAACGTGCTACATTTGCGATGTACTGTGCCTGTGCTGCACTTAGGCCTCCAGATAACAGGAGCCCCTGGGACCGCAAGAACCAGATCAAACCAACCTTATGGTTTGGACTGTGACCAAGGGCTCAGAGAGCATACGCAAGGACACGAAGTGAAAAGTTCAACCCTGATGAAGACGTCTTACTTCATCCTCACAACCCTCAGCGCCGACCACCAGAAGGCACCGCGCAAGCGCAGATGGGAGGAGTTTATGGAAATGACTTCTTGGCGCTAATTATAATACTAAGCTGGGACAGGTTATGCATATGTATAGGCGTACTGGGAAACTTCATGCATATGTAACTCTTTAATGCATACAACCAAAGCAAGTTGCCGCGTTAAGGGTACACGACTATGGTGGGACTACCCCCCCGTGCTGCCCAGCGCTAAATAAACATACTTACTTTACAACCTTACTGATTGTGGAGTCCGTTTCCGCGAATCAAGCCCACGAACGCAGGGCCAAACCTCAGCTCCTGCCCCGTCCGCACCCACTCTGCTACAGAACCTGCACCCATGGACACGGCAGCAGCCATTCACTGTGGCCGCAAACAGTGACAGCAGTGCACGTCAGAAAGCAAACTCTTTATTAACTCATGCGCAGGACTCCTGGGAGGGAAGGACGCTGCAGCGTGGCTCCCTGCCTGTGCTTTCTCCCCTTCCCCTGGGGGGCCCCAGGGTTCAGGTGTCAAGCGGTGTCCCTCCCTCCCGCTTTACTGCACAAACCTCCTCTTGACTGGAATGCATTTGGTGGAGCACCCTGCCAGTGGCAACTCACAAAGACGAATGCCAAAGCATTTTTGTTTGATTGCCTTTTTTTTTTTTTTTTTAAAGTGCTCGGTGATCCAGCTGGAGCTATTTATTGGTTGTGCAGATTGGGTGCCTCACGGATATCACTCTGATTTTTCGGGTGTTTTCACATTCTTCTGGGCACAGTCTAGAAAATAATTACTAGTCAGAGTTAAAATTAAGCAAACGGTCAGACAAAACGTTTTGCATCAAGAGCAAGGAATTCATTTCAAGAATAAGGAGTTTGCTGTAATCCTCAGAAAAGCCTGTGAGAAGAGCCACTGTCTTCTAAAAATGTGGGAACAAAGGGGACTATGAAAGGTGATATGGGGGCAGACAAGCTCAATACTGCTATGATGACTACATACTGGCACGGCTGCTTTTCTGGTTTGCAGCTGTCACACTAATTCCAGATGTTAGCATTTGATTCCTGCAACTTCTGACTATTTCTTCTGTGGATCCATTCTTAGGTTTTCCTAGAAAACAACTAGAAAGATAAGATGGTTCAGGAAACAGGCCAGGACTCCTGTCCCAGAGCAGTCCAACCCTGCCATAAGACTATAGGCAGCTGGGGGAATCAAAAGTTAAAAATATACATGCAAACCTTTGTTCATTTCCCCTCACTTCCTTCATTTTTACTTTGTAATACTGCAGCTCTCTTAAGGAGGGCCACCTGAAAACTACCTGAATTCATCAGCAGGTTGTCAAAAACTTCCAAGCCGTTCCATTCAAATATTAATAATGTTTTTGACCACCTTATTTTCTTTCTGAGCAAAATAAAGAACAGTAATTTAGAAGCTGGCTTGCTGCCCTAAAAAGAGACAGCAACATTGAGAGGCAGCTGTTAGCAGTTCCTGAGATTTCAGAGAGGCCATAAGCCAAGGGGTAGTGCTCAGGGGCTGCCGTTAAGCACGGGTACAAAACTTTGGGTTCTTTGGCCAACAGTTCCGCATTTCCAACCACAAGAGTCCAAGAAGAGCCTTGCCTTTCCGTTTTTCAGAGAATCAATGCAATGCAAATATTCTCTGCCAGCTAATTTCTTGCTCTCTCCATTCTCCTTCACTGCCTGGCCCGTGACACTATATTTATGGCTGTTACACACCAGCAGCCCTATCAAGTGAGCTTGATATATCAGAATCTCCAAAAGCGGTAGATTCACAGGGTTCAGAAGCACGAAACTCTGAGGGCAGTCGCAGCACTGACAGTAACCTGCACGTAATACTGATCAAACAGAAGTTGTTCTTATGACCGCGCTTTCTTCCTTGTCTGAAAATTTTTAACACAAATGAGACAATCTCTAACCGGGCATATATTCAACACTTGGTGCGAGTTTTTTGTGTCTCAGTCATAACTACATTTAAAAAACTGAGTCGGAAAACCAACTGTTTCAAAAATGAGGCTTGCCAGACATAAAGCTTTCCCATACTTTGCCAGAGCCAGTGCTTACCTGGTGTTTGCTTTCTCTTGCTGTTCAGTATGGGCCTAAGGCCTTTTTTATGAGCAAACTAGGAAGGCATCAACTAGATGTGTGCTATGACGTACTGTTTACATAAGATTCAGAAGAAAGCAGAGTGATTAAACACTGGTAAGCGTGAAGCCTCAGGAAAGCATTTTTTATAAGAAAACAGAATTAAGTGTAACCATTGTTTTCATATATGTACGGTCTAGCCAGCATATGTGGTAGACTCATACAACAGACAGGATCTGTGTGCTCTGAAATTTTGCTTTAAAGAAAATAAAATTTTAAAGGAGTATGTTTATAGTACTTTGACTGTTTGGTCATGATTACAGCCTGTGTGACTAAGGCCTTGGCTCTAGTACAGCTGCCAGCGTTTATGTAACATGCTGCTCTTCGGCCTGCTAAATACTTAGAATCTTAGATGTTCAAATTAAGTTTTTTCTAGGACCAGCTCATACCATCTACTTCACATTTGCTGCCTCAAGGAAGTGCTAGGCTCAGCTACCTATCTGGAATCTCAGAACTGCAGTTGTGCCATCCTCTGTACATGACAACTGATGTGTGTGTGTGCATGTTTGTGTAGAGAAATGAAGGGTGGTTCAGATGTTGCTTGTGCATCTGTAGTTCTGAAAGAGACACATTTGCTAGCTGTATGTGAGATCACACCACTTAACTGCTGTTGCCAAGTCCAGCAAAGGTTTAAAACAAGGAATACTGACAAAGACCAGGAATTCCAACATTGCATCTGTTCTGGGTAAATCTGAACTGTAATCTTGAAACTGAATTTGTGGGTTGCTCTTTCATAGGACAGGATGCACCTTGACAGACTGAGATGTGCTGGCAAGTGGTCTCCTCAAGTTCTTAACAGCCACAGGTTGGTGCTAGCAGGATAGAGGTGAAAAGTTGTACAGTGAGCACTCCCAGTCAGCATAAGCACTATAGTCAGTAGTGGTTGAACTGCATGTGGCAGCTGCCCCATCTCACTAACAGCAGTAGTACTTCCTGTATTATGCTTTTACAGCATATTCAACTTAATTCCCTGCTTTTAGATATGTAGCATTTTGTATTTTATCTGTTTGGAAGTGCAGGGGCTAACTGCTCAAAAACCCCAGGGGTCCTAAGCAGCGGAGAACATAGTCCATCTAAGACCCCGATCACACTTCAAAACAACCTACTTTGTTAGAAAAAAACCACACGATCTAAAAAAAAAAAAAAGTTGAGTACATCTAGTTTTTCTTAACCACTGCTTTAACTTTGAAAATGTTGCCATTTTAGATACCTTTGCTTTCCCCTTGGGCTAGAATTTCAGTACAACAGGTCAAACTGGAGTTAGGATATAGTCCAAAAGTTGAGCCGATACTGTCTCTTAAATCCAGCTTGCACGTGGAGCACATTCCAGGAACAGGGACTCGCGGTTATAGTCCCATCTTCTCTGGAGACATACTAATTCCCACCAAATCCTTATCCGAACAATCCTTATTGGTTCAGAGAGAATAATCAGCTTGTGGTTTGCATCTCAGTGGGGAAGAGCTGTTCTTAAAACTGCAGCTGCGTATCCTATAAATAAAACTGATTAAATCTTAAATTCTATTTCTAGTCTCACTCACTCGTTTCCTTTTCAGAGGAAATACAAGCCTCTTCTCTCAGTTTTAAGGTAGGGATGATGATTTAATTTTTCAAAGCCTGAGGGACTGGTGGATTAAGAAAATCATTGGCATCTGGAAACATTCATCTGCAGCACTATCATCTAACACCTCATCTGTAGCAGCTGAAATCTCCCACCCCCCCAGATACAAGGCACCATTTCTGACATGTTTTGGACATGTTAATAACATCAAGGACAACTACTCTCTTTTTAAGGCTTCAGTTTACACAGAGAAAAAATCATACTTTAAATAGAGCGATAAGGAACACTGCAGAGAACGTGTAGCTGAAGGAAACATTTTCAGTCAGTGAGAACTATACCCATAGCCAATGTCAAGAACTGTCTTCCCTTTTCTCTGATGCCAGTTCTTCTGGTGGGTGCTCCATTCTTAGCATTGGTGGTTCAATAAATATACCTTTTGAGTGCCAAATAAAATACATTATCTGAATACAAACTCTTAATGAAATATTAAGTTTACTGGCAATAAATTAAGGCTGTTTTGTCATGCAACTGTGCAGATAATATGTGAGTTAAGAAATACCAAGGACATACTGAATTCAGCCAACAGCCCTTAGACATTACTGGTTTTATCATTGACTTCAGTTTCATCCTACCATCAGGTTAGACAACATTACTGCGAAGACACCTTTTACATCCGTGATTCCACAGCCTCATAAACGCTGAAGACCTAGAAGCATTAATTAGCTTATTCGCGGTAGCTCTGTACCGTACTCAGAACAGAAAGAACTGGATGTGTGACATACATTTATACTGGAAATGGTAACTAGTTATATTGCAACAAAAAGTTTTACGTTAACATGACTTAATTTGAGTAAGCAGAAAGAATATAATCTAGCAGCACTCACTGCACTCTTTAGAAGATCCTTAGCAAAAATCAGCATCAAAATACAGAGGGGAACAAACTTCCATCTTAAAAAAAAAAAAATTAATATAACAAAAGGTCAAATCTGAAGGGTCTTTCCTAAGTGTTCAGTGCAGAAAATTTGTAATAAATAAAAGTGGCAAAAGGTTCAATCCTTAGGAAGGCAGCTACTGTGGAAAAAATCTAGGAGCTTAACACTTTTGCTTACAGAGTTTCGTAACAGTAACATCATTTCTCTTTCACGGTTAGATCTTCATCTTTTAGGGCAAACTTTCTTCTCAAAACTTCAGCTATAAGAACAGCAGGGTCTTCCTCCTTCACTGAAGTTCGGTTTCTACATGGAAGACAAACATGCAGTGTATCAGTAAACAGAAGCACCCAAGCTGATCGTTGGCATCTCTGGTGAGATTCTTTAAGCATTTTTCTTCGGCCTTTATCATCACCTTTTGTTACAAATAGAGGAGGTGCTAGAACAACAAAAAGTATACAGATGACAGCCTGCCCTGGGAGATAACAGAAGCCATCCTGCCCCAAAACAGAGAACGGCCGATCTGAAGGAATGTAACTTGTATGTGTCCAGAGCTAATTAGACTGTAGTGGATGAAACAAAGATTGTACAGGTATAGGAACCCAGGGAAAGTTTTGAGTGGGGTCCCTCCTTGGAGGCACCCAGCTCTAGCTGATATACGGGTACCATTAAATTCTTGCCACATTAAATAAGAGTTGACTGCGTGAATTCCAGATGCCTGGGGAGACCCATTCTGCTGGGAAAACAATGGGATCCCCTAGCAGTTTTGGCACCCTAGATGGGACCCTAGGTTACATCACCATCCTGAGCTGCTTGAACTTGGCTATCCAGAGCCTGCATAAAAGGGATTTTTTCCTTTTAGGACCTCCAGGCTGAGTGGCAACAACATGTGAGAGATACTATCCAGAGACTAGGTTGGGTTCAAGTCCCCCCTCATGCCATGGCGGGTTTGAGTCCCTCCCTTGCTACAGCAGCCGGAAACTTAGAGAGTCAAAGGAATTGTGTCTGTGCGTATCTGTGCATATTGGAGTCTAAATGGGGCACCCATCAGCTCACTGGAACTGCCCTCCACAAAGGCGCTATGAAGTCCTACTGGATAAAGTCATGGATGGTGCAAGTCAAACTCTGTGACTGGTGAGGTGAGTGCACTTCCTTTAGCAGAGAGGCTAGAGTCATTGCTCCCAATCCCCAAGAAGAGAAAGAAAGAACTGCAGGAAGACTTACACAGGCTGATCAGCTTAAGATGCAAGCAGTGATTGGAGTCCTCAGAAACTATGGGGAATGTCCCAGAATCAGAGAAAGGGACCCCTTTAGCAAAAGTGTTAGAAAAATGGAGAAAATATTAAAATTATATTAGAATACAAAATTGGGACTGTCAGACTATCAAAGAAGCAGGCTATGACCTTATGTACAGAAGAGTGGCCTTTCTACACTCGGGATGGAGGCTCACAATTGTAGTGATCACTGAATGGGACCTTCGATCATCAGAAATTAACCTTCCTTCGGTATCACATGGAAGATCAGCATTGGTATGTATGGGAAGAGCAGGCAAGAAAACGTCCCACCCAGAGGGAGGCTGAAGACCCTGTGACAAGGTAAAGAGGAAAGGATATTAGGATTGGGATCAGTTTTAACACCTTTGAAGGGCTCCACCTTGCTCATTCCCACAGCCAGTAGGAATGTGTCCCATGGTACCCCACGTTTTACTGAACCATGTGGCAATGGAGGGGGTGGACGAGGAGGCGGAAGGCAATAGATTCCTTCCGGGATACAGGTATGGGCTGGTCAACCACGGAATCCTAGGGACCAAACACTCCGGAGAAGCCAGATGCCTATTTTATGAAAGGATGCTGAAAGGTGTGCACAGCTGTTCTCTAAAACTTGCACTGGTTATAGCCCAAATCTGCAGGACACCCAAGTCCTCTTGAGAGAGCTGTTTATGTCTGATGAGAAAGATAAAATTCTGGCTAAAGATGCGGAAATCGCACAAGTAGGAAGAAATAGGAATCCTTGGGCCCGAATGACCCTAATGGGGACTATAATATTTTGAGGGATAGGGAAGCACGTCAAACAGCCTTGAGAAATTTAGTCAAGACCATGCGAGTGTGTGGAGAAGTAAGGGTGAATTGGGCCAAGGCACAGAAGTGCAGACAAAGGATGGACGAACATCCAAGTGATTTCTGGAGGCAATTATGGCAAGCTTTGCTCAAACATGGGGGGAGATGACCCCCCAGAATTCTAACACCGTCCAAGCCGTAAGTATTTTTGTAGATCAGGATGCCCATGACATTCGTAAATATTTCAATGTATATGCCAGGTTGTCAAGGGGAGAAATTACAGAAGATTCTAAGTGTAGCAATATTGGTTTATGACGAGCAGAAGGAAAAAAACAAAGGTGATAATGATGAAAGAATGAAAGAGAACTAAAGAACAAGAGGCTAATTTATAGGCAGTGGCACTCATGAGGAATTTGCAGGCTAGAAGAAGAAATGGAGAAGTCCAAGGAAGGGGAAAGTTAGGCCATGGATTAGGTCAAGGAAGGGGGACTGGATACAGGGATAGGAAGAATAAGGGAGAGGAGAGAATGCTACTACTGCAGGAATATGGGACATTTGCAGCAGGGGTGCCCACTGTACCAAAGGGCCCCCCATTGACACACACACAGCAATTGAGCAGATGACTACAAAAGCAGCTGGGTGGAGAAAAAACTCAATGACTAGAGCCAGAATGTGATAAAGACAAACTAACCTCAGAGATTGGAATCTACACTCTGTGGAGAACAGAAATAAACTATATGGGACACACAGCTGGCAAAGCGGATGGGCAAGAAACAGAATTCTAGTCAACACTGGAGCTACCCTGTCCTTCTTAAATTTCATCCCCAGAAATGCTGAGACTAGGGAAACTATTTTGACTCATGGAGTGACAGCGGAAAAGAAGAGGTTGAGTAAACCTTTGTTATTAACTCCAGGAAATAAGAGCATTTGGGGAAGATTTGTTCTAGCAGAGGAATCTCCAGCTTGCCTGCTAGGGCAAGACTTGTTGCAGTCACTAGATGTAGAATTAAGATTATCACTGGAAGGATTGGACCTGATAATTATGCGGGACCTTTGGTAAATTGTTGAGAGGGGCCCAGCTATAACATTTGTTGATTTCTTCAGCCCTGTGTGATGAATCCCATCTGGCCCCGTGGACTCATGATTGTTGAACTGATGCAGCTGTTCCCTTACAATTTCAATGACCACAGATGGAAAGTCACTGCTCTCCCAGTCATGGTCCTTCAACTCTGAGGTCCAGGCAGCCCAAGATCTGTCGTTACTGTTAAATACCGAGGAAAAAAAAGCATTAAATGCCTCTGCCTTTTCCTCCTCTTTACTTTTTAGGTATCCGCTCCAAGTATCAGTCTAATGTTTTCCTTTGACCTCCTCTTGCTGTTGACATATCTGAAAAAGCCTTCCTTTTTGTCTGACACCACAGTGGCACCACAGACAAATTTCTCTCATTTGTCTATGTAATGTTTTCTATGCTGAGAATTACATTTCTTTTAAACTGAATTAGGCATAGAAGGTGTGAATAACCATCATGCAATATGTTTTTGGCCAGGAATCTTACTGACACGGCATAATGGGTGGAGAGAGCTTTGGTAATGAAGAATTTGAAAACTGAATTTCATTACTGTGATTTCACATATAAGATGAAGATAGTACAGCTAATGTATTAAAGAAGGTACATTTTCAGCTGGGCAGAATCCTGCCTCAGCCATGCAGCAGTCAGCATATCAGCATCTTGAGGTGTGTTCTCATGATCAGTGTATAAACTCATCATGGGGCAAATGAAAACATACTCTGCCCATGCTCAGAGCTGGGCCCGATGCAAATCAGAGCAAGTCAGGAACATGAGACACTCCACATGTTTAATTCCTGTACAAAAACCTGCAGTTTCCCAACCAGAGACAACTTGGGCCTTCAAACAGCGTAAGCACCAGCACCTGGAACCACTACAAGCAGAGAACAGGAGTGCAGCCCTTGCTCTGAAAGCTGCTTGTACATATAGTTCTGGCTTTCAACTGGGCAAAGCACTCTTTTTTTCAGTTGAACAGGTTGAAATAGCCAAACATCGTGCTAATCGGTTTAAGTTCCCCTCTACTGCTTTCTATCCAAGCAGATAAGCCATCAAAAAGGAAAAAACCAAAAAGCATAAATATTAGCAAGTTCTAGTACAAACAGACATTCCTCTCCCCCCCATGTCATGAGTATACAGCGGCACTAACAAAAAGATAAATGCTACGTCCAATGTCTACAGTGATATGACAGACAAAAAAAAGATGACAAACTTTGAAAGAGAACATACAATCAGAGTAAAAGAAGCACTTACAAGTCTTTGCTCTGCTTCATCCTATGAATGTCTTTAAGAATGCCCATCATGTCTGCAAAACTGCTGGCCTTGGAAAGAGACACAGAATCTTCCTCATCAGGATCCTTTGGTTCCACTTTACAACACTCGGAGGTTGCAGAACAAAGCATGGAGACTGATGGAAGCTCAGGAGTTTCCAGTTCTGCTTCCTCCTCTGTGATATCACTAATGACAAAGGAAGTTGTAGATTGGAAAGAGGGTCCAAAACAAGGTAAAGGAGAAGAAGCATTTGAGCTTCCTGGAGATAATACATCTGGCGTGAATGAAGGAGAAGCTGAAAGAGAAAATACAGGTGGATAGATAAACAAATGCCAACTTATATATCCTTTTTTATTTTTTCTCCAAAACAACAGAATATAATTCTGGAGGCATTATCAGATATCCTCCCCTATATTATTTAAAAAACAAACAAAAAAACACATCATAGTCTCTGTTACCCTCCATGGTTACTCTGCTTCTTAAAACACCATGTGGCAACACAAGATCTTCTCCAGTAATTTTTATACCACCAACTCACCCTATGTATCTCTATTCCTATTGTGCTCATCACTGTATCACCCCTGCAGTTCAAATACTGCACCCAGTCCCTGAAGAAGTCAGATAATGTTTACTGTTTCCATTTTTACAGACAAGTAATGGACAAACAGAGATTTAGCTGCTGCTCAGGATCACAGGTGGAACCTGTGTCAGAACGTAGATCAAAATTGCCTTAATTATTCTCTTCTTGCTCTTCACCGCTATGAAAACAGCTTTCGTTTACTTTCATGCTCCCTCATCCCCATACCATTATGACTGGTGTGAATGCAGAGCTGGTTCAAAAGCTCTGGTACTTTACACTAGATGTTCAGAGCAATTTGCTGTGACTACAGGCAGTTTTGACCTTACTTGCTTTCCATCACCACCTGTAAAATGAGAATACCATTCACCTGCTTCAAAGGAAAAATGAGACTACTTTGCTCGTGTTGTTAAATGCCATCAGGATAAAAACATCTCTATAAATTCCAAGTGTTATGAAATGAAAATGAGTTAGATATTTATTACATAAAAGGGGGGGGGGGGGGGGGGGGGGGCGGGGGGGGTGCGGAATAAACCCAAAATGTTCTTAGCCTCAACAGTACACTTGCAGATAGTTATTAATTGCCCATTAGGGGATTTCTCTGACAGTATAAAATAAAGCAGATTGCACAATACTTCTTTTCTGACATCAATCTTTCTAAAATTAGCCTGCTAAATAGTTCAGATTATTGAGCTACAGCTAGGCCCTAAACCGTACCTCCCCATTACTGACTTAGAAGATACTAAGTCAGTAAGAACTATTCTCACAATATAGGGGGAGTAAAACAACAGAATTTGCCCTGTTCTTTATTCCAATTGCTTTGTCCGTGTGATCTTGCATAAAGGGGGAAGAGGAAATACGCATCTTCTCTGAAGCAGACATCTGCAATGCCCTGTTTTACAATTATTCCCTGCAGAGTTGAGGACAATGTGGCTCCCTTGCCTCCAGTGGCTTCATTTAACCATGCTGCTCTAAGAGTGGAAGCATGTGGCATACAGGATCCAGTGTATTATTACAGAACTGAAGGTGACGGGAAACACAAGCACAGGAAGACCAGTATACTCTGCATGTATTACCTCACAATAGTATTTTCCCATGGCAGTGAAAGGATCCTCAGAAGAAATACCTAATTTCATCTAAATACAACTTCACATGCTAAAACACTGTCTATTCTCAGGTGGTGATCTATACATTCATAGTAACATTATCAAATAGATTCATAGAATCCACTGACAATCACACAGAACTGAAAAAGTTTCTCATATAGAAACCACCACTCCAACTAAATCAAACAGAACTCTGTTCCACATTCAAATGCTTTTATGTCTCGTGGATAATTGGACTAAATATAAGCAGTCAATAAAGTTGCAAGTGCCTTAGGGCTACAGTAATCAGATAGCCACGCTGTATTTCACAGATCATGAGATTTGGTCCCACGCACACACTCTGTATGCATTGTGGCTCTGAGTAGCAATTTGGGAATTTAAAAAAATATTTGCTTTCATATATAGGGTAAAGAAAGTTTCTTCAGCTACTATTACCAACCACAAGCAGGAATTAAGCCTCGTGACATCATTTCAAGTATCACACAATCCTGTTTTGTTTTCTGAAGTACCAGGAAAATTACAGATCCTTCTTTTGCTCTGGAAAACAGCCATAACACATCTGTCATCTTGGTCACTGGCCAAAGAACTCTGCATACATGGAATGCAGCCCTTAAGAAAACTGCCGTCAATAAGATTTAAATCACTGTAAGTTTGCAGAACTGTTCATTTTTCAATGTTTTTTGAGTTCTGAGATCAACAACTCTGTCTTCTGACTACTCCATAAATAAAGATACCAAAGCATTTTTGGCTTCACTAGCTTCCACAATCTAAAATAGCCACTGTAGCAGTGACCTTTGTAGAACTACCAGGATTTGGATTCTACCAAGCATCTTCATATTTCAAGAGCTGAGTATACAGGGAAGGCCATGAAAGGAAGAGAAGGATGAACTGTTTCTTCATAGTTTTGTTTTGTGGCTAAAACATGAATTTTAGCTGCATACAAATTTACTAAAGTAAATAAATAAATCAGTTCAGCCAGGCTCTTCCCCAAGTACTTTATTTGTTATGTATATGACACTACCATGTTTATAAAAGAAACAAGCACTGTCGTCTCACTCCTACCCAAATCAAGATGTAGCCCTCACACTCATGGCCAACTTGGAGCAGGAACGGCAAGAATACACCACATATTTTCACGAAACAAGGCATTTGAAATGAGACAGCCTCCAGATCAAATGAAGCAAATGCAGTCACAAAGCAACACCTGGTATTTCTTAAAGACAAGCAGGACTCTTGCAACAAAACAAACACCTAGACAAAGAACCAGCACTGAGTTGGCACCAAAGATGGCGTCCTGCCAACAAGAGTGACAGTTCTGCTAAAATAAAAACAAGCAAGTCTGTTTTGTATGGAGGAAATAACATGGTTCTCTAACTCAGCCCTTCTTGTTCAAAAACAACAACAAAACTCATTGTGTTCCTACCTGACTCTGCAGCAACGATTTTAGCTATCTGACTTCGAAGGTGACTCAGCTCATCCTGGAGCTCTGTTGTTCGGCTCAGTGCTGGTAAACCAGGTTTTTTCAAGGCAAGCAGCTTCTCTCCCTGCTTCCTCAGGTTGGGGACTGAAGCATTTCGCTGTATAACAGTGAAGGGACTCGGCTTCCATTTGTGCTTCAGAGGGCGCGTGTCGCTTCTACAGGACAAAAAAATGTTGATCACTGACAAAGTCCAGTGAAAATGTTTGTCATTTCTCTGCCTCCACCTCAGGACAGCAAAACACTTCAACACAATGAATTAAGCCTCTGCACCACTATGTTCTACACACAGTTGTTTAGGTAGGCTGCACCACTGTATGTGCTGCTTCTCCACATTACAAGGAACACAAAGTCAAAGAAATCGTGGCCAAGTGACAGAAGAATTGGTGAAAGGCTGCAGGGACAAAAGTCAGGGTGTGCTCACAGAGTTACAAGTCACTTCCCGCCTGCTAACTGTCTCCATACTGAGGAGCAGGCTGGATGCAGATGGGCAAGTGTCACTTACCCATTAACTTCTGCCTTTGATTTCAAAAGTATCTTTCACAAGATACAAAAAGTATCACAGCACAAAAGTTCAATTGACCAGAACCAAACTCCTGGGGCAGAATGTTTCAGTCCCAGGATAACTGGGACTAATTTTTGGTGGTGCCCAGTGCCAGGACAAGAGGCAACAGCTACAAACTGGAACACAAGAGGTTCCGTCTAACCACCAGGAAGCACCTCTTTACTGTGCAGGTGACAGAGCATTGGAATAAGCTGCCCAGAGAGGTTGTAGAGTCACCCTCCTTGCAGATCTTCAAAAGCCAACTGGACATGGTCCTGCGCAACTTGCTCTGGGCATCCCTTCTTGAGGAGAGGGGTTGGACTAGACGACCTACAGAGGCCCATTCCAAACTCAACCATTCTGTGATTCTGTGAACTCAACGCTTCAACTTTCTAGGCTGAAAATAACACAAGTCAGTTGGTTACTCTGCCCAGATCTTTCAGTGAGTAAAACATGGCATGACTCAGCTCTTAGTACTCTTAGCACTTCCTGTGAATTCCTCCCAGGGTCCTTTGTCCAAATTATTTTTCCTGTCTCTTGGGAAAAATACCTTTCAACAGGCATTGCATCAGATCTCAAGAGGACTGTAGGTTGCAAGCATTTGATCAATTACTGGACTATGCTAGGCAAAATAAACCAGCTCATAAAAAAAAAAAAAAAAAAAAGATCAGCAGACACAAAGAGGAAACCAACCTGACCCTAGCATATGTCTCTTCATCATCTGCTGCTATCCACCCAATGTCTGCCAAGGTTGGGACTGGAGGGACATCATTTAAATAGAGCTCTGAAACATTTGGTAGAACCTAAAAAGAAGAAAATTACAGTAAGTTAACAGTGGCCCTGTTTCCTGAAGCCGCCCCAGATTTGCTACACTGGCCATTAGAGACTTTCTCCTCTTCACCAGGCCAGCAGTTGCATCTGCCAGATGCGTGACAGAAACACCATTTAGCTTACAGAAATGCAGTGCTTCAGTGTGTTGGCTTACGTGTGTGTTCCTGGGGGCGCTGGTGTTACTGTGCTCTTTGGGACTGAATAGGAAGGCAGCAAATGGGTACCTGATACAGCTTAACACACTGCCAAGGCCACGCGCAACACTTTGCCATTACAAATCCCAGCACTGGCCTTGAGCTTAAACAGTGATGCAAGCATTTCCATATAAACCTTGTTTTACCTGCAGCTGCTGGAGGTCACAAAACAAAGCAGTGTTTCAGCAACATGTTTCTGTCTCTTCTAGCTATCATCTCTCTAACTCTGTGCACAGACAATATTTTAGGAGGTATTTTCCTCAATGTTTGCCAATGATCAGTTACAAGCACAGGATTTACAAAAAAGAAATAGTAAATTCTTAAAAATTAAATACACTGCTACATAAAAGGTTTTGTAAGTACTAGTCTACAGACGCATTTGATTCACAGCACTGCAGCTCATGACAGTGCCTCGTCTGGCTCAAGAATGGCAGCTTCCTACACGCAATCACCAAATTCCTTATGAGTCTACTTACCTCGAAGGTTGCTCTGGGACAGGGTTTTAAAGGAAGGTTTGACCCAATCCTCCTGACAACGCTGCGTGTTGAGCCATGGGGTTTGTTCTGCCAAATGGGGATTGTCTACAAGAAGCCATGTTATATTATTAACATTTCAAGTCACCCGTCCTTTTTAAAATCTATTAAATTGGAAATCATCACATGCAATCTGATCTCTCATTTTTTATTTGTTGAGAGATACTTTTAATTTGGAACCCACAAATAGTTTAGGTCCTAATTCCATAACACTGTGTTTTAGCCTAACATAAATGACAGCCAGCCAGTTACTAGGGAGTATTTTAAGCACGGGTGTACTATTTTC
Organism: Anser brachyrhynchus; assembly: GCF_964034855.1. Lineage (NCBI taxonomy): Eukaryota > Metazoa > Chordata > Aves > Anseriformes > Anatidae > Anser > Anser brachyrhynchus. The sequence goes on from NC_137717.1 coordinate 53,541, forward strand.
AGGACTGAAAACTAAAAGCACTCGGTAACAGACACTGAGTTACAAATTAAACTATGTGGAAAGGAGGAAAACGTTATCATGTGAATAACCCAGAAGAAAAATTAAATCAGAAGAAAAGTCTCATTTAAAGGAACACCTTCACTTTCATGATCCTTGAAAGTAACCCGCACTGATAAAACCGTGAATTTTTCCTGGACAATGGCAAAGCATTAAGTCTATTCAATGCCTATTGTCCTGGTTTCAGTTAGGATAGAGTTAATTTTCCTCCTAGTAGCTTGTAGGGTGCTGTGTTTGGGATTTAGGATGAGAATAATGTTGATATCACACTGATGTTTTAATTGTTGCAGAGCAGTGCTTACACTAAGCCAAGGACTTTTCAGCTTCTCGCTCTGTCCTGCCAGCGAGCAGGCTGGGGATGCAGCAGGAGCTGGGAGGGGACAGACCCAGGACAGCTGACCCAAACTGGCCAACGGGGACAGCATTCCATACTGGTATTCCATACCAGTATGGTATTCCATACCATCTGACGTCATGCTAAACAATATTATAGATGGGGCTGGCCCAGGTGGGGGGCCGGCTGCTCGGGGATAGGCTGGGCATCGGTCAGCGGGTGGAGAGCAATTGCGTTGTGCATCACTTGTTTGTACACACTATTAGTAGTAGTACTATTATTACTATTATTTTCCTTTCTTTTCTGTCCTAATAAACTATCTTTATCTCAACCCACAGGCTTTCATTTTTTTTCTGATTCTCTCCCCCATCCCTGAGAGGGAGGGGGAAGGGTGAGCAAACGGCTGCGTGGTGCTGAGCTGCCGGCCAGGTTAAACCACACCACCTATCTACACTGGGTGCTAATCAGAACAGTCTTGGCAAGCATCTTCAGAAACAGATAATATTTTAGCAATCTCTGGTTACTAATGGAACAGATTCAAGAGCAAAGCTCTGCCCCTGTGACTGTTCTCCCCTCTGCCATTCTTACAGCTTTGCCACTGGCCTTCTGACAAGACACAGCACGAGACCGGGCAGCAAACACTACAGTGACAGACTGGAATCCAAAGAGCTTATTTTGCTCAGTCCACCAAGTCCACCAAGTCCATTAAAGAACTTACTGCTAGAGTTTGTTACGTACACAAAGCCTGAGTGTCGGTCTCAACGCAATAGTCACATAGTTACATTTAACGCTCCTTAGCACGTATTTTAAATTCAGTGTCGGAAGGGGAAGCGCGCTGACCACGGCGTCGGCCTCGGGGAGGCCGCGTGGGAAAGCAGCCCCGGCGGCGCCCGTCGGGCTGAGGAGCGCGGTCTGGGGGCAGCCTGCTTACGGAATCAGCTGCCATCTCGGGCACCGGCAACTCGCCCCCGGGACGGGCTCACGGCAGGGTGCTGCGGGTCCCGCGGACGCGAACCGGCTTCATCGTACGCCGCTGCGGGCCGCGCCGGGGCTTCTCCCTGGAAGACAGGCGCGACTTTGCTGCGGACCGGGCCGCCCGCAGAGCCGATCCGCGAGAGGCGGGGCCGGGCCGGGCCGAGCGAGTCGCCGGCGCCCCGCCGAGCTCGGCCGGCCCGGCCCGGCCCCGCCCCCGCTGCCCGAGGAGGCCGCCGGACCCGCGGCGCGCCCCGCTCCCCCCGCCCCCCCGGCCGTACCTGAGAGGCGGCGGCGCCGCGCGGCCCCGCTGCCGGCCCCTCCGCCGGCCCCTCCGCCGCCGCGGCCCGGAAGCAGAGCTCGCCCCGCGCCCTTCCGCCGCGGGCCCCCCGCATGCGCCGCGGCCGGGCCCCCGCCCCTCCCCGCCCGCCGCCCCGGAGGAGGCAAGGACTGAGCGAGGCCGAGGTGCGGGATCGGTTTTAGTGCAGTTCCAGCCCGCCGGGCAGCGCGTCACAGCCAACGGCACCGACCCGACCCGACCCGCGCAGGGCAGGGAGGCGGGAGCAGCGCCACTTTCCCCCGCATCGCTGCTGTGGGACATCAGCTCTGACCCGCGTGTGGGTTTCAGACCAGAGCATCACAAGGCACAGCAGATCGTGAAAAGCAGCGTCTCCGACCCCCCCCCCCCCCCCAAAGTATTACAAGGTTACTGAAAAAAAATGTAGTAAGTTTACAAATGCAAGAAAAAGCTTGGCACACGTTAAAAAGAAGGCCTCAGGCAACAGTTTCTGTCCAGAGCCCCACCCACAGCAGTAAATGGACAGTGACAGGTTGATCAGATTGGGCAGTTTTGTAGTTAATGAGCTAACACCGGGACACAGTCGAACCCAGGATGCCCCACATGGCTCCAGCCTGCGGGTGGCTGCCTGGGCTCCTGCCACAATTTAAGCCACTCCTGCCATCCCGTGCACACACCACAACACAAGAGCGAAGGGCGCCCCTCCCTCCTCCACCCACTACCCCCGGCTATACAGAACCTCTCTTGCAGCTGTTTTTCCATGCCTTGAGAAGACGACAATCCCTGAGCGCTCAGCTACTGCCTGTCCTCTCTGACCCCTTCTGCTGCAAAACCAGTGGAAGGAAAGCAAATGGAATGAGTTCTCCACATGCACACAACCAAGAAACACCACTTGGAAGTCTGAAGCCATTGACTGCAGGACTAACAAAAGATGCAAACAAAACAAACTCACAAAGCTCTGTAAAAGATAGGAGAGATGATCTACACTAAAGCTGTGCTACCCAAGGAGCTGGAGGGAGGTAAGCGCTTGGTTTGCTCTGTTGCTCCTGGCTTGGAACACAGAGGGGGCTGAAACTGCCAGCATGACAGGAGCTTGGTCTCTAATGCTGCCTAGAAGCTTTGACACTTTCCACAGCCACCACTAAAAGTGCTGTCTGTAACCCAATCCTGTAACTACCACATGCCCCTTGGAGTGCTATAAAAGTGCAGAGCTAATGCATAGTTATAAAGTCCATAAAATAAAAATCCCACAGGTAATTAATCTCACTAGAGCAATTACTAAAGCTACACTGGCTTACCCAAAGGTCCATCTAAACTCAGCCTGTAGCCATGGATAAAGACAGAAGGGCTGGAGCAGGATGAGGAAAGGGTACAGGAATCTCATGAAGTTCAACAAGGCAAAGTGTTAAGTCCTGCACGTGGGGAGGAAAAAATGCCAGACATCAGTACATGCTGGAGGCCACCCCGCTGCAAAGCAGCTCTGCAGAAAAGAACCTAGGAGCCCTGGAAGACACCAAGTTGAACGTGAGCCAGCAATGTGCCTCTGCTGTTAAGAAGGCTAACTATTTTTGGTTGCATTAGGCAAAACATTGCCAGCAAGTCAAGAGAGATGACCCTTACACTCCACCCAGCGCTGGTAAGGCCACACCTGGAGTTATGTGTCCAGTTCTGGGCTCCCCAGTACAAGAGACCTGGACATACTGCAAAGAGTACAGCAGAGGGCTACCAAGACAATACAGAGACTGTCGTACCTCTCTTGTAAGAAGGCACAGAGAGCTGGGACTGTTCAGGCTGGAGAAGAGAAAGTTTGTGGGGAACCTTATCAATGGGTATCAATACCTGAAGGGAGGGTGCAAAAAGACAGAACCAGGCTTTTTTCAGTGGTGCCCAGTGCCAGGACAAGAGGCAACAGCTACAAACTGGAACACAAGAGGTTCCATCTAAACATCAGGAAGCACTTCTTTTCTGTGCAGGTGACAGAGCATTGGAATAAGCTGCCCAGAGAGGTTGTGGAATCTCCCTCCTTGCAGATCTTCAAAAGCCAGCTGGACATGGTCCTGCGCAACTTGTTCTGGGCATCCCTGCTTGAGCAGGGGGGTTGGACCAGATGACCTCCAAAGCTTCTTTCCAATCTCAACTGTTCTGTGATTCTACCCCCTCCCTAAAAAAAAAAAAAAAAAAAAAAAAAAGGCATTCCCACCACTTTTGATTTGGTCCAAGAAAACTGTGCTTCAGAGAGCAGAAAAAGCATCAACAGCCATAGCTGTTTGCAGCCATCTATTGAAGATGCTTAATCTCACCTATTTACAAGAATATGCTTAAAAACTCCATTTCACTTAACCCTTCCTTCCCCAAACTGCACTCACTGTGTAGTCAGGCATTGGAATGGAGTAGGAACAACTGCTCAGGATGTTTGCAGAAAAGGGACAATGGCGTTCTGGTTAAACAACTGCTTATTTGGGACAGTCTCCTGACAGTTTCTTTATACTGCTGGCCTTTAAAACTGCTCAGTTCTCAGCAGTTAATGCTCTCAGGATAATGCTGAACCTTCCCTTCCCAAAGGGAACTTCATCATGGCTCATCATTCAGTAGGACTTGGAAAATCAGAGCAAACATGGACCGAGTATTTCATCACCACTGAAGAGACACTGGAAGAATAAAGCTCTCACACCATGTGGGGTGGGAGTAGCCTTGGTATGAATGGGATGGGGGCACTGCTCATTATGGTGTCCATAGCCTGTTGCTCACATACTGTACAGGTAGAGCTCACTTCCAGAGACTCTGGTCCCTAATCCCCAAGTTAATCCACAACTGACATCTCTAAACTACACCATATCTCAAATGCCCTGTTCTCCACTCCTAATTTCACTGTATCAACCTCACCATCTTCACCAGATGCAAAGAACATGCATAAATGAGACAGCTCCCACACCATGTCACACAGGATAGGTGTCTGAGGCATCCAGGGAGCTGGGAGGAGGCTACTCCAGAGATCAAGCCTCCAGCCAGGTCCTACTTCCATGTCTACGCATTTTCAGCCACAGTCCCACTATGCACTGGTTGCCATAGCTGTCAATAAATGTCACCACAAAGAACTGGGATCCATGCCACAGAGTAGCTTACAGCTTGGAGCTGCTGCTGCTGCTGGCAAGGAGGTATGGAGGACACCACTCTTGGAACGGTCTGCATCTTATAATCCGTGGCATGAAGATGAGGAAGAACTGCTGCAATCAAAATAGATGTCTGAAGTGTTTGGCCATCTCCACGGGGGCACACAGGTGCCTTTGTTTTTAGGTCTGCATGTATGATTTTGCTCTTTGCAGTCCTTCCTTCAGAAACTGGAGGTAAGTTGCAGTAGAAGGGTCATCAAAATTGTTTGAGAAACTAAAGACGCTACTTTCAACATCTTCAGGCTTCATAGAAGTAATATCCAAGAAGTAGTTGGCATTGATATGGTGAATCTGGGAAAGAAAACAGATGAGGAGAGGAGACTTTAAAGACAAGCACAATACCTCATCTACTGCCTTGGACTCTTGCCAGGGCACAGGTGACAATACTGTAGCAACTCTTAAAGAATCTCAAACATTTTGCAAATCCTAATTCAGCATCCAGGACTCAGGTTCCTATTTTAGTCAGAGAAAGATGTGTGAAAGACAATGGTCTGTTCTTCTCCCCAGAAGTGCTGAGCCCTCACTTAGGTTAAGAAAAATATGAAGGTGATTTGGAAAAAGTCATGCAGCCGTAAAACTTGGCTCTGATCAAGGGCTAGGGAGATGGTAGCCCACCCATGCTAACTGCTGGGGTGCATGTTCTCAGACTAGCATAGCTGCAAAACCAGTGTGTGAGCTTAAAATGCTGCTGTGCCTTCCATTTCCCCAAAGGATAAAGGACAGGGGGATGTGTGGCCACTGACCACAGAAACCCTTACAGGCTGTAACTTCTTGAGCAGAAGCCACTCACCAGTCCGCAGCCCGGTTTGGAGCAGAGCCACTAAAGAGACAGCAAGGAGTCACTGCAAGTATTACTAGCTAAGGTCTGGGTAGTGCAGGGGACAATCAAATTAGCAATGGCAGGATCCTCCACTGCCGGCAGCCAGGCCACTGACCAACAGCAAAGCCCCACAGCATGAAGCATCAGGAGCTGTTGTCGTTCTCCAAATCCAAGGCAGAAGGGGTCACTGGGGAGCACAGCAAAGCCAAAGTGTGTGGACTTGTTAATGGCTGATCTGCTGTGAAAAACTCCGGGAAGCAAGATACAGGTAAACGTACTTAGAAGCTGCTGTCAAGGAGAGAATTAAGCAGAACATTAACATAAGGGACAATGGATGCAGGAAAAAAGCTACAATGGCTTTTCAAACACCACCAACTCCAACAAAGGTCAATGAGGAAATGTAGGCAGACATGTGGTTCATTTTTTATTGTTTTTCCCCCTTAATGTTGTTGCTCTGTCTCAGAATAAAAAGACATTTGTATCAGACTTCTTGGTAGAGCACTTGCTGCTGTCTGCCTGTCACAGCATCCCTGAGAGCAAAGCACAGCCCCACAAAGGTCTGAGGAGCCAGAGAACAGCTGAAGTAGCACAACTCTCGCTTGAGACTCTGCAGATGAAAACACATTCTGGTGGGGAGAACCAAGCCCAGCTGAAGGGGTAATGAACATACCACCGTGCCATTGGGGAGGCAGATGATCATCTCCACGGGGAAATTGTATTTCTCAAGGTGCAGGTCAGCCAGCTTGCTGTAGAACTCATTCTCTCTGTTGGTCTGTAAGGAGAACCCAGAGAAACACTCTTACATACACCAAAATGAGCAGAATGGAGTGGAAGGAGTAAAGCTAATGTGGGATGAGGGGGCAACCCAAAGAGCCACCATGATAGCTGTCTCAACTGTCATGATCTGCTTTACTATTCCCTTTCAGCCGGTGTCCCCTCCTCACATTTCAGCTGTAGCTTTTCTCCCCACAAAATAAGATCATCCCATTACTGGCAGTTCCCAGTCACATGAACAGTCCAACCCTAGCTTTTTGTAATGTCTCCAGCTCTGTAACTGACCCCAGCTGACAGCACAGGCCCAGGGGCAGGCTCACAAGAGGGGAAAGGTGCGATCAGGGAATCGGGATTCAGAGAGTTATTTTGGTTGCTCCCTTGGGTACAGAGAAGTCAGCTTGCTGATACCACAAAAAGCCTTGGATGGGGATATGGCAGTGAAGCATCTGGTTTGTTTTTTAATATTGGCAACAGGACAGAATGAAAGGGTTCACTGTGCTGTTTTCTTAGCTTGCCTCCACCTAGTGTTTGTTTTGCCACTGCAGTTGCTAGGTCACAGAGGGCTTGGAACCCCCATTGGTACAGGTGTGAGCTCTCCCCTCCTGCCAGCACCTCCTGGCACTGTGTTCACCAGCACGGAACACAAAGAAGGCAGATGTGGCTCCAGCACTCACCTGCAGCTCTTCCAGCTCCTTTACCAGCGACCAGCTGCTAATGAAGCTCTCATTCAGCAGAGCAAGGATGGGCGAACTTTCCAGGACAGTCTCCCGGAGAGTTCGCCCCGAACCTGGCATACAAAGAAAGGCAGACAGCAGTTTGCAGTGACTCCCACGCTGACTATTGCCATGATTCATGCCACTGCTTGAGTTGCTGCAGCAGCTGGTTTGAGCTCCCCCCCAGCCTGGCATATTGTCGAGTCTCCCCTTTGCTGGCAGTTTTCCATTGCTTACTGCTTCCAGTGTGTGCTGCTGGCAGAGAAGGCTCACCAGAGCAGACCCCATCCACTTGAAAGACAACACAAGGACCAGAACAAGCTTGTCATAGAAGTTGACTGGTTTGGTGCATTTTGGAAAGGATCAGGCTCTGCACATCTACCCTGAGTGCCTCTTGCTTTTCATACTGAGCAGAGCAAATAAGACTAAAGATATCTGCACCTCTCCCACCCATTACTCCTGCCCAATGTGGTATGCAAATTATTGGGCACGTTGGGGAATGGCTACACATCAGGACAATTTCAATCCCACCCCTGGCTCTGGCTTCTCCTGTGCAAGTGTTAACAACAAAGCAGAGAACAGCGTCCATTTTACTCCACAGATGCAGCTTCTACCCTAGCAGACTGAGAGGGGAAGAGAAAGAGGAAAGACCAGATCCACAGCTCACCCTCAACAAAGTCACATGAATTAGCGAGTTGGTCGAGGACTTGTCTAAAATGGACTTAATCCTGCCTCTGGGGACCTAAGCTCTGATCAGTAATTCCCCACTTCCAGCCCTTTTCTGTGCAGGCACCCAAAATGAGTAATAAAACATTTATTTATCCCTGGCTCCTGACCAGCTCCCTGACACGCAGCCCTTCTCAGATCCTGAACGAGGTGCATCATTCCTCCAGCCACTGTGGTAGTGTCCCTCACCTCAGCAGGACTGGTCATCCAGGGCACCCCAGAGCAGGATCGAGTGCACCAGCTTCTTTTCTGCTTTTGCTCTCTCAAAAGCTTGTGTGAAGGGAAAATAGGAGACCTGGAGGCAGACAGACGGCTTGAGAAACAGACACAGAACAGCTCCCACATATGAGTGGGGTCTGAAGGAACCAGACCTGCCACATCCCACAGGTGACATACACAGATCTGCAGTAGTTTCTGTAGATCAAAGCAAATTACAATTGTCCCTTTCCCCAGGGACAGCTTTTATCTTCCCTCACTTCAGGGACTACAGTGGGCAGACAGGCATTTCCTAGGCAGGAGCAATCTCTTCTCACCCTCACTTTCAGCTGGTCATCTTGTTACTGCTGCTCAGGTAGGATGTAGCACAGCAGATACTAAGTCTGAAGCATTAACTGTGTTGCCATGTGACACAGGGTCTTTCCTCTGGGAAATGTTCAGGAAGCTAAAGTTACCCTCAGGCCTGACAAACAGCAGATGAGCTCCTAACAGCAAGGTGGGATGTTACTGGTACCCACAGAGCTCCAGATTTACACACTGCAGACAGCATCTGCACAATTGCAGGCAGGCTGTCTGCAAATGCACCTCAGCAGCCTATGAAATCTGGACTTCAAATATTTACTACAAAACCTCACTGAAATGGCCTAAAAACTGTCTGTGAGGGACCATGCAGTGAGATCGTTTCAATTACTCAAATGAAGGGAACTTTATTAACATCTTGGCAGCACAAAGGGACATTTGTAAGCTCAAGCACAAGAAGGCAGCCACTGAAATATTCCTTTAGCCAAGGAAGCAGTGACAGGCAGTTGCCACTGCTCCACAGGCTACTGATATGTTAAATAGTTTAGGTCACCCAATGCTATTAATTTGTGTCTCACTGCAGGATGCAGCAGCACAGGCAGATTGTGTGTTTTCTGCTGATAAGGAAAGCTTGATCCAAAGGCAGCTGAAATTTGCAAAAGCAGCGCCAAAGAAAAACGAGTTCAAAAGCTGTGCAATTACCTGCCTCACACAGAAACAGCATTGGTGGCTACTGATAAGAGGAAGGAAGGATGAGCCTACATTTACAATACAAGTCTGGGGCACACGACATCTAGGCCTTGCTCCTGCCTGTGCTGCTGTGCAACCCCAGCTGGCCTTCAGAGATGCTGTTCTCCCCCACCTGAAAACTGGAGGCCCATCAAGCGACACACGCAGTGCCTGGGAGGCACACATTGAGCTCTGACACCCCCACACTACTCTAAGTGCTGATCAGTTTATGGCCTCTGGCTTCTGCTCGTCCTCAAGGTGGAATGGCCATCTCAGTAAAAATGACCTGCCCTAATTAAACATGTCAAGGAAGAGTACAGCCCCTTCCTCACCTTCTTAAATGGATACATGGCCACTTCCAGCTTCTGGGCTGCCACTTCCCAGGGGATTTCCTGCTGCCAGGTTATCTCTTCAAAAACAAACTGAATAGGCTCCCCTGAGGGATCTCTGCTGTCAATCACATTTCCGTTTTCATCATAGATCACAGAGGGGACTGAAGGCCCTGTGGATTCCAGCTCCATCTGCAGGAGAAAAAGCTCAGAGTTAGAAACTGTGGATATCCCACTCCTGTTTATTTTGTACCCCAGAACAGGATGAAGATGCAAATTAAGACTGTACAGCTTCTAATGAAGATAGAGCTGGATCTATGTCTCCTGGAGCTGCACTTTAACAGTTGCAGATGTGTTTTATAATTGGGGATTAACAGGAAAGCATCTTCATTTCCTTCAATTATTGTCTGCCTCTGCTTGCTAGGTTGTAAATGCATGAGACTTCTTCATTCCATGTTGCCATCTTCCCAGAGGAGATTTTTGATTGTGGGACACCAGCCCTTTAAAATCATTGGGATCTGCAGGGCTAGTCTCATTCATACCATCAACAAAGCCCTTATACAGCCCATGGCTAGTCCGAGAGGGTGCTGTTCAGGGAAGCTGCTCAGGAGCTTCCCTGTAGCTTAGAGCTCAGGTACAACAAATTATTTTTTAAGTTTGTTTTCATGACTTTTGCTAATTAAAAAGGTAACATTGATCTAGATTAGGAGAAAATGGTTCCGTTAAATTCAGGCGTTCACAATACTGATTTATGTTTCCTGTCCCAACAGCTGGGATTACCACCAAATATCTTCATGCAGTTTCTACATCCAGATACACCATTGTTCATACATCCCCCTCTGGGCCCACCGCCTGGGTTTAGCTCCATTTTCCCCCTGCCTGGCAGACAACTTTTTAAAATGGAAAAAGTCGCATGACTCCAGGAGCTTAAGATTCAACCTGGGGCGGGGATCATAAAAGCTGCCAATAGTAAGCCACATTACTGCGGAGGACATACACAGATCACCTGAGATTATATCATTATATTGGAGTGTTGAACAGAAAACTCTGAAGAGCAGGGATAATTGAGGTTATACAGCTCAGGCGCACGGCAGCACGAATTCCTGCCAAGATACTGCATGCATACAGAAGACTGACTGTGGCTACAGACCTGAGGCAGGTAACCTATATCCACTTCCATGTTGCTGCTTTCACTCGCTCCGTACAGCCACTCCATATCAACGTTCAGAGACCTGCAAGGTGAACCCAATATGTTCAGAGTCACCCAATACTAAAGCTGTGTATGGAAAACCCCAATGCTCCTCTTGCAGGGTCATCATTGAGGCCCAGAACCACTAGGTCCTTGGAGATCACAGTGTTCCCTGCACAAGACTAGCAACACTAGATCCCTGTTAGCTCAGCGTCCAGGCACCTACTGAACCCTCTGGGCAAATGCATTCATACCTTTGAGTACTGTCAAACTAAGGGAAGAAGTATATTTGCACACCCTTTCCTGACAACACTTAACTTGCACATTCTGATCCTGCTGAACTTTTAAAATTGTTTTTTTTTTTTGGAAGCGAAAGGCTTTTGCAAGGAGTTCTGGCAGGGCCATAAGTGTCTGCTTGCTCTAACAAATGCGCTGACAGAGCCATAAGGACTGAGTCACCAGGATAATGTCAGAATTTTCACTCCGGCCATCACGGACAAAGAGATTTTAGGCTTCTTTCCCCTCAAATGCTTCCAGCTGCTTGCCAGAGAGCAGGAACGAGCCAGCATGAAGCTACGCACACAAAACATTAACCTGTGAAATGACAATCAAAAATATTTTGAAGCATGAGCATCAGACTTTGGTGAACTTCAGTGTTTTCAGCCAGGCACTAAAATCACTAGGGGATGCCTCTTCACACCCTGCCGGTCTCTCCCCATGCTCCAAGCACAAAGGGACAGTTACTGGTGAGTGATGAATCAGACCCTGAAATAAGTCAGGGATCCTCAGCAATTGTAGAGATGCATTTGCCAGTCTTACAAACTGCAAAGTTCATTTCACTCAGATTTTCCAGGGACTTGGCTGAAAAGCATCAGCTCATCCAGCGCTAACACCCAAGGAGCCTTCTTCAGTTTGCAACAGGCATTTGACATGTGTAAAAGTCCTTACCACAGCCAGGGACTGCTGGAACAGGTGAAGAGGATCACAGACAGCTTGCAGAAGTGCTAATAATGAAGATGCTGCTGCCTGTCTCTTGGACAATACTGGGAAAACTTAAATTCACTATCCCCATGTGCCTACCCATGTGGTTGCAGGTACCTCCCTTCTGAAGTGGTTTGGCACAGGACTGCTCAGGCTTGGATTCTCAACTGAAGCAAGTACTGGTTGCAGACAAATTGCACAAAGACACCTATCGCCCATGCCATGCTCCATGCCCCCTCCAACCTCTGTCCAGCTTGTTCCTCCTCAGGGACAAGCCCTTGTCATTCACTGCCTCTTCCAGCCTGATGCCCCCCAGACCTGTTGATAAACAGAATCTTTCCTGAAAAACTGCATCAGATCCAATCTGGGAGCAGCTGTATCTACAGTATTGAAGACTGGACAACTGTGATGACCGCTAGGAGAGTAGAATGTGTGAGGAAAACAGATAAGCAAACAGCAGAACTAGCCTGCACAGAGCTCAGACTGCAGATATGTCTTCCCTGTGCAAGCCAGGATACCCATGTACCGCAAGGGACATTGCTCTGCTCAGGACACCCATATTTTTAAACAAAAAGAACCCACCAGTCTCCTCCCACACACGTCCCCCACCTCCGTACAGGACAGGATCCCAGAGTCCCTGGATTCCACTGGCTCTCATTTATAACTGTCCTCAAGTCTGTTCAGCACTCAGAAAAGAGAGAAACAGCTGTACCTGTTGTTAGGGACAAAGAGCTTAAACTCTCGGACATGGGAAGAATCCTTGGAGAGGATGATGTGACCTGTGAACTGGCCTGGAGAAAACCAGAAGGGGAAGTTTGGTGGCTCATTCAGCTGGAACTCAGCGTGGATCCTGAAATTAGAAGGGAGCCATCAGCTCCAGTGCCGGAAGGAAAGAAGGGATCATGTACTGCAAATGATAGCAGGGAGAAGTGATCTCCAGGCACCAGATTTACAAAGCTAAATTAGGAGAGAGAGGTTCAGTTCAAAAAGCTTTTGATGTCACACAATAAAAAGGTAAAAGAGTGGAGCAGATTTCCTGGATCAGCAGTGTTTCTGGTACTGATGCCTTTTGGAAGTGGGCAGTAAGTGCACATCCAGGAAGGATGAATTACATTATCAGTCCTTGAAACACAGGAACAGACTAGAACTCCCTCAGCCTCCCTTCCATCCTGATCAGGCAAATAAAATTGTGTTTAACAATCACAGCAAAACATGAGAACAATTCCACAGAATCCTCCCCCCGCCTTGGAGAAACACTCTATCCCATGATTAAACAAAATCTAGCAAGTTCCTTTGATAATCAGGCTCTCTCTGTTCAACAAGGGACATTTCTATGTCAAGGGCAATAGAGGATGGCTCCTGTCCTGGGCCCAGGCAACAGTCCCTGCTTCACCAGGGACTCAATGCCACTGGGATCATGGGCGCCTCCTTTGGGCACCAGCAAAGCATCACACATGGGCAAGAGCTGACTGGGTACCACCCTCCTCCTAGAACTGCTTCACCTCCCTCCCAGCCAGAGCACATCTGGTCTTGTCTGGGAACATGACTGCAGATCCAGTACTATGGCACTGGGTCACAGCAGCTTTCTCCACTCCCCTGAGATACGGTACAAAATCAGAGGTCTACCCAACACCTCTAACAACCTGGACCCCTGGCCTTACCTGAATGCTATGGCATAGTAGAAGGTGCTGATGGCTTGGATACAGGCCACAGATCCTTGGGGAGCAAAGCGGGTTTTTACAAAGGGGCGTGGGTGGAACATGCTCAGAAGTCTGTGGATTGTGATCTAGGGGAAGAATTGTTAGAGAACAAAAATGAGAATGGTTCCCCTAGTGCAGATCACAGGTCAGATGCAGCTCCAAAATAACTACCTGCCAGATCAGGAAGACAAGAAAATTGCCATGGCTTAAAAATTAGCTCTGAGACTTGCCTAGTCACAAAGTAAGGAGATAAAACTAGAGACTGGCTTTAAAATAAATCCATCCTCCATGTTTTTTATGCTATTCCCATTGTTCCAAGTTTCCATCCTCCCAGTCAGGTGAATGTCTGAGTATGGTAAACTGATCTATGGGGCTGTATCCAACAATACTACTTAAGACTTTCAAAGAGTGGGTATGCAATCAATAAACACACCAGGCTGTGAAGGTATATCAATTATGTGATCACAAACACCTATCTGGGCACCCCAGGTGAATGCGATATAAACACCTGGCTTTACAAACTATGTATACACGTCGCTTCAGTTGTCAATGAAATATCTCACCTCCAGGGTGGCAAAAAGCAACTGTTCTGCAAAATACAATCACCTCATTCAAGTGCTTCCAAACACTTAAAGCAAGATGAAGTTACTCTGGTCAGCTCATCTGTCTATGACAGACACACAGAGCTTTTGCCTGCTCTCAGTTTTTACCTCTGATTTAGAAGACAGTACTCCTGGCTGTACATTGCAGCCTTTTAGCTGTCTTTGAAAGTCCACGGAGACATAATGTAACAGCCTTGTCCACGCAATTAATCTGGGCCATAAGGCAGTACACATTTATACAAGAGCCACCTCTCAAATATACAGAATTCAAGTTTTATATCTCACCTCTTTGCCCTTGGGAGGTGGAGGGTAAAATCTGTTGTTGGAAAGATATCCAGTGAAGATGTTCAATTCACTAGGTATTATCCACCACGGATCCCCAAGATCAAGTTTATTCTTCGGAGGAAGAAAGGCTTTAAACTGTTTGGCAAGCATTACACTCATATGGGCTGCGGGGGCAGTCCAATTCCTCAGCCCAGACAGAGCAACGTGAGAAATCTGTCAACAAAAGATAGCATCAGAGCCTAGACCAGACTCCTCAAACATGCAGCAATGCTGATGGATATAACTATGCTTTGGAGGAGAGGGGGAAAAAAAAATCATGTTTAAATTCTTCCCACCACCCCAAACACATCCAAATAGTTCTGTCAACTTTCAGTTATGTGAGCAACAGAAAATGGGAGACAGTGGAACAGGCCAACTAACACCACTGCTTTTGGACTTTGTTCCAGGAAAACCACCTCTAATGTCTGCTTCAAGCTTCCCAGGAAGGGCGTATTAATTGGGACTCAGCACTGAATGCATTGAAAACAATGCAACAACGAAGAAAGCAATGAGTTTGCTGGTCAAAGCAAATACCACTGGCCGGAGCCAGACCACCTCGCTCGTGCTTATTCCTGATTATCACACCAGCCCATAGGATGTGTTCATACTGGAATTTCTGGCCATACATGTCCTGCGTGATACGTACTCCCAAGAAACCATCTTTGCTCTTTGTCATCGTTTCCATTACCAGAGGCTGGAATTTAGCCACAATGGACAATGTCTCCCCGGTTGGATCAGGCGTCTCTTCCTCTTCAAATTCTGAGACAGGAGTAACCCCTAGACAAAGAGGCAGGAATTTAAGCAGCTGTTTCAACTTCCTCCCCTCTTCAGCCATCTGAAGTGATCATACATTTTTTCCTGGCTAATGCAGGAGCACTGGGAACTTCCCAGCTGTTACCATGCTGTATGCAAGGGAACACCCACCAGAACTCAAACCCACTCCAGAGACTGGCTTCTGCCACGTGAATTAAAGGGGAGCCCTTTTTTCAGTGGATGACACTGCAAACCCCCATGGCTCAATTAAGCACTCTTATGTCACCTACGAGAGGACACACATGCTTTAACCAATTCATTACAGCATAAGCAAACAACTCTCTGTATTTCAATTGTACTGTAAATTCTCCTGTACATTATCATAACCACATTTCCTGTTTGGCACTACCAAGAGACATTTGCTACTGTCTCCCAGCATGATCTCTCACAATTGCTATCTGAGAGAGACTGCTATAGCCAGAGAAGCGTATGAATGAAATAAGACTCACTAATAATGTTGGCCTAGGCTGGACTGAGCTTTATTTGTTGCATTCACCCATCCCAAATCCTCTGTAAACTCTAGACAAAGTAACTTACATACTTTGCTAAGTCCAGCAATGGAACCCTTAGTCTTACAAAAACTGAACTTTGTGAAAGTGATGTTTACTGCTTAAGGCTCTTCAAAAACATGTAAAGCATTACCAGCCTCTTTTCATGTAAATAAGACCCAAAACAGCACACAGAAAAAAGTAAAGACATCAAGAGAAATTGCTGAGGACACTAACTTTGGCTTTTGCTCCATCTATGCAGAGAGAATTCTGCAAGGTAGAAACCTACCTGTCAGCTTCTCAGCTATTGGCTTGAATTCTTCTGGACTGAGGTACAGATCATCGTTTGTGTCCAGAGAAGAAAAGAGAAACAGTCCCTCGCTTCCCAAAGACTTCAGTGCCAGCTCCTAATTCAGGAAGAAGAGACAACTGAGATTTCACTCCTACCTCTCAAAGAAAATCACTGACCCCTCTCAGCTTCAGAGTTCATTTGCATTCTTTCCAGCACAGAAACACAGTGATCAAATCAAAAGATTAATGCCCTTTGGCAAGATTTTGTGCTATTTACAGTAAGGATCAGTGTCCAGGAATAATAGCTGGCATCAACATGTTAAAACTACATCTGGCTAAGTAATTCAAACTGAATGATTTGCTCAGAGTCAAATGAAAAAGTCTATTGTCAGAAAAATTTCCAACTTTTATAAGACACTCCTAAAACCGTGAATATTCAGGGCACCAGGAGATCCTGATTTCTGTAATTAGCTAACGCATAGTGAAACAATGTCAGTCAAATATGTGACTAGTCACATCACAAAAACACAAAGGAAGTCAATTGAACCCTTGTACTTCTGCAAAAAGTAACTTAAACTGGGGCCAAGATCCATACCAATTGTATGGTGCACGCTGTCCTGCTGCAGCCAGTTGCCATCCAAGTCTCCAGTGTCAGGACTACGCTGAGCATTTTGACCCCTTGCTCCACAGGGACTACAGCCTACCCATTCTGCCATACGCTGGGAGCCACAACTCAAACCACCTTCTCCAGAAACCCTACACAATCCCAGCCACCCTGTGCCTCAGTTTCTCCCTCTGTAATACTTAGCGGGACAGCCTGCAAAGCCCAGGTGGAGGTCCTCCAATGGAAAACAGCACCGATGTGCACGGAAATGCAATGTCTCACTTGGAACAGTTCCTGAAAGACTAAATTATTCTGGTCATTTCCAGTCTGCAGCACTCACAGCACTCAGCTTCACGTCAGTGCCTGGTAAAATTATGGAAAAGTTGATCCTTGAAGTTATTGAAGCGCACCTGGGGGACAATGCAGTCATTGGTCCCAGCCAACATGGGTTCATGAGGGGCAGGTCCTGCCTAACAAATTTGATTTCCTTTTATGATAAGATCACCCATCCAGTCGATCAAGGGAAACTGGCTGATGTAATTTTTTTGGACTTCAGCCAAGCTTTTGACACGGTTTCCCGTAGGATCCTACTGGACAAAATGTCCAGCATACAACTTAACAAAAACATCACACGATGGGTGAGCAATTGGCTGACGGGCAGGGCTCAAAGGGTTGTGGTAAATGGGACCACATCTGGCTGGCAGATGGTCACTACTGGGGTCCCTCAAGGCTCCATTTTAGGGCCAGTCCTCTTCAATGTTTTTATAAATGATTTGGATATAGGACTAGAAGGTGTTTTGAGCAAATTTGCCGACGACACCAAACTTGGAGGAGCTGTGGACTCGGATGAGGGTGGAAAGGCCTTGCAGAGAGATCTGGACAGATTGGAGAGCTGGGCGATCACCAACCGCATGAAGTTTAACAAAAACAAGTGCCGGGTCCTGCACCTGGGATGGGGAAACCCTGGCTGCACGTACAGACTGGGCAACGAGACGCTGGAGGGCAGCCCCGCAGAGAGGGATCTGGGGGTTGTGGTTGACAGCAAGTTGAATATGAGCCAGCAGTGTGCCCTGGCAGCCAGGAGGGCCAACCGTATCCTGGGGTGCATCAAGCACGGCATTGCCAGTTGGTCGAGGGAAGTGATTGTCCCGCCCTACTCTGCGCTGGTGCGGCCTCACCTCGAGTACTGTGTGCAGTTCTGGGCACCACAGTACAAAAAGGACGTGAAACTGTTGGAGGGTGTCCAGAGGAGGGCAATGAAGATGGTGAAGGGCCTAGAGGGGAAGACATATGAGGAGCGGCTGAGGTCACTGGGCCTGTTCAGCCTGGAGAAGAGGAGGCTGAGGGGGGACCTCACTGTGGTCTACAACTTCCTCGCGAGGGGCAGTGGAGAGGCAGGTGACCTATTCTCTGTTATCACCAGTGATAGGACCCGTGGGAACGGTGTTAAGCTGAGGCAGGGGAAGTTTAGGCTGGACATCAGGAAGAGGATCTTCACCGAGAGGGTGGCTGTACACTGGAACAGGCTCCCCAGTGAAGCAGTCACTGCACCAAGCCTGTCTGAATTTAAGAAGCGATTGGACTGTGCGCTCAGTCACATGGTCTAAACTTTTGGGTAGACCTGTGCGGTGCCAGGAGTTGGACTTGATGATCCTCATGGGTCCCTTCCAACTTGGGATATTCTATGATTCTATGATTCACTGAAGGGAAAAGGACAACCTGCAGGCAGAATGAGAAAGCTCCGCACTGGGAAGTCAGACAATTCACATCACTTCCAGCCAGCCTACGGCAGATCCCCTGTGATCTATCATTTTGGGGCAGCTTCCCCTGTCACCCAAGTAAAAGCCTAAAGCTGCAAGGCCAAATACTCTGTAGTATGCTGTTTCACTGTGTTTATTCTCTATTGCCTGCAGCACTGTTACCATCCCCAGAGCTCCTGAACTAGTTTATTTTCCATCTGTTGCCTGCCAGCCTGAAGCAGAACTAATGCAGCCTGGAAGTCAACTGCAGCAACAGAAGAACTTAAGAGCCTTCCAAGGTAATTTCAGGACTGAGAGACAAAAATAAAGAGCCTGGAATATAAACCAGAAACATGGACCCAGACACAACTGGAGAAAGACAAGGATCCAAAACATGGAACACAGAGGAATACACAGGAACTACACAGCTGAAAAAATGAATGAAGGAACAAGATGGTTATTTATCTACATACAGGAGCAAACCACTCAAGAATCCCCACAGTCCTGGGGACAAAACTCTGCCTTTATAACCCCAACAAATGGGAACAAACATACTTGGCCGTATAAATCAGTAGCAACATTTTCCTGAACAACTGCCCTGTTACCTGACAGCCAGATGCCAGAGTCATGTCACGAACCATTGGGCCAGGCTTCAGTATATTTCTCTGCTCCAGAGCTTGCTTGGGCATAGCACATACTGCACTAATCTTGCAAGGGCCCATGTGATCGCTCACTCTCTGGGAGCAAGCACACAGTACAGGGAATTGCACAATGACATCCTGCTCTGCACAGGAGGCTGACCTGGATGTATACTAGGCTCTGAGGAGACAGTCCACTTCCTAGTCCTCTCCACAGAATATTAGAATTATTAATCTTTCAGAGTGTCTCTTCTTTTGCACGTCACAGACACAGACCTCAAGGGATGGAAGGCAAATGAGTGACCAAGTTTTTGGCTGGTTAGACCACCTGCTGCTGTAGTATTGGGAAAAAGACATGATCATTTGCTTAACAGGGCTGAAGGCAGAATGAGAATCAGTTATGCTCTCTGAGTGCATCTAAAATGGCAGAATATGAAGGGAGGAATATGGGTGCCTAGTGTTGCACATTATCATCCAAAACTCAACCTACAGGTAAGAATTGAGAGCGTACTCCAGTCCTCTGAGCCACCACTTTTCACGTTGGTTAAGCAATGAAAAAACATCAGCTGCAGAACCATCAGAAAATTATTCCTACGACCACAACCGGTCAGAGAGATAGACAGTAGCTTTGTGGTCAGGTGACTTACGGCTGTGCATGCATGAACACGTCTCATGAACGCCAGCAGCTAGCTGAATACAGCAGCCCTACAGGCCTCCTGTCTCCACCAAACAATGTATCCCTTTAAGGAGCCAGCTACAACAGAGAAAGATGTGCCCCAGAAAGTAGTGTCACAGTGTGTCAGCTCTGCAGGATCACTCCCTTCACAAATTCATTTTCATACTCACAAACTAGGGCTTTCTTGGTCATTTTGTAGAGGAAGAGAGCTATGGTGTTCACAAAGAGTATTCTTCTCCCACCTGCTTGTGGGTTGCTCAGCTAAATGGAAAAAAATAAACACCTTGGACTGTTCACATTTTGTTCCTATCTCCAGCAGTGCCCTGTCACAACTGTAAAAACACTTGTCTTTTTATTTATAGAAATACCAAAGCCTGCGTTTTAATGCAAGTCAACTGAATTATAAAAATTACAATCAGAAACAATATCAAGAGGCCAAATTTAAAAATAAAAAATTGCATTTTTCAGCTCCCATTCTCTATTCTTTTGCTACTTCCACTGACAGAGTCATTCAAGGCACACAAAAGCTGCATTTTTAGTATGAAAAAAAAAATCTGAGCATTTGGGGCCTTTTTTAAAGGAAATAAAGTAGCAAGAAAAGACATCTTTAGAGGCCATGCGAGGAGGTGTAAAGCATTATGTCAAGAACAGGGCTGGGTGTCTGATGCTCTTGCTTGTCCCTCCCTCTTCTGGCTGGGGCCACTGGACTCAAAGCAGATAGGGGAGGAGCTGGAGGCCCAGCCAGACACAATGACTGAGTTAGAAATAATCCTCAGGGCAAATCCTAAGCATGGTGGCTAGGCACAGCTCAAACCCGTGGGGCTGGCACTAAAGCTCTGCCATCATGGAGCTCATTGGGAGGTGCTTGTGTCCTGCACCTCACTGCCCTGCACAGGGCTGTGTGATGGTCACTGGTGTCTGGTGGTTACCTCAGCCCTTGGCAGCCATCTCAAGACCAACAGCGGCCGTCTCAAGCCTGGCGGTCACCATTAGTGCCTGGTGGTGCTCACAGTTCCGCGGCCGTTTCAGCCTGGCAGTGGCCGACACAATCCCAGTGGCGACTTCAAGGCCAGTGCCTGCCACTGCTCCAGAAAACCTCAGCCTGCTCTACAAAATCTCAAGCCCACAGACGGTCGCGTACGGTGAGCACCACAGCTCTATGGTCACCTCACCCACAGCCACCCCAAGCCCTGCAGCCGCTGATGGCTGTTGGCTACCAAACCTCTGTGGTTACCTCAGTCCAGAGACGACCACCTCCACCACAGCTGCCCCCTCGAGGCCCGCCGTCCCCTCACCTCTGCGGTCCCGTCAGCCCTGCGGCGACCACCACCGCCGGCACCGACCCCACGGCGGCGGCGGGAGCGACTCCTCCCGCCATTTCCGCACGCACCCTCCTCCATGAGGGGCAGCGCGGCTACAGGCGCCCCCCCCCCCCCCCCGCACCCCCATCTTCTCGGTACCTGCTGCCGGGCGGCTTCGGCGTCCCGGTAGTACTTGACGGCGGCCAGTGCGGCCAAGGCGGCGAGGGCCAGCGCCAGCCGCGAAGAAACCGCACCGGGCCCCGCCATGCCGCCACACTCAGCGGCGCCGCGCCGCCATGACCGCGCCGCCTCGGGGAGGCGTCAGGCGGGCAGCGCTAGCGAGGAGGGGCCGGGGCCGGGTGAAGGCCTACGCCCTGCCCGGTCTGCCCGGGCGGGGGAGGAGGGCCGCCCGTGGAGAGTTTTGTGCTCCTCGGAGGAAAAACTACTTTTTTGCTTTAAATTTGCTGCAGTTTATCAGCTACGTGGACTCTTGGAGTAGATTACTCTCCGTGTTTTTGTTTTTCATTATCGGAGAGCGGCGTGTATTTCCCATACACACACCAAGCAATTTCAAAAGTGGTCTTTGATTCTTAACTCAGTATATAGCCAAAAAGAGCTGTATCCAGCTTCTTAGGTAGCCTGGACGGCTTCAGGTCACCAAAATGAATACATATATTTTTAACAGATATTTGCAGTTTCACTTCCTGGCATTGACTCCACTGTGATTTAAGGTCCAGGACCATGAGGCTGGAAATTAGGAGATGGGAATGACTCAGTCGCTTTGCAGCCACAGGGCAACAGTGCTCCTCTGCAATCTGGTTGTAGCCATTGCGCTGCCATCCTGCAATGATCCCTGTAATCGTTCCTGCATGTCAGTCATCTGTGTGTCATTTCTGCCATCATGCTGGCCACAGACCTTTACAACAGCATGAAACTCTGTGTTCTTTGTGCTCTTCAGGTTCTTCTGTGTGGGTGCCACATTGCTCCTTAGCAGTGGCATGGCCAAGAGAGATATAAATATAGCCATTTTAATCTTTTCCCATAACTCAGTCTCCTTCTCTTACTTACATGCAACCACACTAAAATCCTTCCATTGCTCAGGAAAATTTAGGACTGTTTTTTTTTCGCTGCTGCAGGGCTCATGGTGCAGAATGTCTGAGTTCCCTAAGGGTAGATGGAAGTTGTAGCATTTAATCCTTTGAAGCTCTTGCTGTTTCCTAAGCCTGCCTAATCACTTCTGATTTAGGTTTAAAGAGTGTTGTAGTTAGGACAAGAACATGACCAAGAATCACGAAGAAAGCAGTGGCAGCTGCTCAAGGAAAGAGGAAGAGGCTAGTAATTCTGGGCAAAAAGGCAGGAGTGTGGAGTTCTGAGAAATTCCCAGGACAAACAGAAAAGCATTGCTTGTTTTTTTTTCTTGCAGTCCACAGTGAACAAGTACGAAGGGAGCAAGATAGAGGTGTTGAAAGGGAAATACAGCCTTCCCTTCCTCCCCTCACTGTTCTGCCCTCTGCAATAGATCACTGCACAGCCCTTAACGTTTCTCTTGCAGTAACGGTGTAAGCTTGAGCAACACTAGAAGAATCTAGATAGATAGGAGCATTGGGCCATCAGCAGCAGTGTGAAATTTAACAAGAACAAATACCGTATTCTGCACTTGGGATGGAGTAATGCTGCACTAAGTACAGACTGGGAGACAAGTGACTGGAGAACAGCCCTGCAAGAGAGCAATCTGGAGGTAGTAGTTGACAGTAGGCTCAGAATGAGCCTATGTATGCTGGGGTGCATTAAACATAGCACAACCATCTGGTCAAAAGAAGTGATTATCCCACTGTATTTAGCATTGGTCCAGCCTCACTTGGAATACTGTGTGAGTCCTCAATTTAAGAAGGATTTTTAAGATACTTGAAAATATCTAGAGGAAGGCAACAAAGCTGGTAAAAGGGCTGGAAGGCATGTCCTATGGGGAGTGGCTGAGGACACTGGGTTTGTTAAGCCTGGAGAAAAGGAAGCTCTCTACAACTTCCTGAGGAAGGGAAGTAGGGAGGGAGGTGTTCATCTTTTCTCCCTGGTACCTAGTAATAGGATGCTCAGCAATGGATCAAAGCTGTGTCATAGGGAGATTCAGACTAGACATTAGGAAAAACTTCTTTATCAAGAGGGTACTTAGACACTAGAACAGGCTTCTTACAGAGGTGGTAGTTTCCCTGTGCCTGTCCATATTCAAGAGGCATTTGGATAATGCTCTTAATGACATACGTTTACTTTGGGTCAGCCCTGAAGTAGTCTGACAGTTGGACTTGATGATCTTTGCAGATCCCTTCCAGCTGAAATGAAATAAACACTGGGTTATTTACAGCTCAGACCAGTGCTGTTACATCTACACAGCTGAGGGAGGAAGGGGAAGGCTCCTTCTGCCACCCTCACCATAGAAGAAAGCGTTCATGAAACTCTGCCACTGTTTTCTGCTTTCTACCTCCCCATCAGTCAAAGAACCAATGCCTGGGCCATAGGGAGGAAATAGGAAGAATCAAATTAACAGAGTATTGAAATAATGTTTGGGAGCAAAGACAGGTGTGAATGAGTTGGTCTCCACTTAAGAAGATTTGCTTTAAAACATCCTAGACTCATTAAGTTGGGCAGTGAGGTGTGGAGAGCTTTAGCTTACCTCAAATAACCTAACAAGTGCCTTCGAAGCATAAAATATAACAGGATGAAATAGCTTTGAAACAGGATAAATGTACTTGAGTTTCTGGGAAATAAGCAAGAGCAAGAAGTGACATGAAATGACAAAGCTTGCAGGCACCTAGATGGAGAAGGAGACCTGACAGGGTGGCTGGCAGAGCCAAAACAATATAATTTAGATAAGAAGCAGAGGGGCTCATTTTATATCTGAACCATTTCCAATATCATCAGGGAACATGTAAAGATGACAAACAGTTGAATTATTTGATGGGAAAGAGAATGAAAGACAAAAGGTAAAGTAATTCAGGACATCTGCTAGGAACCAGTCCTCCACAGAGGAGAACAAAACCAACAACTTCTGGCTCTACATGGCTGGTTCTTACGGATAACAGTACTGAGGAAGATACAGAAGTATTCAGAAATCTGCTGAGTAGCTCATCCAGGCACCCTTGTATCAGAGAAAATCCTGAAGATTTCCACCAAGAAAATTCAGCCAGCAGTAATAAATAAATAAAAGGCAAGAAATTGGTAGCAGACATGGAAAGCTTGGAGTGAGCTTTTTTTTTTTTCAGTAGAAGGACAGGTTCTCCATAGAACAATTCCACGTTCCAGGGCAGCATGTTCTGAGAGCTGAGGAACCCTGTCCTCATTTAAATTTATGATCCCATCCCCATACACTGAAATCCTGGCCCGTTTTAAAGTCAAAGCAATCACAGTGTAACAAAAACCAGCATTAAAATCTGAGCTCTGTCCACAAATGGGGAAAGCACCTGGAAACAGATAATGCCCTGAGGAAGCAAGTGCTGACCAGACTACAGCCCAAAACCATTAATCCTCTGGAAAACAGTAAGGAAAAAGGAGTATCTAAGTCCAGCTTCACATGAGGCTTTTCAAAGGGGATTAGAACTCCAGAGCTGTGTTTGCTGCAGAAAAGGGGCTTGCATCCTGGTCCAGGGTAGATGCGCTGTGACACAAAACTACACAGGCAGACATGGAGAACACACTTTGTCCTAGAAAAGGAATAGGCAGCAAAGGCTGCAGAGTTAAGTGAAATTTCGTACAGACATTTCAAACTAGACAGTTTAGTAGAAGAGTACAAGCCAATGTCTACCAAACTCCCATGGGCTTGCATTCCTAACTCCCCCTTGCAATTCAGTGTTTCATATTCAGTAGGAAGCAATCCATTCTGGTGAGTCACTTACAGTTCTTAAACTCACCGGCTCTCTAAACAAAAGCATTTACAATGAAAAGGTGTTTTATTGAGAGGATTCCTGATTCTATTTACAGCACAATATCTGTTTGAGGCACCACAGGGAATGAAGTCACAGACAAATGTGATCAGAACTGCTGAAACTTTGAAACTGCTAGCACTGGGCGCCAGAGCTCAATGCATCGAAACAATCAGATAAAGAGATCAGATCAAAATGTATGTCGAAAAATACCAGGACTGCCAGGCTTTTGAATTCAATAACCCATTCTGCTGTAAGTCTTCCAAAGGAACTTAATAATGTGGTAAAAATGAAGTGTGGTTTACAAAAAATGCTTTTGTTTTCTGGATTGTTTTATCTTTCCTTCTTGTATGGTCAGGCAGAGACAGCCAGCCAGTCTACAAGTGATAGTTTTCGTCCCTACCATACGATGAAACTTTATCAGAACTGCAGTTAAAGGAAATTCCTGTTGACATAAAATAGGATCACATGTTCTGGTGGTGAAAATTAACATGATAATTTCAGTTTCTGAATTTGAATGTAAGAGGGGAAATGAGAAATAACCTAGGCTGATCACATTTCCTGCTAAAGCAACTCAAGAGTAGAAAACACCATAAACCAACAACACAATTCGCACTGGTGTTCCCCATGCTTGAGGGTAAAAAAGCAGGAAAGCAGCTCCAAGACACACATCTTCCCCCATCCTTTCCGTTAGACTGGTTCTAACCTAACACCCCACTTATTTATCTACTTGAAGTATGAAAATCAAGGGGTTTTCCTTCTGGACAAACACAAGAAATCCTCCCCCCCTATTCAGGGCGGGTGCAGAATAAGAGAGGTGAAATCCCAGAGCCTGCCTCTGTACACAGGACTCCCAGAGTTGACAGCCCTGCTCAAGCAAGAGCATCCAAACAAGGCTCAAGGCATACGGAGGAGTGAGGGAAGAGCAGAAGCGTTTCAGGACACCACCAGGGCAAACACTTCTGTTACCTTCATTGCCTGTGGGACAGAAGAATCCCAGTTGTGGCTCAGGGCCAGGCCTTGGAACAAAGCTGATCCTCAGAACAAATCTTTACTCCTGCTATACTTACACATGCTGAACTTGATGCCTGTGATTAATCCGCTGAGCTCTGTGACTTAACTGTGGGTATCTGTGAGTAGAGGCAGAAGTATTTGCAGAACTGTGGTCTGCAAGAATGGAAAGCATGTTTTTTTGCAACAAAAAAGTTTTGCCACTGGTGCTGAGCTTCACACCAGTGTCTCAGTAAGCAAACTTAGCAATCAAAAAGCTTTACATTGACAGGCACACTGGACAGCTAAAGAAATTCCAGATTTGTAATGCAGCCTCTGAACTGCAGGAATACAGCAGATTTCCTTCAGAAGTGTATGTGACTTTACTAATGCCATTCTTGCTCACTTGTGTGGAAGAGAAAACAAGAGCAGAGTTTTAACACAACACCAAGGACCTATTTCTAAAGGAAGCTAAAAATGTCTTATTTATTTTGGGGGGTTATGTTTTACCAGGCAAAGTGTTTTGAGTTACTTCAAGAGCAGGACATTTATGGAATTCCCTTAATCCATTACGAACATTCTGTGGGCTAAGCTGACCTCCCAGTACCCAAATCTCTCAGATAAGACAACTCATTCTCAAAATGTTTATTTACCAATAACCATTCCTCTATGCTAAGCATACCATCCCCTATCTTTATTCCTTGAATAATGCTAAGTCCATATCTGACAACCTTATTTCTCTTTGGGAATTACACAGGCATGAATTTAGGAACACATTTTTTGTTCCCACAACTTGCTTCAAGCAACTTCTTCTTCCGTAAGTGCTGACTGAACCAATTATCAAGAGTGTCACAAGAATGGAGAAAAATATTCTATTACCAAAGACCATGCAGCTTTGCAATGACCAGAAAAAAGGCTGGTGGGAGCAACAACCCAAGATCCATCCCCAGTTGCAAGAACTGCTAAGCAGTACTGCTAAGCAAGTACTCCACAACTACCAGGGTCAGAACAAGAGTGGTGTATGAACATCGCTGCACAGTTATCCTGCCTAGAGTCACGTACCAAGGACACACAGGGTAAAAAGCTAATTCAGTACCAGGACACATGGAAGAATCTGGCTTCATCTTTTTCCTTTCTTTTTCTCCTGCTACTTTATTCCGGAAGCAATGTATATGAAAGAGCAAACTTATCTGGGGATTATTTATTTTTTGCTAGAAAATAAGACATTTAGTAGTACTCCTGCTAATCTATACCGGACAGTGAACAAATGATTTAAAAGAGCTGGTGCAGGTGGGAATTGCTGTCCATACAAGTAGATTATGCTGGAAATCAACATACATTGTGAAATATTCCTGAAATAATCCAGTATTGTCACCTAGTTATTCCAAGCAGGACGTAACAGGTCTTTCACAGATGGCTTTAAAGCAGGATCAACCCATAAATGCTTTTTATTTTACAAGACTTTTATTCTCTTTCACAGATTTGACTATTACAGCAGTGAAAGTATTACAAGTGACTCATAACATTTAGTTCCAAATAAAAGTAGAAAAACACAAAAACACTAAGGGAAAGTTAAATGAGATATGATGTGTGATAAATGTGTTTTAAGAGCACAGAAAAAATATATAAAAATACATTAGGATCAAGAAATTTACTGACAGGTTTTGATTTAGTTACAATTTTGACACCATCTAGAAAGCACAGTATATTGAAAACTGTTAATTAGAAAGGTGATAAATCCAACGGTATATAAAAGGAAAAAATGAAAAAGAAAAATGAAAGGAGGGGTGTGTGTGTTGTGGGGAAGTCTATTTTATGGCAAACTTCAGGTCCTTTGGCCACTATAAAGCAAAGTCTGTGGATTTCATATAAATTCTCTGTATAAAGGAATGTCTATGAACTGTGTACAGTATGGCCCAGAATAAACATCTCATTATCAGGCTAATAGAGCTCCTCACAGAGGAAAATAAGGTGCTTATGTCACGGTTTCGACTTCCCAATATAATACTGTCCGGAATTGGACTAGTGTCCCAAAATAACATTTTAGGAACAACACAAATTCCTTTAATGGAAAGGAAATGCAGTAACCTGCCGATGCTGTAGAAGCAGGGTGCTGGGCAATGGCCTCACTACTGCACACTTGCTTTAGTTTTAAAGTTTGTGTGGTTGACTGGCAGGGGGTGAGCCTCTGTGTTGAACACCCAGTCGTCCAGGGACAGCACATCATCTTCACAGAACAGAAGATAGAGGTACCTGGAGCCATAAGGCAAGGGTGGGAGGGAAGAAGACGGACAAAAGGGAGATTAAAGAAGCCCAAGTGGGACTCCAAGCATGTACAAGAAAGCACTGCAAGCAGGACTGCGATGGGGCCACCACTGGCCTCAGCTGCCATGGTTTATGGTGACAGGTTTCTTGCCTGCCTGCCTCACTCTCTTGCTGAAAGTTACCACCCCTGGGGCAAGTGCAGCAAAATGGGATGAGCATCTGTGCTCAGCCACTCCACATTAGCTCTAGCTACTAGCAAAAGAAAATCTACCCCAAGGGGCAGCAAATTCAAATCATAGTCATGCCTCCTCTTTGTGCAGGGCATTAACCTGGCAGAGGGGACAGCTATCACTTAAACGATCAGAGCTAAATAAGCCTCCCACTTATCTAGAGTGACTGTGGATCACAGAAGAACCCAGCACATGAGCAGAAACCTGGAGACAGCCTATGGCAGCAATGGTTCTACAGAAGGAAGTTACCAAAGCTTCCACATCCTTTCCCAATTTTCCCCACAGAGGATAAAAGGCTTTTCTCAATAGAGACTTATCACGCAGACAAAAGTGTTGATCTTGCAGGAATTATGCTACTCTGAAAGGCCTCTGTGATACCAGACTTACTTCAGAGTCTCTGCAAGGAAAAAACTCTGTTGCATGTTGTCATGGGTTGGGACTGTGGTGTAAACATCTCGGATGCCAGAAAAACCAGCTTCTACTCTACAGTGTTTTTCCAGGGCCTGAGAAAGGAAAAGAAATCTCAGTAATGCACAATAGCATGGAGTAACTCATTAATCATTGTCAATCGCATTGCAAGTCAGCTTTATAAATCAAATTCCAAGTTTATAGTAGCTTCTGTCTCTCACTGGTGCTTACTCCAGTCTCCAGGAATAAAGTTAGTTCTAATGAAATAGCAAGACAAACATAAACCTCCTCAGATGGTTCATTGATTGACCTTGACATTACACGTATAGCAAAAACAGATCTCAAGTGGCAACTCTAGCTGTTTGCAGAGCCTCTTTTCCAGGGCACTAGATGAATGACAGTTCTGCCACTGAATGTAGTCCCAGCTAGGACGCAGGACAGCAGTCAACTAGCTATTGCAAGAGCTTGGAAGAGGTGAGGGACTTTCTGGCCGGGAAGTGGTAGTGGGAAAATAAGGCAAAGCCAAGTTTGCTGATTTTCCCTGGCGAACTCCAAACCAATGGTTCAGAGTAGTGCAGGTATTTCAAATACAAGGTTCACTCCTTTAGCAAAGGGCTGTTACATTAACAGCAGGTTTTGCTGACTGAAACACTCCTCTCCATAAACTTCCACTGTTTTGATTGATTGTTTGATTTTAGCATAGCCCAAAGGGCAAAGAAAACATCCACTACGATAAGCAGATAAGCCATACTAAATTAAGCGATTTTGTATATTCCTGTCCCATTACTAATGAGTCTTAGCATCTTAATGATTTAAATCATTTCTGGTCTTTTTCTTGACTAAAGGAAAGATTCTTGTAAGAATTCAGCAGCCTGTAAGAATTATTACTGTGATTTTTGCAACCATACCTTCACAACCTCCCAGCCCCACTGCCTGTACTTGAGATCATGTGTCAGTCGCCACATGTACATGTAGCTTTCTACCACTTCTGGGCGAAGGATATAGTAGCGCTCGCTGAGTCTGGTTGCCATGGCTTCAGTTCCAGTGTCAAAGCGAAAGGCTTCAGGGCCAAGTTTGGTATCTAGACAAAATCACACATTTATAATGAGCAGTTTGATGAGAAAACAGGTAAACAGTTTGTCCAGGTGCTTTTATGGTGTTCAGGATGCAGACATTTGACTAAGGCTTGTGTGAGATCAGAAGAGCAGATCAGTCATGCCTGTGTATCATATCAACCTCACAGCTACTGTCAAAATAGTGGCAACTCCATAGAACACATGAGCTATGCTCACTACCCATTCAAAGTTACCGCTCATTCTGTGGTATGCCTGGGTACTACCTAGCTGAGGATAAAGTGTTTCTGAGGGTGAATACAACTAACAAAACAAAAGGCTTGGACCAGATGTGAGTTTGGAGCAGGTACAAATCTCCCCCACATCCTAGATTTTTTGCTGGGCTGGGATATTGTCTTAAGAACTGCACCACACTTGATTTTGATAGCAGAGCTCTTCACTGAAGAGCTTGGGACCCAGCAGACTGAGCCATTTCAGCTGTACTGGGGCAGGGAGGCTGTAAGAAAAGGTACCTTGGGACCTGCAACCACTTCCTCTGCCTTTCCTTCTGGTCCACTAGCAGCCTCAAAAAGAGGACGTCAGGTAGCAAGGGACAGCTTAATCCACTTCACTACATTTTTATGAATAAAACATTCAAGTACCTTGGTCTTTTTGAGTGTCCCTTATGTGAGGCTCTCAGTCTCTTGCAAAGAACAGCTAGCATTCAGATCCCACTTACAAGACCAACTCTCTCCTTATTTGAAAGACACGGAAGAGGAGGTTGCTTATGATCATGCCACATCAGGTTTCTCTTGCTACACGTGTTTACCACAAGGCCATGTTTCAGGCAGTCATTTTATTGTTCTAAATATTTTCTAAATATTTTGCACACCTTCCCTGGGCCCACCTGTCTACATGTGGATCTAACAGTGTTTGCTAACTGTGCTGTTTGCTGAGAGCCAGTGCACAGACACTCTCTGCAAACAATGAGCTTGTTGAAATGGCAGCACTATAATTAGTGTGGGCAGGCTTGCTACTGTCCTTTCTATGCTGATGGATACTGTTGTAGGTGAAAATTGGCTCTAGGCACTCACAGCCAGAGGGTTTTTAGTTTGGTTGCTTTCCTTTATTTCTCTAAGTGCTGAAGGGATGGGGGCGGGTTATTTGCAAATATCATTTCAGGTTAACCTGAAGTTTAATAGGCAAACATGCGGGATCTCAGCTGCCAATATGGGCTTGCTGATGTGGTGAAACAATCTTTGGGAACAACAACTAGCACAGATGTGTTTGGAAAGGTCCTGGAACGCTGACTACTGCTTTGCTGCCTGCAGGCTCAGAACAGCTACAGAGATGCCTTCAAAGAAAGAAGAGTCCAAAGCTAGCTTATCTTGCTGAAAGCCCTGCAGGCAGAGAACTAGCCCAGTCTCATTCATCACGAGTCACTGCCCTCCCAAAATACTGACTGATAAACACACTGTGTGGTTGAAACACATTGCACTGGACTTGTGAAACTGAAAGACTTAGCCAGCCGGGAGAGGCTGAGAAACTTAATTTTTTCAGTTTGTTTCAGTTTTCAGCAGCTGCAGGTCTCCAACACTCTCCTGTTGGTCTTCTCAGCTGCTCTGCTCCATATAGTGGGCATCCTGCAATTAATCACTGTTAAATTCCTACTTTTGTCTGCATAAGGATGTGAAAGGACAGAATCAAACTACAGTCTTGTTGGGAGAAGGCTTATTCTGTGGCTGAGAGGCAGGACTAGGATTCAGCTCTGGGTTCACAAGAGCTTATATCCGTCTGTCCTGCTGTTCCAGCTGTCTGCCATGTAAAACATACTGCCTTCTCTTTTAGATATCCTGGAAAAGACAATTGAAAATCATATAGACTGATGAAATGAAGATACTGCTGGAGCACAAAACACCCTGCAGCAATCCTCTGCCACACAAACACTGAGTCCATTAGGCTGCAGACTCTCCCTTCCTCGTGTTTTCTAGGCAGCCCACAGGTTTACCTGAACGTGCATAAGACTCATGACAAGTGTTTGTTATTTCTGCAGCAAGATCCATGTAATGTTGCTTCCTCTCTTCACTGGCGTGTTCAGCTCCAAGTGCTATCATGCCCCCAGAGAAGCAAGCCAAGTGGCCCATTTTGTGATCCAGGATGCCTCCCCTCCATTCAGCAATGTATGTCAATCCTCCAGCAGACCTTCTGACCAAATGTTTTTCTATTGCCTAAAGGGATGAAAAGCAGGATCTCAGGATACTTAGTGGACAGGGTGAGGAGTGAATATTAGACTCAAAGATCTATAACACTTTTGCCTGAAACACTCTGATGAACAATGTTCCTAACCAAAAATATGGAGTACCAACCTGCTCCTTACCTCTAATGCATCATCATACATCTTTTTAGCTTCAGAGTCTTTCTTGTCTGACATCAGCCAAGATTTGATGAGATATTCATAAAAGCTGTCTCCGAGCCCTCCAATAGAGACATGGTCTATAGTGGGAAAGCCAAAAAAAAGAACTCAGGTTCATGATATACAATGAGCAGTTGCGTTACAAAGAGCAAACAACTGTGTCCTTTTTGATGTCTTTGTTCTTTCCTCTTCCTTTCCGGTTTCCAGGGGAGAGCTTGCTGCATTACTTTTCCAGAAACGAAGAAAGGTGGAAAGTGCAATCAGAAGAAAAATGTTCTGTCATTTTACAAAGCATTTTACAAGTTCAAAAGAACTATTCAGATGTCTCATTTTGCAACACTTATTTATACTGCAACTTGAGGATTCTTCCTGCTTTGTGAAGCAATCATCATAAATCCCTGCCTCATAAACCAAATGCAACAGCAGGTATTGATAGATCTCTGTCTATATGAAGCTGCTGGGTGCTGCCTCCCTGCCTCAGGAAAGGGAGAATGCATGTTGGATCAGACACAGCTGCCAGCAAGGGGCTGCCATAGAGACCTCTAGATTCCGTCATTTGTAGTCCTGGCTCACTGTGGGACGCCCTGCCATGGGGAAGGCTGAGGTTGTTGGTGTATTAAAATGATAGTGTCAGGTGCAAGGATGGTCACTGAATATTTTATTCTGGAGAGATCAGATTTTCAAGGCTACCTATTCAGAGTATGCAATGCTATGACCTTACCAGAGAGGATGTTAACAAATTAATTGTGAAATGGGCAGGACAGCTGCAGGTTTCTGCTGGGGGAGAACTGCTGGTTGGATTTATATATTTAAGCCTTACCACGGTGGAAAAAGTAATATTAATTCCTTGAAGCAGTGAAGAACTCCCCCTTTTAGAAGAACAAGTCAAATTACCGACCACGGTCTGAAGAGTCTCTGTTAATTAACAGTGTTCACTTCTGTGTCTGTACACTTCCCCATTTTAAATGTAAGCAGATGTGGCGTTGTTTTTGGAGTTACCTCTTCAGATTTTTATTTTCCCTTTCATTGTACATATATAATGTCCTCAGGCTTATTCTAAATGCTAAGTCCTACCAACAGGAGAGATCAACAGCCATGTATTTTCCTAATCATAAGAGCAAATATGCCTGTACAGTATGTCTTACTGATCTACGGAACAATCCAGGGCAAAACAGTGAGATTAGACACATGAATTCAGGGGAAAAAAAAAGAGGACAGACTATTTACAAACAACAGCTGCACAGCCTGTCTCTAAAGAGAAGGTCTGTGATCTTAAGCGTGCCATTCATAACGTCACCAAAGCAGGAGCTCTGGTATGTAATTGCTTTCCATATGGCAACAGCTTTGCCAGCATTTGCCTCCTAAGTACTTTGCATAAACGAATCTTTTATTTCAGCGGGGGACCATGCTTTAATTTTCTAAAGGTAACAACTACACTTAGAAGAGGTACAGCACTGCCTCTTCATTTAGAAGACCTGCTCATTCACCCAGGTCAAAGATGTACCTTTTAAGAAAATCATAGTAATTCCAAGAAAAACATCTTCCTGCAAAAAGCTTTAATGAAAAGAGAGAAAATGAGAGCCTGGCACCTACAAGGAACATCTCTGTAGCAGGCAGCAGCTGCCTTCGTTCTTTGGTCCTTCCTAATCTATTTCGCAGCAGTAGTACTGGAGGTGCAGAAGAGGCTGATGAGTCTTTTCCCTAAATGGAATACAGATTCAGATCACAACCATTACATTATGAACAACTGCCATAGGATTCTATGCCATGAGTTGTCCTCATGATGTGAAAGCCTAGGAGAGAGAACATCTCTAGTCCTTTTGCATAAATCACTCTATCCCAGAACAAGTAATCAGAGACTGCTTTCAATAAGCTCTGAGCACCAACAATAGGCCCCTCTCTAGGTCAGCAAGGGATGGGAGCAGGTCAGTACAATGAAGTCAAATTTGGAGCCATAAATAGAATTATTGGCAGAAGAGATTAATGGTTACTATCAAGCTGACTATTTTAGCCATCTGAATTAAGAGCACAGCTCTTCAGTTTCCCAAAGATTCACTAATGAGCAGTTATGGCAACAGCAGATCTAAGAGACATACACTTCTCTCAGCACCAATGAACAGGCAGAATTAATGCCTGTGTCTGGGAAAATGTGCAGTATGGCTACCAGCTGGGAATAACATAAAGGAAGTACCATCTCAGGGGTGTGGTCACGGATGGAAGATTAATTTTTCCAGTGGAACATATTGCAACAACTCTGCAGAGACAAATGTGGAGGGGAAGCTGAGCTGCTCACAAAGGAATTGGGATAACATAGAAGATCAATTAATGGGACAAACATAGAAGCCTATTTTCTTTCTTCATGGCACCAAAGGACAGCTCTGGTTTAATGGGACAACTGCAGCCATCCAAGATGCTTTGTTGGGAAACTTTTCAAGACAAGCCCTGTCAATTACCATTAGACATGCTGATCTGGCAGTTAAAGATCAGGGATTGCTAACAGCTGATACACTCTCACTGTCTCAGATGATGGCAGCCATTCAACTGCCTGTCACTTACAATCAGAGCTATAAATACTAGTTAGAAAGGTCTGGAGGGATCTAGCAGAGCAAACAGTGCAACACATCCCAGGGACACCAACTAATGCATGATCCAAAATCTGCTTAAACAATATAAAATGTAATCCACTGACAGGCTAAAAGCTTCAGAAAAAAAAAAAAAAGACAAAAAAAAGATAATAAAAAAAAAGACTTCTCTTTCATTTGACAGAGAAACATTAAATCCAGCTAACCTCCCTCACCAAACCAAGCAAATCCTTAACAGAGTGGAAAGCTGTGGTCAGGGATCTGTGACAGACCAGAAGAAGCAGCCTTTCTCATTTAACTATCAGAGGGTAAGCCCCTTTGGTGGCACAAAAAGAGGAGTACTGGCTCTTCTCTGGGTAAAGAAGTAGATGTGTGTGTAGAGAAAGAAAATAAATAATCTTTCCCTGGGAACACTACCTCTACTATTTCCTTGCTCTTTCCAAGCCCTTTCCTAATTGTTGCTCCCTTTTCTATATCAGGGCACTAACTGTTTTAGTGCTAGTGTCTTCGTGGCTGGACAGTGCTGGGTTCCCAACAAGAGAAAAAGTATGTATACTTGTCTCACCCTTTTGCACCAAATTGCACTACAGAGCAGGTACCATGGTGACAGGTACATGAATGCACACAAGCAAATGCATTCCTAAATCTTCAGGGGATCTGAGAATATGCAAGCGTCTACCAGTGGTTTCCTATTTGCTATAGCATTCTCAGGAACCAAGTCTCACAGGGCTTCTGCTCACAGTCATCCTGTGCAACTCCCAAGGAAGCCCACAGGCTAGGTGATGACTGCAGGATAAGGTCTTAAAGAGATATGCTGATTTCTAGTATCTGTGTGATGAACCAGGTACCATTATCCTCCCCTGTGAAGGAAAGGCCTAATTCTCTTTCTGGAGGTAAGACGTGCAGCTGGAAACAATGCTGATGGAGTAAGTGTATAATTACTATATTGCATCTTCCAAATCGGGTTGCATTATCTAATCACATTTATAACAGGCTTCCTGACAAGACATTTCTTTGGCTTGCTGCTCTGACAGTTACTATTTCTTCTTAAAGAGTAATGGAAGGATTGAAATGCTACAGGTGGGACTCTGAATGCAGACTGATACCTACGCTGCACCCAGTTCCCTGTGACCGGGCTGAGAAAGTTGGGATAAAGACCCTGCGGCTTCTCCACTCTGTTCAGGACTTTGCGGATGTTCATCACCTAGGAGAAATGAGAGATGAGAACTATGTTACTTCTCTGCTGAAAAAAAACCACCCGTTTTCACTGTCACTGAGAACGCTGTAATTCATCAGTGCCAATCCCTGCCTGAACAAGCACAGCAGCCTGCAACATTGTGAATCATCATGCAAGTGGAACTCAATGACATGCCTCTCCAGTGCGAGGTCTGTGATGGAGAGACCTTCCTGCTGGACTCCTCAGCACAATCTTTATCCAGTTCTGTGGAATTCTAAAAATGATTCTAAAAATCCTGCAAGGCCCTAGTTCAGCAAGCAGCAGAAGCAGTTACCCAATGCTGGTCCAGAAGAAATCCTGAGGATTTGGGATCTGGGTTGAAATGTATAGGATGCGGAGGGTGATTTTGTCATGATCCAAAGGGAAAGGAGTGGCAGGAATGCATGACTCACATAGTACGTCAATTCACCATGCGGTCACTTAACATGACGAATTTGCTCTTTTAATTTCAACAACAGACAGCTGCTTTAATATGCTAGAACAGCCTTTCTTATACTCTATAACCTCCCTTGGTTTCACCCCCATTAAATTCAACAGACCTTTCCCATAATGCATGAAATTAAATGGTAAGTAGCATAAATATTCTACCATAATCTACAGAGCAGCTAATAAACTCTAAATCTTTTATGAAATCAAATCATTTGTACGCAAAAGCTGGCTGCAGACTTAAGATGGTATTTCCAAGTAAGTCATCAGGCTGCATAATATTTAGTATGCCATGCTACTAACATTCAGTAATGACATGTTTGAATAGAAGACACAGATGGACTTTATTCTGGCTAAAATCACAAAAGTCCCAAGCTGCAAGTTCATGAATTGATCTGTTTCTCTGAAATCATTTCGCACAGGATGAGCTGTTTGAGCCCTTATCATCCTCTGTTTTCTCTCTTAGAGGGTATCAAGATGAATGGGATACATTTTCTGTGGCACACACCAGACATGGTCAGCTAATAGGAGTCCATTAGAAAAATTCAGCCTTTATCCCTCTACAAGCTTAACAGGCAAAGAAGAAAATGTGTTACACTGGGGTCAGTGGCTTGACTGGCTCTAAATGCCACAGTTTGAACCTGGAATATGGATGAAATTCTGGTTTTCAATGTTGCATCTTCTTGTCCTTGAGTTTTGAGTGCTCATCTCTCCTTTTCCCCCCTCCATCATTTCTTTCCCATGCACTTTCTTTTCACACCCTGTCCTGGTCCCTCCACCGATCTTTTCTCACCTACCTCGAACTCTCCTCTGATCAATTTGTCTTTATCACTGTTCTCAAGTATCTTTAGCTTGTCTCCTTTATTTCAAATCATCAGTCTTTGTCTACAGAATTTCCTAGGTTTCTAGCTTCCTTTCACACTCTGTTTTCTCTCCTGACCACTGCTCTGCAGCATTCCTCTTGCCTTCCGCACACTCCATAATATTCTTCACTTTGCTTTCCAAGCTCCTTCCATCTCTTTCTTCCTCTCTTTTCCACAAATTCTCTTCTTGGTTCAGAACTGACAGACCTGCACTGGAAATACCCTAGAAATGGACCCTTTTGAGGCTTTTACTGGCAATCCCAAAACCACTGTCTGTTTTCAACCCACTGTGGAACTCTGGACAGGCCTCATTTCCTTTAAGCTCATGGAGGTAGTCTGGATTCTACCTGGAACAAACTGTTGCCCTCAAAGGCTGTTCTCAGGTATGTGCAGTGAAAGCTAATGACTTACTGGTATCCAACGGCATATTTACTAAATTGCTCTCACATGCACTACAAGATCACTTGTGGGGAAAAAAAAAAAAGAAAAGCTCAAGGTAGTGTATAATATTAATAGATTTTCAGTTACAAGTTACACAGAAGGAATCCAATATGCCAACTGTCAGGACTGTCCTACACATGAAACCTCAGCAGAAATCTTGTTGGCTAGAGCATAATGAGCTAATGCTCGAGCATAATGGCTCTTTAGAGCAAAAAGGTCTGTGAGTACAAGAAACTACTATTAGGATATAAGAATTAACAATCATATTGCAGTTGAGATCCAACATACAGCTTTATTTTGGCTGTGCCCTTGTCTGAATAAGTTTCTACTACAACGCCACACAACTGAGACACTGGGAAAAATGTTCCTATCTTCCTCACAGGTGATGGAAACAGGCAGGTGAGGTTGCTACAGCAAATATAAATGGCCAAAGAAAACAATGGAGTAGCTACCCTACAAAGCCAATTGGTCTGAGGTCGGGTGACCTTTACACCCTGCAAGATACAGGTTTCTGAACCCACGTCCCACTCTGGAAGGTTTTTCCTCTGTAAGTTATACTAGTACTGGAGAGAGAGGACACTGCTGCCATGCTCTCTGCTGCAGGCAAACCAAAATGCTGCTTTGCTTCAGCCCTGCCCCCACGAGTATGAACAGACCATTTTATTAGCCAGTTGGGAAGTACTTGCCTTTTCCGCAAATACCGGGTTGCCAGAGAGCTCTGTGAGATGCAGGAATTCTAAGTGCAAGGTACCAAATTCTGCTAAGATGCTGCTTCCGGCAGATGCCCAACCCCAACTCCAACTCATGCCACTGCAAGGAGAGAAAAGGGAGCCTTCATTGCCAGGAAAACACAGCCAACGCCTGAGGTCACTCCCCTGCCCCAGTGCAAACCATGCTTTTGCTATGTGCATGCAATGCACATCAGGTGTTGACAGGGACCATGTAAAGGACATATATGGATTTTTAGGACTCTACCAATACTAGTGGGATGGAGCAATAGCTTTACAAAGGATTGTTTAGGATAGGACAAACAGACTGCACGTACTGGGAAACTGCATTTTTTGTGGGAAAGTAAGCCTTCCCAAACAGATCAACTTAAAGGAAACTTTGAAAGAACATTCACAAGCTGCCCTATACAAGACACTGCGGGATAAAACAGATCTCTAAGTAGCCTGGGCTGAACTCACATCTCAAACATCCCACAAAGCTGATATTTTACATAGAATCCAGACTGTCCCTAAGCACCTTGTTTCAATAAAATTTCATCTTCTTTAGACATACACAACTCTGACATTCCCAACATATGCTTGGTTTCAGGGGGATACAGCATACAGAAACATCAGTGCTAGGGGAAAGTTGCCATTGGGCAAACCTGACTGTAGTAAAAAGCCACGGAGAATCTTAACATCTACAGAGAACAAACCTAACTCTGAAAGTACCCTACCGGTACTCACCTTGCAAGAACAGGAAGGACAGAATAAAACTACAGAAACTGGCCAACAGTCTGAAGCAGCCAGCTTTATAAAGTGCCTCCGATCC
Source organism: Anser brachyrhynchus (assembly GCF_964034855.1). Classification (NCBI taxonomy): domain Eukaryota; kingdom Metazoa; phylum Chordata; class Aves; order Anseriformes; family Anatidae; genus Anser; species Anser brachyrhynchus. The sequence goes on from NC_137717.1 coordinate 92,685, forward strand.
TACTTTTGTGTATCATTTCTCACTTTCTGTTTTTTCCCCCTCTCACCCTGCCAAACCCATGCATGGATGGAGAGAAATCCTCCTTGGAGCAAAGGAAGAAGCCAATTCTGGGGATGAGGAAGGCATCCCTTGCCCTTTTATCCTCAAAGAAAACCAACCAAAGGATATGGAAGGGCAGAGGCTCTTCCAAGCACTAACAGTCTCATGCACCTCCTTCCTGGATTTGCTTCTATATTCAACCATTTCCTTCTTGTAGACCACTGCTACAGATGACAGCTCTACACCTCTCTGAGATTTACACAGACAATAAGGTGACCTATGTCCTTAGGCCAAAATAGCCTCTGCAGGTTCTTGCCCAGGGAAGCTTGCCCAAACTATCTAAGAAGTGATGTGGCTTTGATTTTCCTGTGTCTGCAAGTGTTGCTTCTGGTTGGTACTGATGAGGTAACAAATTTCCAGTGATGGGGAGAACACTAGATGGCGTCTGAAATCTTGGCTATGAAAACAGAAGTCTTCTCTGTTGTTTACAGAAGGCTCAAACGACCTTTCTGAGGGGAAAAATGCTTTCCCCTCCATGTGATATATGGAAAACCATCTCAGGTCCAGAGCTATTTGTTTCACCTCCAGACAAAAAGAGTCATTAGATAAGCAATATGTTCACACTGTTTCAAATTGTTCAGTCACTGCCACACATCAGCCTTCCCTGCAAACTGTCAGGATGCTGTATCAGCAGCTTTTCCATCGAAAACACTGTCTGCAGATAAAATGGGTACCCTAGTAACATCAAGCATTTATGGCTGAAACCCCTCTGTCCAGTCTGACCAGGTTAATGGTGGTATTAATATCACATTGGACATATCTGCTGAACCTGGGAGTAGCTGGACCTAGGATGGGTGTGCTAAACAATCCCCTGGTGTTCTCATTTCTACAAAAATCAACTTCTTCTTCTTTATTTACTTCACTGAAGGGAGACGGTAGGAAATACAATCTCACAAAGCAGAAACAGGCTTCTGAGCTAGTTCAAATGAGTGTTTGGAAGCAGCCGAATGAGGCTGTATTTGTTGTGATACAACAGCAGCTGACACAACTTTCCCCTGGGAACCTCTGTCCCACACATGCAGCAAGCCACTGCCTGCAAGGACCATGCTGACAAGAATCCAAGCTCTGGGTGACAAAACACAGTAAAACTCAGGAAAAAGTGGTCTGGAGGAAACAGAGTTTCTGCACTTTGTCCTGGGGTTAAAATGACCCCTTGCAGGAAAACATTTTTCAGCATTACAGACTGAACAAACTGGATCTTCATACCTGACCTATACTACAACATCTCAGAGGAAAATACCTTTTAAAGGACCTTGGTCTTCTAGACACAGGAAAATGCCCAGAGCTCTCTTTATTCTCTTTATGCCCCTTTATGGGTCTTCATTAAACATTGTCCAGGGCAAGTTTGGACTGAAAATGACTGTATCGCCTCCTTCTCTCACAGAGATCCAAAGCAGTAAAACAGTGCCAAGTCAGAGAAACTAGGCAAGGAGGAGGATGAAAAAGGTTCTGGAGATGCAGAGGGTTTATGGAAGCTGTGAAGGACAGCAGGGGCCAGTGACCTGGAACGGGAAGCGTCAGGAGAGAAATCACAGTGTAACACACAGGCAGAGAGCACAAAGCATCAGCTTGAGAAGACAATGTACTCTAGGACCTGGCAGACAACATGGCAGTTAGACCAGCAGGATGAAAAACAAGCCTCTATGAGATATCATTCTGGAACAGAATGATACACAAGGCCACAGGGAAGCCTACCACCGGGGACGGGACACCTGTGAGGTGACCTGATAGAGAGAGAAGACCAGGTAGCTATGGGAAGAGGGGGGCATGGGCTGTCTTTGTACTTGGGCCCTCAAAAATGTATACTCAGAATTGACTTAATGCCAGCATTTGTTTATTTCATTGAATGCCATTCTTATCCACTCCTAAAAGCTTATCCGCACCAAAAGCCTACACATGCTGGAAGACTGTCCTGCTTTTGAGTTGACAAGTCCCTCTGGAATTAGCACAACCTTGAAGAAGTAGAACTGGGGAGACAACTTCTCTTGCAAAACTTTTCTGGGTTTTGTTTTGGCCCTGACATTTGGGTTAAACATCTGTTCTCACAGCATCACCTCTCTTCCCGCTGCTTCCAGTTCCACATGCTATCTCACATTCAATAACTCCCTTCCCCTTTGGGTTTACAGCATGTGGCTGTTCATCATGCTTCTGCACTAGTCAGACAACAGATTTAGCTCACATCATCTTTGCTCCTAAATCAATTGACACTCCAAGCCCTCACAGCAGCTTCACAGCTGATGCCAGAGCTCAAGTCAGTAATATGGGTTCTGGGTTGGGGGTTCAGTTTTATTTTGATTTTCTTTGTGCTCAGACAAGGTCATCAACAAAACATTTTGGGAATGTCTAGGCAGGCACAGTCTGTTTCCTTTGTCTTCACAAAGGGCAGGGGAGGGTTTTTGAAAGGTTAGTCTATGCCAAACCTTTATCAGTCACAGGAGAAGCAGAACATCTCTTCTGTAAAAAGACGATTAAAGTCTTGGTGATGGCTCGAATTTTCACTGGGGTCACATGCACATGAGACAACTCAACGGTGACAGTGATATTTGAGCAATGGATTGGCATGAGTCAAACATCTGACAGTCTTGTACTTCACAGAGATGGGAACCAAACAGGAGATTTGGGCTAAGAGATGAATAATGATTTTCATGGCTGCTGCCCTGAGTTTTGCAAGAGGTGAGGATGAAAGGGTTTTGTTAACACACGTTGCCTGCTGTCTGCGTTTCAGCCAGCATGCAGCTTTTACCCAGGGGGATTTGTTAGTAGGCATCAAAAGGAGCCAACAAGCCCTTATTGGCAGGGAACACTGTCTACTGGTGAGAATCAGAGACTGGGAGTCCAGCCTGCAGGTTGGCTTCTCCTTGCCAAGTGACCTTCAACAAGCTATTTAATGCAGATATCTTAAAGATCACCTCCAGCAACAGACTACCACCTATCCGACATGAAATATTGTGACTCTAAGTGAAGGATACACACCTGCCTGAGTGCTGCCAGCAGGGAGAAAACTATATGATCTGTATATTCCTCCCTTTCTAGCAGCAAAACTGTCAGCCAGTCCCATCCAGTTCCTTTCCCAATTTCCCCAAACATGGAACACGGATAAATTCACATGTATTTGGTTGGGCACATTACAAAAAGTATATATACTGGTCTCCATGTTATGTGCAGACTACAAATAACCTTTTAAAGAAAATGAGAGTGAAGAAAATGCTATTGCAGCAGGGAGCCCTGCCAAGAGGTAGAAGAAGAAACTGCGGACAGTCCAAAATTAATAAAACACAGCCGGGTTTAATTTGAGTCTCCTGCAATCTCTGCCAAGGCACCTCTTGGTTTTGAGCTGGCAAAACAAATGACCTTGAAGAAGAGGGGAGCACCTCTGAGGAACTGCTGCTGTTCCTGCTTGGGTCCTGGTCTTTTACATTCAGTGTTAAAATGATACGTTTGTAAGGACATGTATCTTGCCTGCCCAGATTTATGACGCCACGTGGGATACCAGTGGGGGTGTTAAAAGCTGGCAAAAGTTTCTCTCCAAGTTCCAGAGCTTTACTCCTGAAGACCTGTTAAAAGAAGAAGAGAGGATAAACATTTGATGGACTGCTTGTGAATACTAGTCATGCTGGATTCTTTTAAATCTACTTTTTCACACACATGATTATAAAAAAATGGAAGTATTGCACCATATGAATCTACCATTTCAGATATTCTGCTGCCATAGATCCACTGCACAACAGATCTGAACCAAAAGTCATAGTGAATTGTGGTGTCTGTATAAATGTCCTCTAAAAATCTATACTAAGCCAGACCCAAGGTCCCTGCCAAACTCTCAACCTGCATGTGAGCAGCCAGAGCTGTGGAGCTCACAAAACACCCCAAATACCTCAGCAGCAAATTTCAGTTATCTGAACTGAACAAAAGAGTACTCTTTTGAGACAAATTCTTACATTTTCCCAGTGTGGAAGAGCACACACACAGGAGTGGTGAAATGACTGAATTAAAATCAAAATCATCAGATTTATAACATGGGTTTTCCTAGATGGTGTTATCTACTGTAGCAAAAAAACAAGATTTCCAACAAGCATTCTTTAACTTGTAACTTATTTCCTGGAGGGATTCATGGTTTAATGGCTAAGCTGTTCCTTTTTCTAATCACAATGCCTGAGTTTTGAGCTTTCAAATCAAATTATAGCTTATGGTGGCTTGTAGCACGAAGCCACCATACACAATTATTTTGGGACAAACTGCTGCACGCACTAATTTTTGCTCCAGAGCTTAGACCTGATCAAGGGAAGCTTGCAGGTGACTTAAGAGATTAAGTGGAAGCCTTTTACTTCTATCTCCGCTGTATCAGCCCAAGCTGTCATAGTAATTCTAAGAAAGCAGGAATTTATTGCTCCAAAACTGCAGCACTGAAGAAAGCTGAGATCTCCTGTGAGCTAGCAGGCCTTTGATGCACTTACAGGGAGGTAGGAATTTGATTCAGATGGGAACTCCAGGAGACAGAGACTTGCATTTTGCCTTTCAGCCTGGTGACACTGACTAGGCATATGACAGGCACTGCCCCGACTGCTGTGCATTGCTGCTGACTGCACTTCAAGAGGTCACTATTTGAGTTTTATGGCTTAATGTGGTTTCTTTTTGCTGTTGATCTGAAGCCTGTTGAAGTTGTCACTGAGACAGGCCCTGAGTAGGGGCACTGAGTCTTTGAGAGTTTTCCCTGGTGGGAAATCAAAGATAGAAGTCATTCCTGGAACTCATTTAAAATGCAGCCGAAGTAACAGAGCAGCTCCTGTGCGTGACTCCACGGATTAATGGTGCCACCATGCAGTGATGAGCCATCCAGTCCTATTATGTTGGACAGCACCTAGCCACGGACAGTGTACAGCACAAGAGCTAAACTCATATAAAAGTCAATCTTACAGTTCCCTCACTCACAAAACTCCTCCTTGAAACAGAGTTTCTGCTTGCCTAAGGCTTCTAGGACAAAGGAATAATCTCTTGATCTCTCTACAGCCAACTATAAAATTCCAGTCCAGTCATATTATAAAACAGATTATGGCGTTAAGCTTTGGCCTCTACAGGGCTGGAGAGAAAGAAGGGAAGTGGCAGTAAATGACTCCTGTTTTAGGCAGAACTGCTGAAGGATGGGAGCATCCACTGAATGGCTGCTCCACCACTCTACAAGAGGGGCTGTGACCCCCTAAGACATGTGCCCCTGTCCCTACTAGGCAAAGGGACAATTTGTGGAGCTATATCACTTTGGCATGTGAGCTGGCAGGATACAGGTACTCTGCATGGCAGTTTGACAACCCCTTCCTTCCTTGTGCCCCACGGCACTTTATCTTACAAATTACTGCTACAGAGAGACTGTCCAGACAGAGTCTGGAGCAAGGGCCACTAACCAGTTGCCCTCCTTAGTCTGAGGCAGAACCTGGAGTGATGTTTGATGAAATACTGCCAAAGTTTAGAATACAAAGGAACAAATGCAAAGATCACTGCACGTGGCATTTCACTGGGGAGCAATGTGTCCAAATGACACATTATATTATAGTATATTGCTAGAATAGCCCACACAAGAAAAATCTGTGCAAGTGAGCCAGGCATGGTCTATGCAAGGTAATTATGCGAGGCAGTTAAAAGAACATTAGTTGCATTTCAATACACATACAAATTATAGGTTTAGACTGTGGTTATATAGGCTGACGGGATACTCCGATACACAGAGCAAAGTTGCTGGAGAATGCTGCTGAAACAAACCTCTTCTCCAGTTAAGTAGTACGCCGCCAACAGTCCTCCAATATAGCGGATGTTCACCTCAAACAAGGATGCTTCTCCATTCTGAAAACACAAAATGATATAATTGACTGCAAAGTCTGCACGCACAAATGGCAGCTAAGGCGAACAGATTGTAGGCAGATGCTTATGTCTCCCAGTTCTCACTAACACTGTAACACACTTCTTCATCTAAGATCTCAAAGCACTTTATTTGCTCTACAGTGACAGGTGGAGCCTGAAGGGAAAAGAAATATTGAAATTGCCCATTTATCACAAGCTAACAATACGTAAATCAGTTAGGGCAGGTGTACTGTCCATCATTTCAACCCTGTCTTGGGTTACGCCTTGCAAAAATCTGTGAGTTAGTTTAGGGGAAAAAAGGCCCTCTGAAATGTTTTATTTAAAGAAAAAATGGTACAGCCACATGGCAAAAATATTTTCTCCATTTTTTGTGAAGAGATTACTGCATTAAATAGATGAAACGCACTTCCTGCGTGAGGTACTTTCTGTCATTCAAGGACTCACCCTAGTTTGCAGGAACAGAAATGACCACAGCCTGGTGTATGTCATAGGCATGTTTATGAAGAAACAAACTGCATGATGTATGCATGCCCCACCAACAGAGACAGCAGACATGGATGAATACGGTTCATTGAATCACTCAAGAACCCACTCACCTGGAAATCATTTTGCTCTGCCTACTCAGCTGATGATCAGCAAATGTCAAAATGATTGCATTGAAAATGTGCCGGTCAATCTGTCTGATAAATGATTCCTACCCTCATGCAAATGCATAAAGCCGCAAAACAGAAAGATCTCCCACCAACACAACACTTCCAGTGAGCAGGCGAAGGTGGACCTGAACCTCTGCACTAGCCTCTCATTTCCAAATATCTGCAGGTTACAAATCAGAGCAAATACTTTATTGAGATAATGACTGAAATAGCATTAGGCAGAGCAGAGCATCCAGTTCCAAACAGAGCTTGTGCATCTTGGGAGTTCCTGCCTCACTCTTCTGGACTGTCAGAGTCTTTTGTACAGAGCCATTTTTAAATTCATTTCCCCTCTTTTCTGCCTCTGCTGTGCATTCTGACACCACCTATCAATCCATAGCATTCATTCTTGCCTATGCAGATCAATCTGTTCTGCAGGCCAAGATTAAAAGCTTTTATGAAATCCAAATAAATTATTTCCCAGTTGATTTTGTCCCTTGTTTATCAATTCAGTAATGTGCTGAGAGCATTCAGCAAATTTATCAGATATGGTCTTCCTTTTATGAATATATGAATGCTAGCCATGCCCTCCCAAATGATGTTTTTCCACAAAGGCAACTGCATTCGTTTTTCTCATGAGGAGAATCGTTTTTCATGACAGACAAGTAGGCTGGCATTACAAAATAAAAGTTTGAACTGCACTCTGATTTTAACATTCTCTGTACACCACTGATGTGATCCCATCTGCTCTCCCATGAATCACAGAAAGGCTTGGGTTGGAAGGGATCTTGAAGATCATTTACCTCCAACACATCCCACTAGACCAGGTTTCCCAAAGCCCGATCCAACCTGGCCTTGAACATTTCCAGGGATGGGGCAGACAACACTTTTTTGGGTGTCCTGTTCCAGTGCCTCACCACCCTCATAGGCAAGAATTTCTTCCTCAAATCTAATCTGGATCTACCACATTTCAGTTTAAAGTCATTACCTCTTGTCCTATCACTACACTCCCTGACAAAGATTCCCTCTCCTGCTTTCTTGTAGGCCTCCTTTATGTACTGACAGGGACAGCATCCTTCATTTGATAGCACTGCAAAGCATGTGTTGTGCCAGACTCCCATCAAATCTAACATTAGCTCTAAGAAAAAGTGGCTAAGAAACCTTCAAGGGCCACAGAGAATGACCATCTTCGGCCATTTTCAGAGATGATGCCCTTCCTTTCAAAGCTAGGCTCAATATGTGCTCCCACTTTGCTGCCAAAGCACTGTATTTCCACTGCACAAGTCTTAGCGACGACTTCGCATACCAGCAAAGGACCCAATGAAGGAGATCAGTGTTTTTAATCTTAACCTACAGCATGTAAAAAGAAAACTTGCTTTATCTTAGACAGACATTTTACCAGGATGAAGCAGAACTTGTTCTTTCATGAAAAGAAATTCTGCAGAGTATCCAATAAGTACAGCTGTTTGTACAACCGAGACCAAAATAGAAAAACAAAACATTAAGCACTGAATTTCATTTTCAGTCAGACATTGAGTTTGATCCAGTGATCCCTGCCTGGAAGCCTTTGCTATGTATAGGGAGAAGATTGGGCAAATCATCACAGCAGTCCCTTTGGCCTTAAAAAATAAATAAATTAATTCATTAAAAAATCAGTGAGTTGAGTGTTTCTTCCCCTGCATTCTTCATATATCCCCTCCTCAAATGATTCTTAGAGAAGACTCTGTAACTGGAACTGGCAAAACATGCACTGAGCATTTCTCTGATACATACAGACATTGCCAGAAACTGACTTACCACATTCAAGTCAAAGCTCTTCTCCACCCATTTTTTTGCTTCTTGGAATTCCTCCTCGAGTTCCATGATGTACAGAGTATCTAAGGCATCTACCACTGTAGCTCCTCGAAGACCTCCTGCAAAAAGAACAGTGTGATGAAGCCCCATTTGTGCAGTCGCTTTTACCTCCAAATAAATCTGCAGGAGCTGAGACAGGCAGTAGCTTCCAGTCCCAGTAATGGGGATTTCTGGATGGGACCCAGACTAGCCACTTTTTCTGATATCTTCTGACAGAACTAGTGAGCTCCACTACCCAAAACATGTTGCTTTGGAGAGGCACAATTTTCAAAGGCCTGATAATGTTCTGAAAAAATACCCCCAAAGAACAGCTCAAGGTCTGCACTTTAGAACACCAGTCATGACTGCAATCCTTGGCCTTGTTTTCCAGTTCTTATCTTGGCCAAAATGTTTACATGATTGCACCCCCTAATCTTTGTTCATCTGCAAACCCAAATTCAGCCTCTTTCTAATCCAGTTACAAGCACAGCCCTCTTCTGATGGAAAAGAATTTTATTTTTATTGTGCAAGAGCATCTAAGAAAGGACTTCGATCAATTCTCTCCTGATGTAGCGCTTGTTATCTGGGCCACAAAGTACTTTTGCTCCACCTCATGATCCAGGCTTTCCTGTTGCCAGCATACACACAAAACACAGCCTCAGCTGGCAGCAAAGAGACCAGAAACTAATCTCAATGAATCTTAAACAGAGAGTGGGTGACTTTGGGGATGGCTCCCTTCCTTTGGCTAGCAAAACAAAGAGTCCCTGTGAGCATGCCTACTGTTCTCCAGCTGATGGCAATGGGACACATGCAGACTAAGCAAATACCAGCCAAGTATTTGGACCTACTATGTCATCCATGTAAAAAAATGTATGCCAAGCTTTGTCTTATGCAAATACTTTAAGAGAGATTCCAATGAGACAGAATGACATGACGTGCACACTGAGAAAACTATACGGGATATACAGACAGTCTTGGAGCAGTTAAGAGCAAATGAAACCAGAGATATTAACAACTCTGGGTTTGGAATATCCCAGTGCCAGAGTTTTATTTCTGTTAGGGTTCACTAAAAGTATTCCTAGCACTGGAAAGCAAAGGGTACAAAGCACATCATGACTGAAAACCCTTTGTGCTTAAATTGCAAAGGCAATCACTTTCCTAGGTCTTCCCTCTGTGGATGTAACACAGCAGGGACATAGGTGTGAAGCTTCCTTTGCATCACTGTCAGGAAGCTTAACACCAGCCCCCCTCCCTCGCTCCCCCCCCCCCCCCCCCCCCACTGCTCAGTTGCAGCCACATTCCTACCCGTGTCCCAACAGTCAGACCTCTGGCAGCAAAGATACTTGGATGAGCTGCAGGAGAAACTGCTTGTATCAGCTCTGTCTCTCCCTTTCAGCGTAACTGCAGAGACTCATACATGAGCTTATGCCCAGGGGCTTTCCTAAGACATACTTCTGTTTGGCTCAAGTCAGTTCCTTCTTCTCACTGTCTGACTTTAAAATACTACCCCAAATTCTCCAAGCTTTCCCAGCCTTTTATTGCATGCTCAGAGTGGGTTGGCACTTTTGTAATACCTTCAGTGTTACTTCAATTGTAGTTTTGCTTAAGAGAGGAAACCCAGCTGGATGTGCTGTCAAGGAACTACTGCAGAGGACAGAGGAAGGCAAAGGTGAGTCATGTGGCATGAACTTTAAGACTTTGGCCTTTTCTTATTAAGAAAAAAAGTGACTGTGTCTGATGTACACGATACCCTTACCCCACAGAAGTGCTCAGATCCACCAATTTCTTGCAGGGCTCATTTATGCTTTCAGCATTCGTCTCGCATAAGAAAGACATCCTGCCTTATTTTGTTGATGTTACAAGACTGCAGTTTTTACTTTTCAGCCAGTCAGCACATCATCGCTTTAACAAAAACCCAACCAAGACTTTACTGCTCAGCTACAGATTGCTGGCTTTCAGATGCTGTCTGCATCAAAAACAGGGACTGTGGAAAAGAGATGAAGGCAGTCTCTAGAAATCCATTTATTCCTAACAGGCTTGCAGAATGTTCATCTAACTGAAGCTACCTCTCAAAGTGCAATAGATGGAATCAAATAGCCACTAGATCAACTGGTGTGTTGTAAAAACAGCTAAGCTGAGGTTTGTACAGCATGTTTTCCAAAAGCAGTGACCATGAAAAACAACATCGCTGCAGCCAGAGCTGTTTTTATCAACTTTAACGATTCTTCAGTATTAATGATCATGTAGTTTTTTTTATACACTTTCCTATTAGCAAGGAGAAATACACCAGTTCAGAGTAACACAGACAAGCAAAGTATTTTTAAAAGAGAAGGAAGTGCCTGAGGCACAGCCCATTACTGTGATATGCCGAGAGTAACGCTAAAGGGGTTGATTTAATTTGATGATATAATCCACAAAGCCTTTCATAATCTGCAGAGAGACAATGAAAAAAGTTGCATCTTCTAACTGAAACAAAGACAAAGAGACAATAAAGTTACAATTTTCTGGAATGATTAATTGAAATGAAAATTATTGCCTGAATTTATAGAGCCTTTTATGCTTTTAGCAAGTCAGGCCTTTAAATACATGAAACGCACCAGAGGATTAGGAACATGCTTGAATCTTCATTAAGGCATATAGCTCAGAGTTGCTTAGCTTTCCTCCACTGTATTTGACAAAGTGGGGGCAAACTGTGCTTCCCTGCTGGCTCGTCTTTGTATCATTTCAAAATTAAACGGTCCCCTAAACACTCTTTATCTGAAGAACTGTAGGTTGTTTTGTACATCGGTTTTGTCACTGTTTCCTTGTCACTGTTTCCTTTCTTCTGTACCAGCTTTGAAACAATTGCATGCCTGACTTTTTTTTTTTTTCCTGCAGCTAATGTCTATAGCAATAGCAAGAGCTACGGTGTCACCTTCAGCTGTCTCATAAGAAGATACACAGCCACGCAGAGAGCAAACCAGGCATCAGGACTTTGCTGCTGTGTCCCTGTCACATGCCAGCACAGAGAGGACATCTAAGAATCACAGAATCATAGAATGGCTTGGTTTGGAAGGAACCTTGACGATCATCTAACTCCAACCCCCTAGCCATGGGCAGGGACGCCACCCACTAGCTCAGGTTGGCCAAGGCCCCATCCAGCCTGGCCCTGAACACCTCCAGGGATGGGGCATCCACAGCTTCTCTGGGCAACCTGTTCCAGTGCCTCACTACCCTTATAGTGAAGAATTTCCTCCTAATGTCTAGTCTAAATCTATCCTCATTTAGTTTAAGACCATTCCCCCTTGTCATATCATTATCTACCCGAGTAAAGAGTCTTTCTCCATCTTTTTTAAAAGACTCCTTTAAGTATTGAAAGGTTGCAATGAGGTCTCCCCGGAGAGTTCTCTTCTCTAGGCTGAACATCCCCAGCTCTCTCAGCCTTAGAAAAAGACCCGGACCCTCCTGTACACACTGGTTATTCTTTGCTACAAAAGAATCTTCATCCCTTTCAGGTTTCTGCTTGGACTTTGTTTCACTGGATCATGACAGAGCTCATGACACAACCTCCAATGGCGACGATTACACTCAGCTGTCGAAAGATGGTGCTATACACATCCCAGCATGTTTACTAGAACACAGCCATTTATAAAGATAGTGATATTTGCTTGACATGCCGATTATTTTGAGAGATGTTAAAAACAAACACCCTTCCAGGTCTATGCATCATAACGCGATGGGTATTATCAAAGGGAAAGCAGCTTCAACAGGAAAAGGAATCAAAACCCACTCTGTCACTTTTGACTCTTGCTGACACTTCCCTCTCTAAATTACTGGTTTCAGCCTCATTGAAATCCTCAAACAAAAACCTTCTGAAAGTGTCTGAACGACTCCGCGCCTGAGTTTTTTCCTGTTTCCACAAATCTAAGACCCTGTGTGCTAACAAATTTCCTCCACTGATCCTGCTGCAAAACTGGCTTGGAGTGGAGCTACACTTTGCTTGCAAGAGGCAAGGTCACTTCTTAGCTGATGGCCAGAATCGATGGTGTGTCTACTGGACGCTGCTCTGAGATCCTCTCCAGCTCCTATACTGCCCCATAAGAGTGCATGACCATTCTGGTTGGGAAAAGGAACCCTCTGCTGGAACCAGGGAGAAAAACTGGGACCTCAGGCAGAACGCAGTGATGCTTGTCTAGGGACCATGGCATTTTTAACTGATGGACTTCACGGCAGCTGTTGTGAGAGCAAGCAGCAGGGCCTCTGCCAGGGGTTTCATCTGTGAGGGAATGCAGCACGCCAGAAGCAACAGCTCATGGCAGCAATACAAAAGCTCATTTCCTTGGGCCCTCACGCTGAAGGAGGCCCTGTACCACCCTATCCTAAGCCATGAGTGTATTTGCTCTTTTGTGCATTAGAAGAATGGAGACATCCGTGTAGGCAACAAGGCTGCTCTGTTCCTATTTCCACCCACACAGGGCAACTATCATCCCTCTACTCACTTGTGAGTGCTGCCACAGAAATCACTAACAAATGTTACATTAATTAACATAATGCTTGTGAAAGGTGCTGAATGGAGCGCGCCACAGAGAGGAGAATGCATTGTACACACACTGAAACACCCACAGCCTCTGTGGGAATGTGCTTTAATGTCCATCTGAAGGAACAAGAACTTTCAAGCGCCACTATCTTAGTGGGGCCTTCATTGGAATTGATGTAAGTTCTGTCTCCAAAAACCACAGATAAAGCCCACAGTGGCTCATTCTAGTCTGAGTTAAATCAGCTGCACGGAACATCTCATGATCCTCTGTTCCCCTTCTATCCCTGACTCGTTTCTGATGTCTTATAGCTTGGGTGTTTGTTAAAGCCACTTACAGTAAGAGTTTACAAGACAAAGCACATTTCCAAAAGACTCACTATGAGGTTTAACGTGTGTTCACTGGACCAGAAGGGAAATATTCTGGAAGTCATATATCAACCTCAACAACCAAAGAAACGAACACGTACAAAAGTCTGCCATGCCACTGCAGCACTGACTCAACGCCAGGTTCCTCCCCACAGCCGAGGGACAGCCATCGTGGAACACACGGCTGCGCACAGGGCAGCCGAGAAGGGTGGGCACTGCAGTCTGAGGCTCCTCTGACCCCAACAAAGAGATTTGTATTGATTAAAAATGAGCCTATGAACTATGGCCAAGAAGCAACAGATGTGTGGTCCCCATCACATGCTGAATGAGGACTGTAAAGGGTAAAAAGCTCCAACTGAGGCAAGTAGGGAACCTGTAAGTATCAGATGGATCCCTTGGCACATGTACAAGTTACACACATTTGCACGTCCTCCCCTACAGGGTCCCAGCAAACCAGTGTGTAGATGAAAAAAAGCAACAACCTCCTTCTCAGTGTATGGTTTAAAGGGAGGACACAAGGGCTGGTCAAAGGTGGAGAATATCTAGCCTACCACCTGCCAAACACGTAAAGGCTAATTAAGGCTTGAAAAGAACTGCAAAGCACCAAGCTGCAACTAAGTATAACTGTGGTAACAATCACAACTGCTGCTGCATCTGTCGACCTCCTTTTAGCTACCCATTACCAGCAAATCAAACCCACCAATTTACGCAGAAACAGGCCAATAAAACATACCAGCATCAGATACACAATGAAACTGCACATGTGACCATGAGTAGAGTAATAAGGGTTTACATCTGACTTAGTGAAGCTTTCATACGCCACTAATTCAACACATGAAATTCAAATGCAGCCAACGCTTTGCAACTGCTCACATTTACAAACCAAGGGACTGCCACTGGTCATACTGGGATAGGACACTGGTCCATGCATTGCTTATACAGCATAGCAGAGGTGCTATTATAAAAGCAGAGGTCCATTATAAAGGACCAGTGGACAGGATTACATTTTTTAAGAGGCAAGATGACCCATCGAACAAAAGACAAAGATTTTACACCAAAGAACCCTCTTTTATCAGCAGACCATTATATTATCCCTGCTTTCTCTCTCCTTCAGTCTCTGTGGAAGCTATCCAGAACAGAAGACAGTCACTTCAGAGAAAGCCGCAACTTTTCATGTGGCTTCTTGCAGCCAAGGTCAAAAACCTCCAGCTTGAAAGAACCTCTGTCTCCATCTTCTGCACCCTACAGACAGACAACAGCAAGCTGAAATGCACAGCACTTTGTAGATTTCTCTACAGTTTCAGCAACTATATGACTGAGGGACTGAAGAAAAGGACAGAAGCGGGGAGGGAAAAGGAGGGGGACAGAACTAGACTGTAAAAAAAAGAAAAATGAAAACCAAAGAGAGTGCAGAACACTTGCAAGAGCATCCAGGATATTTTCAATGTGTTCCCTTGGCACCAGAAAATAGATTGAGGTTTTCACTGTGCTCAGAAAATGGTTCATCTTCCCTTGCTCTACTGCTCCTCTGTCAGTTCAAACTGCTAAGTGCTGCCTGTAACTGAGCCAATCTATCAGCCTTCTGGGCCATGGAGCCTGAGCCACATGTCATCTTTTCAGCCAATCTAGCTGCTATCCAAAGTAAGCCCCATCACACTCCTTCCAGTGGGAACAGGGCCTGGGGGGTCCATCAAGCTGCTCGAATAAGTTGTCAGTGACTCACCAACAAAAGAGACAAGCGTTAGGCAACAGAGTGGCTCAACGGTAACAAAGCATGATTTATTGACTTTCATCCTATATCAGAGAGTTTTTATTAAGAAGGATGGAGAATAGCAGGCCCAAGGAGAAGGGACAGTTGGTACAGCAGCTTACAGTTCAGGATCTCTCTCCAGAATTGCACAGAGCACCCTTGCATGCTCTCTATACGAGCTCACACAGGTGAACCAAGCCCTCTCTCCTGGCTTTTCCAGCTCCATTCCTACCAAATCCAAACAGCTCTCCTACCTAATGGACATCACTTTTCAGTTGCAATTTTGGGGGTCAAAGAGCACCTACTGACAAAATATATATATATACATATATATATATATATGTATATATACTTGTGGAAAGCTACTCAGGCTCTAGGAAACCTGAATATGAAAACCAACGACAAACATCCTTGGGGTGAGGTACTTATGGGCTGGGGATCTACCTGTTCAAGACCTTTTGCTACCAGACTTACTACATAGAAGCACCCACTTCTCTCAAAAGTTAAACAAGTGTCCTAGCCTGACGACATATTCAGCCTCCATAGCTCAGCAACAGTTTAATTTTCTAGACAAAGTGGAGCAGCTGTGATGGGAGGGAAAGAGAGTGTCACCTTCACTCACTCCCCTCTTCCCAAAATAGCCAACCTAGAGCATCACAGGCCAGATAAGCAACTTGAAGAACTCCCAGCTGCAAGGCTGCCTGTCCCTTAAGAGTTGTTACAAAAGCTGTAAAACCGATGCTTCAGCAAATTAGCAGCTAAGATTGGGGTCTTTAATAGTCCTGCTCATCAGGATGGAGAAATGCCTTTTACTAATGGTTTTGCCTAACTCCCACGTCTACTTTGTGTCTGAGGATCCAGTAAGCATGATAGCTTGTATGTGTATGATCTAAAGTACTGCCGCCCTGCTGCAAAAGCCAAACATACATTGCACACAACAAGGTAGTCTCTCTCAACTCTCACCAGCTTTGCTGTCTAAATGCATGGGAATAATGCTAAATGTAACATCTGCCTAGATGCACTGACTTTGCAATACTGGAAAAGGAGCAAGGATTCCCGAGCAGCATGAGACAAGTATCTTCACCGGCTTTTAAACATTAAATAAAATAAAATTCTTGAATAAAATTCTTCTTTGTGCCATTTAGCAAGGTGGGGATCGGGCTCTTCTCCCAAGCACCAAGTGGTAAGACAAGGGGAAATGGCCTCAGCTGCCCAGCTGAGTAAAACCACCACAACAAGTTTACAACTGAAAGGCAAGAGTAAAAGGTGAAGGAATTTAGATCAGTGCAATGCAAACCTAGATCAAAAATGAAAGGTCTTGTCTCCCACTGTTTTTGTCAAAACACATTTGTCAAAACAAAAATTAGTGCTGAAATCTTGTTTGGAATAAAAATTAGGAAGCAGTTTCTACAAAACATGATGAACTTGTTAACCGCTCACACAAAACACTCCAATTGTTACTAGCTATTTATCTTCACCTCTTAGAGAACAAGTGACACAGGGCAAAACAAGAACTGAAAACACTGAGATCCCTTCTCATTTTGCTGGTAGTGAAGGCTTCAAAAGATTGAACTGGCTTTGATTAAAATCAGTGTCTTGATAAAACACAAGTTGGAAAAGCATGCGTCTCTGAGTGCTCCTGTCTTGTTTTTTTTCTGGTTCTTTTTCTCATCGATACTGCTTGGAGACGGATTTATAATAACAAGTTCCTTTCATGGGAACTTCTAACAGCAGCTAGAGAGCTCTTTGACTGCCACCTCAGGTGCTGGGCTCAATTGGACACGGAAGGCTTTCTGTCTCAGAGTTAGTCCCTTCAACCACCCAGTCTTGCCTATCAAGCCAAACATTTTCCAAACGGCTGCTTCCTTCATCATCAGTGATTTAGCTAAGAAACTATCAAGCAGTCAGGAAATGTGCCCACCTCAATTAGAAGCAACAGGCAGTGATGTATGAATATTTAACATGGGAAAGGTAATTGGATGAAAATACTAATTTAACAGCATTCTGGCCACCCGAAGAGAAATGGTAACCTCCAATTGTGCAATCACTTGGTGCAAATTTTCTGTTCTGCCTGAGTCTGTTTCCCTATGATCACAAAATTACAAAACCCTGGAGTCTTTTTGTGTGGTTAAAATAATGATAATAATAGTAATAATTGCTCTCTGAATTTGTGTGCTGAACTATTTCTGCTGCCTATTGCACATTACATTATGCAGTTGTCTCCATGGGCTTTTAAAAGAGAAAAATATACTGTAATGAAGATGTTGCTGGAACACTGTTACTCTCTGGCATCTTTTTTTTTAATGTGTAATGTTACCCAGTTGAATATTATTTTCAGAGCAAGGGCATTTTAGCTTTACATCGGCTTTTGCTGTCACTGAAATGTGTAGCAACGAACTTGACTCTTGTCAGTATGAATTAGTGAATCAAGATATCCTACTGTTATCAAAGATGTTGGAGATTGGTTGCATAATCCGTATTAGAGCAAACATTTATCCCTGCTACTTCCCCCCCTCCCCCGCCTTCCACCTGCCTAATATCCCTCTTTCTAGACACCAAGGTTGTCATTACTACTGCAAGAGACCCATTCCTGCTCTGCTTTCTACTTGGGTCATGCAAAGAATGGTGGCTTCCTTCAAATTGCTGTGTCAAACATTAGCTCAAACATCAGGGTTCCACTGAATCCTAAACCTCACACAGAGAGATTTAAACTTACTACAGTGGTGCCTTGTAAGCTTGAAATGCTCATTTGAAAAGTTTAAATTGGAAAAAAAAAAATGTTAATGTCACATATGGTGTCCTGTGGGCTTCTTCAAACACCTTTGCTATTAAAGCCCTTATTCTCGGGCTGAGCTAGACCAGATCAGCTTCATTGTGTGAGCAATTCTAGAAAATGTTTGATTTGAACCAAACAGATTTGTCTCCCTTCGGCTGAGACTTACATCTTAGAAAATAAAAGAACAAACTCAGAAAATTCAGTGGGGAACAGTCTTGGCCTAAGACACAAAGCACAGGCACACACCTTCCAGTGTCTGTATGTTTGCATCTGCAGCCTCTGTGCAGCTCTTTAGGTACGAGGACAGCTGCAAAGACCCGACAGCGAGGATTTGGTCTAGGCCTGTCTTTAGCAGGAAACCGAGCAAAATTCACATCATCTCAGTGTAAAACCATTAATCATCCCCTGCTCCCTTGCGAATTTCATGAACTTTCCACTGACCCTGAGCAGAGTTTTGAGTTTAATGAGACCTAAAAGTAGGAGTGTGTCTTGGAATTTGTTAGAACTACTGCTCACAGCAAAATGGAAGAGAAGGGAATAAAAAATTAGGAAAAACAGCCACTAAAGTAGCACATGAAAACACTAGAAGAAAAAAAAATCCTGTTGAGTTACGATTAGAGAGCATTCTACAGAACCTCTTTTCAGGATGCTGAGGAACAGAACATTACATCATTGTGGAGGGGAAGCAAGACATGCGTGAGCAGCCCTGCTACCGTGTAGACAGGGGAATGATCTAGGCTGTGACTGGATTTTTGGTTTTCCTTTTTCACTCTCCAGGGGGATGTATTAAAAAAAAAATACAGTGAGCTTGTCTTTAGGCATTTTTTTTAATGCCCCCTTTATATATGTTGTTTGTGCCTCACTCCAGACACTAATTATGCTGAAATAATTGTCTAATCTTCAGAGTTATTGCGCGTGTGGTTAAGAGGCAGCCAACTGATTCTTCTCTGGACTATGGAGACATTGGTGGCAACTTCACAGCAAAGGTTGTCTGGAGGTTTGGCACATCCAGCTGGCTAGAACTAACATCTAGTATCCACTCCAAGTATCTTAATGGCACCACTCTGTGCTGACTAGATTATAAGAAGGAATATTCAGAGTTCAATACCAAACTTGAAGCCCCTGACTACACAGATACCTCTGCTTTGGAAAGAATGTGTCTTTCAGAAATGCTGAGGGCAATTTGTCTTCTAGCCACAATTTGCAGTCAGATGCTTTATGTAATTTCTGCTGCAGACACAAACCCACCTGCACACATGCGCTACTAGAAACTATATTAGGGTGCAGAGCAAGTTAAAAATACCTCAAAGATGCATTTTCAGTTATTTGTTAAATATGTTGGAAGTGTCTTGAGACTCCTGACTTTCTTATCTTTATCCTCCTGTATTTAGTTTTCCTCATTTATTCAGAGGAGATGAGTAGCTATAAACTGTGCAGTAGAAAACCCACTTATGTTCTTTCTTTTAATTCACTTCTGTTCCATTCTTGAAACTTCTGAAGAGATTAGACAAGTTCAGAACTGGCTTTGATGTGTTAGATTTCACATTTAGAACTTAACTGCTTTATCATATTTTTTCTTGTGCTATTGCTGAAGTTTCTTGCCACTTTTGTTATGTATCTCATTGGATATTCATCTGGATTACAGTTAGATTTTGACAATTTTTTATTTACCTTCTGGAGTTTAAACTTCAAATGGCTCCTGCTGCAGAAATTCATTTCCTATAATTTTGCCCGGTATTTGTTTCTGACATTATCATCTTTTTCATTGGTGCTGCCTTTTGGGACAAAAGAAGTCTCTTACCTCTCTTAATCAGTAGTTGTTACGTCATCCCATAGGGCATCAACTTTCAGATTTTTCACTGTTTTCAAAGGTGGATCTGTGTTCAGAGTATTGTGGTAAGCATTTTTTTAAAATTTTATTATATATTTTTTTTCTCTTTATAATTTTAAAAAATACTCTTATTTAGCCTCTCAGGATTGTTCTTGTATCTTTTTGGAATTTTTTGGAAGTTCAAGAAAATCCCTTAGCTTTTGCTTGAGGCTTCAGTGTGAAAAACTGGGAGGATTTTTTGGACTTATTGAAATTGTTCCTCCTTCTTGTGATGTTTTATTCTCAAAAAAATCTACTGTACCCTTACACCTTATATGCAGCTCCCAAAAGAAAAATGAGAAAAAGATCAGTGCAGGAAAGTGACGGTGTTTCAAGAGAAAGTTCTAAAGGCAAAGGTTGTTTCCATACTTATTTCAACATGCTCAGAATATCCTTGCTCTGAAACAAACATGCAGTTAAGAACACCTGAGTGAGGTCTAATTCTAGCCACAGTGCTTTTATTTGAACACACGATTATATAGGAATACAATTTCTTCAAAGAGCTGGAGGATGGAAAAGTACAAATTATGTGAACACTGCAATGCAGAGTGGTCCAAGATCACAGTCTTCTCGGTGATGGTCTTCACAGCAGCCAAGTCTTGCATCTTGATTTCCAAACTCAAATCTGTGCTGTGTTCTGCAAGCAAGAGCAGATAATTCAGGAATGAAGAAAGTAAGGATCAGGCTTTTCTCTGTAAATGAGAGTAGAGAGCTTTCACTGACTTCACTGAGGCCCTCTTCAATCATCTGGAGGTGGAAGTTGCCTTCAGGCATTAAAATTAACACCTTTTGACTAGGCTAGAACATTCCTTCTCTCTTGGCAGGCTGCATCCTGGTTGCTACGGGAACTAGCATTTTTAATTTCCTGATTTTTGTGTACATCCAAAATTGTAACTGTGATGTGCTCTGTCACTAAGGTAGCTTTGGGAGGTTTGCAGGGAGTCAAACCATCAAAAAGCATTTTATGCATCACTTCTTTTCCTCAGCATCACTTTGGTGCATCTCCAAGGGGCATCTTTGCGAGACTTTTTGGGGACCTGCAGTTCTCATTCATCTTAGTGAGTAATCACAGAATGAAAAACAAACAGTGAGAGGTCATTTACTTCTACCCTTAAGCCACCCATAAGGTATCCAAAGTTGGAAAGTCACTACAGGTATTCTACTTCAGTGCTTTACAGTTTTAAAGCTTGTGCTGGTGTCTGACCCTGCTCTCCTGAAGAATGCTAAGCTGTGACTTCTTGGTCGCTCCCCATGGATATGGAGAATGGTTTGTCATCTTATACATTGCAGTATCTCTGTGTCTTTGAAAACTGTTGCCAAGTTCTCTTCATTTTTATCTGCTCAAGGGTTAGCAACCCCAGACCTTTCCAGCTTAATTGTAGGTCACATTCTATGGCCTTCTCCTCAGTTGCTCCCCTCCAAACTCTCCAGATGAGCCAAATGTTTCTTGAAGTGGACTCTGTGTCCTAGCTGAGTCTCTGCCAGTGTGGAGAATGGGAGCATGTGTAAAACACATGCTAGTTACCCATCCAGAGGTGAGATTTGTTTCTTTTTCAACATTACAACATTGTTGACTTGAGTTGAATTTGTGATCTGCCATAGTCGCAGTATCAAGGAAAGAGGAAAAGCCTATTAAGAAGCTGAAATGTACCATGTAGTTTCTCTTCCGCAATTGTCTGCAAATTCTTGTGCTCCAAACCATTTTCCTTAAGAGTGCTCACAGACATGCTACAAACAAGCCTAAGTTCTGCCAACTGTTTTATCATGATAAATGCATTTAAAAGCTTTCAGCATTTTTGTCTGTTTACAGGCATGCTCCTTGAGGAATTCTAACAAGCTTGCCAGAATGGAAAAGTTGCAAAACGCTTAACTATGTGCTGAAGTTAATGCAGATTCTTAAGTAAGAAATCGGTATTCCTGGGGTGGGCAGAGAAGAAGGCAAAAGAAGAACAAACCCAAATCATTGCTCCCGACGAAAGTGAGAACGGGTAAGAGCAGTGGCTTGTCATATGCAGCCTGTGCTATTACAATGCATGCTTCCCAAACTGCTTCCTCCAGACCCCAACAATTGTTAATGCAACTTCCATGCAACTTACAGATACTGCAAACAGTTAACTCTTCTGATACTTCTGCAGGAACTAAAGAGACAAGTGCCTTATCCATGGCAATTAAAGGATTTGATAGTGGTGCCACAAGCAGAACCCTAAGGTTTCTCCCAGTGCTGTGGTTAAACTGCAAGCCAGTCTGTCCTCTGCCATCTCCATCAGGGCTAGCTGCACTTGCAATTCAGAGGCCAAACAGGGCTGCTGCTCCTTAAGATTATGGCCATCCTAGAGGATATATGATGCTATTTCCACCTTCAAACACCCACTCTCTCACACATCTCAGGTTCCCCAAAGCTAATGAGGCTTCCACAGGAGGCTGCATGTCATACAAACTGATTAAGAGAAGGGCTAGGACACCCAGAGAGTGCAAAAACAGGAACGGGAATGTTTCTTCCTACTATAGTAGTCAAATCCCTTTACCCCAAGGAAATAAAGTTCACAGATAATTTGCTCACTAAAAAACTCTATTCCAGTCTACTCTGGATGAGGGAATCTAGGAAAATCTCTGCAAAACAGTCCGGGGGAAAGAAGCCAAAAGAACCCTGTATAGCAAACTTTCTCCACAGAGGGGTGGGAAAGGGCTGCTAAAGCAGATTCTGCTTGCCTTCCTCCATATTCTGCACCTTCTCACTGTGGCACAACCTGTGCAGGGAAGGCAAGACTAGTGCAGAGTAAGCAGAGAAGGGAAATATTTTGAATGCAAATGAAGAGAAAGACAATTTATATTCCTCTGCTCATTTTGATGCAATACGTGTTGACGTTTTGGAATACCATTGAAATTATCTAAGTGGCTCACACTTAAAAAAGGTAATCTGTTAAAGAGTAAAATTACGCAAGCAAGTAACCACATAGTATAAAAGAAACTTTAATATTCGTTCACTCGTTCAACATTTCACGGAATTTACATCCTGCTCAACAGTGGAGCAATGTGAGAGAAAATGCTCAGTTTGGTCCTGACATGTATAAGCTTAAACAAACAGCAGCATTGTCAGGTTGGGACTGACTTAATGTTTTAATAAAGACAATGCGTGGTCTTAGCATTGTTCCTAGACATGTTTGATGCTAGATCTGTACACAGAAGTGATACAGTCTGGACATTCAAAGATGCCTGTAGGAACGAGATTCCCAGCAATAAGATATGGGTAGATAACTCCTAGGAGCTGTGCTGCACGTATCACTTCATAAAAGTGGAAAGAAGATAGATCAAAGCTGTTGCAGATACCCTCACTGCACTGCATAGAAAGGAATTAACACAATAGCAGGCATGACCTTAAAAATGCAGTGAGTTTACATTGAAATTGATTCAGAACTCACCAAACATGTTACCAATGTGGCCATTCTTAGTCAGTGGTCGCAGCTCATTTTTTCCAAATGCATATTGTTTGTAGTTATCCCAAGCAAATTTCATCATCTGCAAAAAGAAAATTTGAATTAATGCACTTAATGGAACAAAAAGTTTTCTGAACTTCGGTTCTGGGAAGGGATGATATTTTCCCAGTCACTGCTAAAACTGACAATCAATGGCCCATTAATTATAAAAGCTTAATCTGCACGGAACACTGATGACTGGGACTGCATTGAGCACTTTGCTAAGGCGTTTCAAACCCAACGCTCCTGGTGCAAAACTTGGGACTGGCACATTTCAGAAGTACCACAGTATTAGACACACTGAGAATCCACTTTTGCCCTGGGCTGTGCAAACCATGTGGGAATTTTGGAAACATGCCTCAATCTCTAGATTACTGACCTTTGTGAGGAGCACTGGTATTTCAGAATAGTAATTAAAATGGGATAAAAATGTAAGGCCAAAGCTGACACATACCTAAACACAGGGATGTTAATTTCTGAGTTTTCACATTTCATTATGATTCTGATAATGAAACTCAAAGTCCAAAACCACCTACCATCTCATCTGCCCACCTCACAGCAGTTACACATACAACTTTGGCAAAGCAACACCACAGAGGTACACAATGCACTTAATACTGTGGTGAGCAAGCAAAGAAAATGGTCTTCAAGCACTGCACAGAAGCTTTCTTTCTATTCACAGAATGCCTTCATAAGGAAGGAAGGGGAGATCCATGGCATTTTGGCATCTTCCTATCAAAACTCAAAAGTGTTTTCCTAAGAGACAGCCTGCAGATGGGCTGTGCAATTTCCGAGAAACCTGTTCCAACTCAAACAATTCCTTCTGGGACACATGAACCGTCCCACCTATGCTCAGCACGTTAAACTTTCCCTGAGGACTGCAAGGCAGCAGTTCTAACACACATGCACACTCACGCTGCTCTTCCTTAAAACAACAAAACAAAAAACAACTAAGTCCTGCCTCCTCAAAAGCAAATTTCTACAAATATATCCTCTGAAACAAAGCTCAAAGTTCAGGAAAGCCTCAGCTCTCCGACCACTGCTTTTGCCACTCTTTTATCCAGTTTTTCCTTAAACACAAGGTAAAAGCTCATGTTTCTATACCCAAAGAACCAGACTGAATACACAACTCCACCCATATGCTCCAGCTCTTTGCAACAGCTTCTAAAATAAAATTCAAGACCTTGTCAACCTATTGACTGTAAATACATCTGCTGATTATTTAGTGTTAGCTGATAGATAGATACTGTAAATTATTTGCTACGTGTCGCTTTATCTAGAAGTAAATACAACAGAGTAACTCAATCAGGTAGTAGGCCTGGCAAAGCCTTGGCAGGTTGTTTTCAAATTTGCATGGATGGTTTTCATGGCATTGTTTACTATCACAGCCCACTCTCTCTTGCAAAATTGTCAAAGACACAGCAGTCCATTGCTTAGAAAACTGATCTCCATCACTGGAAGCAATGGAAGAATTCTTCTTGAAATTAGAAGAAATTATCTTTCATCACATAGCCACAAGGCACCTTTCGGTATCCTGCATTTAAAAAGGAGAAAAAAGGAAAAAAAAAAAAAAAAAAAGAAGTTTCACCTTCCGCTTGCTGTTCCCAGAAAGAGGGGCCAAAGTAAAGATCGGTTATTCAGCTCTAATCTACAGAGGCAAGCATTCCCTCCCTGCCACAATCAGGAAAAAGGCAAGACTAGCAGGCACATCTGCACTGGAGGAACAAGAAAAGACAGCACTTAGCAGCCCAAAGTCATTAGTGGTTAGTGATAAGGACAGAAATAGAACTTGAGTTTTCCTGATTCACTGCCCCTGCCAGGAAAGCTGAATGGGAGGAAGAATAGAAAAACGCAATTATACTAACTCCTAATTAAATTCTTAATGCAACTAGATTTAACTGTGTCAAGAGGGGAAAAAATAAATAAAAAAAATCAGTTGACAGGACTATCTCAGGCATTAAGACCCAGCTAGATCCAGCTGCATCTA
Organism: Anser brachyrhynchus; assembly: GCF_964034855.1. Classification (NCBI taxonomy): domain Eukaryota; kingdom Metazoa; phylum Chordata; class Aves; order Anseriformes; family Anatidae; genus Anser; species Anser brachyrhynchus. Next base: position 117,837 of record NC_137717.1, read on the forward strand.
AATCTGGAAACACGTCAGCAAAAGCAGCTGATTTTGCAGTTACAGTTTCTTAATGAGATGCTAGGTTGTAAGAGGATGGCAATGTTTCTGAGAACAAATTCCAAGTATAGACCAAAGCACACGGTGGCTGAGTAGAGGAGAAAAGCTTCAGTCTCATCTTCTCCACTTCCTAGAATCAAAGCTTTTGTCTAATAGAAATAGAAGTTATTTGTGTTATTTGGTCACTCCAGTACCATCAGCTTATTTCCTCCACGCTTCTATAAAAAAGTGTCTAAAAAGTGTCTAAAAACAAATCTAACTATAGCTTCTATGATGCAGACAAAAGTGAAGATGTTGTGCCAGCAAACATAAGTGAATAGTGCATGAAGAAGTAAAGACATAGGAAAGATTAAAAATTGGAGAGAAGAAGCTTCAGGAAAGAAGAACTTAAAAACACGGGAAGAATTATTATCTCCTTTATTATTACTATAGAATGAAGGCAGTATTCTTTGAACAATATCTGTAAGTATGAAAAAATCAGAAAAGAATTCACCATACATTCTGACAACAGAACAAATATTTTTAGTCAATTAACTGCATATCCTACAGCTGAAACAAAGTTTGGACAGGTTAGGTCTAAGTTTTATTTGCATGAAGCCACCAGAGACTAGTGAAGCAAAAGATACGTTGTATGCACCGTTTGTGGAATTTACAGTATAATGCCCTTTTTCATTGAGTCAGTAAATAAATGAATGAGAACGAGCCTGGAACAAGTGAAAATTCCAGCAAGCTGGGAGTCAGTCAGTGCTTCAAACTGCAGAGAAACTCTTATTGCAAAGACAGTTCTACCCCAGAAAAATAATTATGGTCTGACTGATGATCTCAAACCTGTCAGATATACTGCATGCTATTCCATTATAATAAGTACTTTACTCAGAAGAGTTTTCTTTATTCCCATTGTCAAAAGTAAGTCTGTCAGAAGTCACTGGATTTACATTTGACCACTACAATGGATTAGATGCTTTCCAAGCACCTCACTCAGATAGACAGGCATGAGGAGGTACTCTTCCATCTGGAACCGGGTGGTGTTACACATGCACTGAAAGCACTGACTGATGATTTGCTTGTAGCGTTGTTCACCCCCAGATTACAGAAAGGAAAGGCACTTGGAACAAATGCAAAAACAAGAAGATGCACAGAACAGGGAAACTTTTGGGGATTTTACTGCTGCTTTCGGAAAAGAGACAGCTCAGACAGGATGCCTGATAACATGACACACAGCATCATACCATCAGGCCAATTTGTAACACAAACTGAGAATTGTTTTTTAATCTAGTTCTCAGTGTTTACGCGTCTGTGCAAAATCCCCTAAGAATATCTATAGGTTGCCTCCACAGAAGTGTGCAAGACTGAATCAGCATCTGACAGGGACACATTTCCCACCAGGAGTCAGGTCTGTGGCAGAGATTCAGACAGATAAAATGCAAGACTTCCCCAGCCCTGCCCCAGCAGCACGCTCTTTTTCATTGCAGAAGGGATCACTAGTCAGGACTGTCAAAATCACACAAATCAAACTCAGCAACCAACACCAAATAACTTCCCACAAGAGTTCAAGTCCTGCTAACATTTCTGTTTCTTGTCAGTTACCTTTTGGTGACAAACCATCAACATATTTCTGTTTAGAAGACTACCTTAATAGGTGCCTGCTGATCTGTAGAATGATGCAGGATAACTGCATGGACTCTGATGGCCTTCCTTCCCCTGGGTTCTGATTGTCAAAAGCAAATACATCTTTAGAGCTGTCTTACAAGAGGACAGCAGACAGCAAGGTGAGACAAAAAGAAAAGCTAGGATGAAAATAACTGCAGTGTAAAATAAATACACTTCAGTATTACTAATCATGAAAGAAATGAATGTATGGTTCAAACCCAAGAGTACAATTCCAGCAAAGGACTGAAAAACTCGTGGAATTTGACATATTCCCTTATTCAAAAGGGATAAAGGACACTGTCAAGTTAAACTATTAGGTATTCTCTGACATCAGGCAAGGAAACTTGCCTTTTATATCTGAAGAGTAAAAGAACCATCAAGTCTATTTCAGCATTCATGTGTTTTCTCTGATGTTCATGACTGGAAGAAAGCCCGCTTATTTCACTTCATTGATGGACACTTGCAGGTCTAGCTGCTTGCAGTGGTTGTTCTTAAGCACTAGATGGTATCTGCAGGGTTGGTATAAAAATACTTCATAGGAATGCTGTTCTCTCTCCCCACCGCTTCCCTACCTATGAGACACGCAGGAGCGGGACTGCAAGAAGTACTCTGTTCTGCTTCATCTGTCGTCAACAAAACCATCAGCTCAGCTCCAACAGCAAAATCTTTATTACTTGTTATGATGCAAAAGGCAGAAACCACAGAGTTTGATTTTCCCAGATCTGAGGCTAAGCTTGCAGTAGCAGCAGTTGGAAGGAAAATCGTTCTGACTTTTCACTGAGCCAATTTGATCTGGAAATTGTTGAAAGAGAATAAATATGGACTCCCACTGTGGCATCTTTGCAGTCACTTTCTGACTACAAATACATTTTTTGTTGTTGTTTTTGAACATCAGTCATTAGCTGTTTTTTTCCACATGTGCCAAACACTATTCCCTGTGAAGCCATGCATGACTAATCAATTACAGAACTAATACATTTTTCAGAAGTCAGTTTAAGAGATAAATCCAAGACCTTTTAGAATTTCCCAACCTTTAACATGGGGAGATGGATATTTGATATTATTGGAAATTTCTTCAAAAGGTTTGAGTGCCTACTGTATTTGGCTGCTCACAATAACACACAGCTGCATATCCTAGGCAATTCTTCAGGTGACCAACGACCTTTTGCAAAAACAGCCTATGAAATACAGGTGTTTTCTTTTTTCTTCTCAGGAAAAGAACTGCTTATTGACTCTGGACTTGTCTTTAAAAAGACAAACTGAACCTAAGAAGCCTGCCACTCTGATAAGTTACCCACCAGTGCAAAGGAGTATATTTGCCTGCACTTCGTCAGCCCAGCTCATTGCAGTACTTACTTCTAACAGACATACATATAATCTAAATTTGCTAATCCACTTCTGTTCAACTCTGCACCAGTAGGAAACACAGCATTCAAAGTACAGAGTCAGCATAGCAGATATACTCCCTGGTGGGACTCCTTAATCTGTAAACAACTCTGGTGCCCCTAGTGCTGCTCAGAGCTTTCCCAAATAAAAGTAAAGAAGATGACACCACAGTGAGGAGTTTTACACTCTGGACAACATTTTTTTTTTCCTGCTTAAAAGATAAAGACCTTGCAGTGCCATATTAAAGGGCACACAGATAGCAGCCCAGATACTATTGTCATCCCCTCTTCTTTGGCTTCAAAAAGCTTAGAGGTTGGGTGGAAAAGAGGAGATAGCTCAGACTCCTGCTCAGATTGAAGGGTCCTATCAGAAAACAAAGTTCCAAGTCTCTGTGTTTGGCATCAGCCTTTCTCCTAGCTTTCGACTAGGCTCTGGCAGGCAGATGGTAATCAACAAATTCCATCCATATCGATCCTGCCCATTACAAATCTGCTGACCTGTAAGAACAGCTAAAGCGAGGAAAAAGAAAACCTGAAGTATTGTGACAGTTCAGAACACATTCCAGCAAGTTACAGGGCCTACAGCTCTGGAAGAAGGAGAGAAGAGATACTCGCTGCTACAGCACACATTACCTACACACCTTACATAACACGTCTCCCACATCACATAAAGAGTATTTATGTGATAAAGTAAACAAAGTGATAAAATAAACAAATGAAGGAATGAATTCCACTAGCTTTCATAAATTTGATTTCCAATTTGATTTGTTTGTATAGAGTGGAAACTGGGTTATTCATGAGTACGTCACACTATCATAATCTACAGTTTATTCAAGCACCCATTCCCATAGCTCCAAGCACGTGAGAGGGCCAGGTACTGGAATATTATGACTCCCCTGAAGCTGAAAGGCAGAATAAAAGGATAGTTCAATCACATGTGGGATCACACAGAAACTCAGCACCCTGAGTGTGTTGTGTATAGTTGCCTGGCAGAGAATTAGGAATTTTATCAGTGCTGCTGCCTTTGTTTCAATGACCAACAAGATACAATCAGGAGGAGATTTTTTTTTAAATGTTTTTAAAACCCAGGTTACTGTAGATGAAAGCCCTCGATATTCTTGTACTTCCTTCTCTATTTAACATGGGTCAGCATCTCTGCTGAATAGCCTACACCTCTGTGACAGAAGAAAATCAGGAAATTAATATTTTGCTTAATTAAATCTGCATATCTTACTCGTTGTCATCTCTTACAGGATCAAAATTCACTACAAGATTTTTATTCATCATAGCAAGAGATATGACAAACACATTCTAATACTACGCAGAATCTATAAACCTCAGTTATCTAGGTCACAGATTACACTGCAATGTTTGTATGGCTGCTAGGCTTTTATACACAAACTGTAGGCACCAGGCCAAATTCTCCCCTCCATTACATCCATGTAACCCTGCTGCCAATGCTACCCAGGCTTGTTGGGGTCTAAATGAGAGCAATCTTCAGGCCACTGCTTGCAGGTAACAAGCCCTGAGCCAACTCCACCTGGACTATGTGACAAAACAACTTACAGTCAGCCTCAGGCCTTCTCTCCCATGACCATGTGTGCACATCCCATCTGTCCATGCCCACAGACAAGCACTGTTTCATCACCTCCTACCAGCTCTCATGTGTTCAAATGCTGCAAAGCAACCAGGTTCATGTTTGTACCCAGGGAAGAAGCCTTTTGTACAACCACAACCACTTCCCACCAAGCAACTTTCTTCCCTCAGTATCATCCGGGATCAAATTTCCTTTTGTTTAATTCTAATTTCTAGTCAAACCTTATTGTGCTACCCTAACATTACCTCCAGTGAGAGCAGAGGTGTGCATACGCAGGCAAACACACATACCCGTTGACACATCGCAGGAGCGAAGTGATGCTGCAGGACACCCCCATGGAAAGAGATGTACTGTCCTGTCCCCCCTCCTTCCCCGATTCATTTCATCCTCCTTGGTGATGGGAAAAGGGGGGAGGGGGAAGGAGTTACAAGTGGCCTGATTGAGAAATGGGAACAGGGCAACTCTGGGGAAATGAGGGGAGCATGAGGAGTGGAGGGGTGACGAGGCACAATTAGGAGCAGATGAGGCTGTGAGTGGAGGCCACAGGGTGACTGCTGGGGAACAAGGCTGTGAGAGATGGATGAAGGATGACAGATGGGGGGGATGAGGCTGTGAGGCAGGCACAGGAATGACTGAGTGGGGGGGGGGCAAGGCTGTGAGGGGTAACAACACCATGAAGCAGCCATGACTGGTGACTTGTGGGCCAACAGGGCTGCAAGGTAAGGACGAAGCGTGACTGAGGAGAAAGAGGGGTGCCAAAGCTGTGAGGGGCACCGAGAGGTGCTGGGGGAAAACAAAGGGGGGGGGGGTGACAAGGCTGCGAGGGGAGGCAAAGTAAGAGAGCAGGTACGTGGGGCTAGACAAAGCCATGAAGGGAGGACGAGGGATGACTGAAGATCGTGAGGGGAGGCAACGGCAAATCGGGGGGTTCTCACCTCTTTAATCTTCATCCTTCGGGCACGGTTGTCAGGGTCCTCGCCGGGCCGCCCGCCCCGTACAGGGTGGCGAAGACTTCGGCGAAAGCGCTCGTAGTCGAAGCGGAACGGAGCTCGCGTCTCCCGGGCGGCGGGGGGCGCCCCCGTGTCGAGCTCGCGTCGCCGCTCGTCGCTCTGCACCTGCTGCCGGGAGGCCGCGGCGGTGTGGGCGGGCGGGCCGGCGGCGCGGAGCTTCTCCCTCAGGCGGCGGGGGGCGGCGGGGCTGGCGTGGCGGGGCTCGGCGGCGGCGGGGGGGCTGTGGGGCAGGTCAGCGTCGCGGGTGGAAGAGGAGGAGGCGGAGGAAGAAGTAGAGGAGGAGGCGGTGGCCCGGCGGGGCAGGAAAAGGCGCTTGAAGCGAGAGGAATCGGGCAGGAGGAAGAGGGCCCCGAAGCACAGCGTGAGCAGGCCCGAAAGGAAGAGCAGGAACAGAAACTTCTGCGGCAGCCGCAGCCCCAGCGCCGCCGGCCAGCCCGGCATGCCCGGCAGCTTCCGCAGCAGCACCATGGGGCACGGGATCGCGGCCACCGGGCGGGAACCGGCGCCACCGCGAGCGTTGCCACCGGCTGCTGCAGCGAAGGGCTCGGGGATCCACCCCCCGCACCGCCGGCTGCGGCGGACGCCTTCACGGGGGGCCGCCGGCGGGTTACACGTGAACGGCTCCGGATCCGGCTGTGCCGCGAGACCCCGCCGCAGGCCTGAGTCCAGAGGGCGGGCAGGGGCTGCCAGCGGGCGCCGGGCCGGGGTGCGGGAGGACAGCCGCCCCCTCGCCTCGCCCGAGGGGCTTGCAGGGCGCGGAGCGGCGATTCAGAGTTCCCCCTTCTGGCATGAAGACGGCGGTGAGCGCATCCCACTGGTGCCGGCGCGGCGGAGAGGCAGGGCTGCTGCCGGCGTCTGTCCCCCGTGCAGGCTCCGAGCCGGACGGCGACTTAGAGCCTGGCTCGGGGAGCGGGGCCGGGGAGGTGCGATCCCTTCCCTCTAGGCGGTGGGTTCATGCTGCAGCATTTCTGCGGGGGCGGGAGCGGGGGGGGGCGGGGAAGATGACAAGAGCGCGTTTATTTAATGGAGGATCTGCAGCCTCCACAGCCATTCCCCCACCCTCCAGCCACACTAGTTCGTTCTCTCTGACTTGCCATCAGTTCTCTAGTCTGCGAGCAGATCTGCACCATCCCTCACAGCTCCTGGCTGTCGGCCTCTTCTGGTGGCCCGGGGGCCGGGCAGCCCTCGGGCCAAGCGGAGGGAGGATCGGCGCTCTGACGAGGAGCAAGGGAAATCCCGGGAAAGGCAGGCAGGGTGCTCAGGGCCAAGGATGAGACAGACAGGGACAAGGATATTTCTCTCTCTTCTCACCAGGCTTTCAGAAGCTGCCTTCACCCACAGGAATGGAGATAAGAGGGTCCGCAAATAATCCATGCGGAAAGCTCGACTCGGGCTAAATTTCTTGAGAAAAAAAATCTACAGACTTTGTTTTTGCAAAATGGGTCCCAGCGAATTCCTACTCTCTCCCAAATCTCTGCCTCGCTGTTACTCACTTCCTCTCATTCCTTCCTTGGGTGCGCTGGAAGAAACGGAGCTCAACTTCCAGACCAAGAAAGCATTAGCACTTCCAAAAAGCAGAACACGTTTTAAAGACCTACGTAGGAGCCTAAAATCTCCCTGCTTCTATGGGCAGAAACTGCGCTGCCCCCAAGCACGACGTCAAAATGGGATCGCAAACGCTTTGCTATTCCCAGCCCTGTTTACTCACCCCTTTGATAGATCCAAGCGACTCTGAGTCCTACAGCGAACAAAATCTTCTCAGCCCTGCCCGTACATCTCAAAAGCGAGAACCCCTTACTGCTGCCGGCACTCAGACGCGCTCGTTAAATTACGAGGACGCTGAGGACAGCGCGTGCCCAGCTCTCAACGGAGGAGCTCCACTCGCCTGCCCATCCATCACCGAGGAAGGCCGCACCTAACTGCATCGAGCTACTCGGGGGATTCTTTTTCACCTCCTCCCCACACCGCCTCCCTTTCTGCCCAAGGAGACCGGCCTGCGCCACGCCGCTCACGCCCGCGCCCCCACGAGCCACCTCCGCCGCCGCTCACTGCGACAGGACCGGCGGCCCCGCCCCGCCTCAACCCAGCGGTCCTCGGGAGGAGGAGGCAGAGGCGCCGTCAGCCAATCAGCAGCCCGGACCCTGCCAGTCGTGACTCTAGCACCCCCCCCAACCCGGGGCCTCGCTCCGCCCTCGCTCGTTATTGGCTAGCTGCTGGAGCCCGGCCTCGCCTGTTGGCTGTCCCAAACGCCAAGAGGCCGAGAGACCCGCCCCCTTATTTACCACGGTTGTCTGGCCCGAGCTGGGCGAGAGCCTTGCCCCGCCTCTTCCCTCCAGCCGGCCCCCAGTTGGCTGCGAGGTGCGCCCCACCCTGCTGTGATTGGCAGGGGGCGTCCGGGTACTTTAAGGAGGGGCGGGGGAGGGGGTGATGGAGCTGTGAGGGCTCGCAGGGGTAGGGGTGGGTGTCTGGACACCGGCTGTGAGGGGCTCTGAGGGGCTCTGAAGGGCGGTTTCGTCTGCACGGCCCCTGCAGCCTGGAGTGGTCAAGGCATCCCTGGACGGAACCTTTTCCCCTGGCGTGACAGCCCCGGGGGCCTCGCTGGCACCACCTGACAGGGTGTGTTAACCTTGTCCAGGAACAGGGGTCTCAGGGTCCAGGCAAGGCGTGCGAACCGCCTTTCTGCAGGCAGAAATGTCCCTTCTTGTTTTCACAAACCAAAAGTCAACTCCTGTCATGGAACACACGTGGGAGCACAGGATACATCAGACTGAGGGTCTGCATTGCCCTGATAGGGGCTTACATCAGGGCTGGGTGACTGTGCCCCATGGGAAGGTAGTGAGGAAGTCAAACTGAATGCATCAAAAGGCCATCAGCCCTTTCAACTGCAGCCTTTTCCTAGGGAACAGAAGTGTTTAGATACTTAAAACCTTAACGATTTGTGTCAGAGGTTAAGACCCTGGCAAGAACTCACTGCTGTGGCTGAAGGCCAGTTTATTTTTCTAAATCAGCCCACGTTGCACAGCGAGGTGGTGTGAAAGCAGCGGGCACCATAGGCAGCCTACCAAGCAGGGTGCTGCCTTTTCATGACGTATCTGGGTATTTGGCTGCTGAGCAAGGGAACAGTGCAAGCATGTATGCAAGGACCCCCTCCCAGCTGTTGCAAAACACAGTAAACTCCTTCCTCTCCCTCTCAAAAGCACACTGCCAGCAGAGGTGAAGGAAACGGACACTGAAAGCTTCTTAACTGTCGCTTAAAAAAACAAGTCACATCAAAACTAAAAGATCAATTCATACCTCAGCACCGCCATCGGTTATGCACAGAAGCAGACTGTTGGTATCCAGTACACATAATCTGAGACAGCTCCTTACACTGGAATAGGCGATTTAAACAGAAAAATGAACTTTCTTTTTTTGATAGCCTAACACTACTGTAAGAGAGGCGTCTCTGTCTTCACCCACAGCCCAGCTCTCATGCCCAAAGAGCATGCCTGTACTCAGGTTAAATCTGTCAGCATTCCCAAATGAATTTCTCCATTTGCTTCCCAGGTGAGTGTTAGCAGTGTGATTAACCAGCAGCTGCAGGAGCCCAACTGCTCTTGAGCTTGTAGCCAGAAAAAGCAGGAATTGCAAGGAGAGGATGAATACGCAGGGAAGTACAGGGTATTCTCTGTGCAGTTTTATTTAAAAGCCAACTATTAAACTTCCCCCAAGGGAGAAGTACAGTGCACAGTGACTCAAATACTATCAATTAAGATACTTTTGATTTTTTTGATGTTACCAGCACCACACATACCTGCCCATGAGACCAATCATCAACTTTCATCTTCTGTTATCATCCTTACCTAGAGGCTGATTCAGCTAAGCAGGGGCAGATTTACTGAGCAGGCTGCAAATGGTTACCTCCTGACCCCATCAGTACATCGCCACATGGCATAGGAGGCAGATGCTGCTTGCCTTTCTGCTACATCCCATGTGGCCACATCTGGTCCCGCCCCGCTAAGCGCTTCCTGGAAGCGGTGCTGCCACATGGTGTCTAACTGCAGCCATCATTTTTCCGTATAGATGGCCCTGGGAACCATCTTCTGATGGACAGAAACTTCCTCTTTTCCCACTGTTTCTGGTTGCTTACTGCTACGCATCAAGGGAAAAAGAAAACTCAACCAGTTAGAAATACAAAGGCTTCCACATATTAAAAATGCCACAGTAAAAGTAAAGACAGCACAGATGCTCCAAAAAATGGCAGAATATTTATTTTCTCCATACAGATATTGTTTACAGCATTAGGTTTTCTTAAAAACTATATACATACATATATAGTATTGTGCATTTCAGTATATGATTCTCAAATCTCTAGAAAAGGAGACATATCAATGTACAGAGAAAGCCTCACAGTCCATTAGGTTCATGTCTCTACTGTGTGCCTCTGTAGCACGGATGAACTTTGAGTAATTCCTTCAATCGCAAGAGACCAATGCTACACATGACATCAAGTAAGTCATGGGCACAGTAGGTTCAAGATGTAAAATTGCTCTAAACACAATTTTGCAGAATAAACAGGGAACACATTTTATTAAGAGACATGATGAGTTAGCTTCCCAAGTCCTCAATACCTTATCACAATAATAGAGAAAAAAATCAAATCTAAGTTAGAGTCATTCAGCTGTTTCCTAATAAACTGTTACAGCTGACAAAGAGGTTTTGTTTGTTTGTTTGTTTACTAGCAAACAAAGAATTATAAAGAGCTGTCTGAGGAATGAATTAGTGTTTCAAAGCCAAGGTCCAAGTTACAAATCTATAAAACAGCTTAGTATACTTAGTATACTTCACAGAAGGCCACAAACATTACAAACTGTCAGTGCAACTATTTAGGATTATTAAACTTAATCTTTTAATTAGCATAAGCTTTATACCTCCATTACTTATTTTCAGTTCCACGAATAGATGAAAAGAGCTTCCTAAGCCTCACAGCAGATGTGACTATAGGGGGAAGAGGACTGGAGTACCACTGAAAGGGGCACCTTTTGCTAACTGAACATCCAAGTACCGGTCTTGTCTAATCCAATTCCATCTGAGTCTATTGAGTGGACAACTACCAAATAGTTTTGAGACAGTAAAAAGGCACGCATGGCCAAATCCACTTAGCAGAGCTAAGAACACAAATCTATTGTGCTACTGGATTCAGACAACCTGCAACTTTCAACACACTTTAGAAAAGCAGATTGGTTACTCCCTGGTGGCTTTGCTTTCAAACCAACAATGCAACTGAGCCTTAGTATTTCGAGTCATATCAGAAACAGTGCATGTGAGCAGTCAGTTTTGAAAGAGACCTGAAACACTGATTTTTTTTTTTTTGTTCGTTTTTTTGTTTTGGAAGAGGGATAAATAGCTTCTCAAGAGATATTACAGGCACTGCTTAGTTTGCCATTTTGGACCATTGCTTTCGGTTCAAGTTTTAAAGTGCAGAACTTCATAGAATCTTTGGGTAAAAAGCGTCAATTCCTTTAAGAAGCTGGCAAAGAAAAAGCCAGAACATGTATGGGTGATTGACAACTGTGAAAGCATCACAGACATTCCCAACAAAAACAACATCTTTGCTACCTCTTTGATTTTATCATTGCTAGCAGCTACAGCAACTCTCTTCCCCTTAGCCTAGGCAGGTGATGGGTTGTTCAAGAAACAGTAGCTTAGTAACAGTCGTGCTTGCAGCTGCATTTGCATCTGCAGATCTTTGTCTAGAAACGCGTATACGCAGAGACTTTGGTGTTGCATAGTCTTTTGCAGAGAGGAACAGGCACTGCTGATGGTTCTTCCATGGTATATTGCAACCAAATACTGTAGATGCTCTACACACCTTCCAATAATGTATGTAAACTGCAACAGCTATGAATAAATACGTTCAAGAGGATCTCACGGTTTAGATAAAAGCAAGGTAGAAAAACCCTCTCGACATTAGATTTCTAAAGCTTTGGTCTAAGTCGTGCCATAACATCATCTGACTTGGTGAAGATCCCTCAGAAGAGTCAGCACCTGGAAGAGCATTATTCAGTCCACAGACATTTTAGTGGCTATTCTAATGTCAGCTATTAGATGAATTTGACTTCAAAACATGAACACATCATCTTTCTCGCCTGTATTTGAATCTATTTTATCCCAATCTACAGGTGAAAGCATTTCTGCGCTCTGGATGTCTTGAGCTGTCAGTCCCGTGTCGAGAACGTGAGGGTTTGTTCTCGACTGAGCAAGTCTAAGAGGGAAGAAAAACAAAAAAATAAGAACAGAAATGCATGCAGTTTATAGCCTGGATGCTTGATGCATCTGTAATGCCAAATCCAAACTTCAGTTACGCATTTTAAAGTCCTCCAACGGAAAGAAGTAATTCAGTAAGGGGAGAGTTGGCATGTGACGTTTGCAACTCTCTCAATTATAGCTGCTTTTCTGCTTGTTTGTCATTACATTTTCCCTACAGGCATCCAGGGAATTTGCAGTCTGGACATCCCATACATTCGTGGTCTGGAATAACAGTGTCTTTTTCCTCCTATTACATATTGCTGGCGGGTGTGTCATTAACTGGGTTCTTATCTCAGCATAAAGGCTCCACTGGCCAAAGGAGCACCCTCACTGCAATGACTCATGGTGTTGTCACTCACTGCCTACTAGTCATTGTGGCAGCTCTCAGCAGCCCTCCTGCCTCCCAGGGCCCTGGCCTAAACATTTAACTCTTTGCGTTAAGACAAAGTCTCAGATGGTGTTTAACAGCCCACAGGATCAGTTTAAAGAGTTTTCATCTCTGCAGGTCCTAGACATTTCACAAAACTTAAGCCCCAGTTTGTTGTTGTGCTATTAAACACCCCTGTGAAAACATAACACTGCAGCATCTGTTCTCCCAGTTCCACAGGTTAATGCAAATATTTGGTGTTTCATATAACAGATGCATGGCATCGAATAAACCTCAGGTAAAACTAACCACACATGCACTTTTTAATAAAGTAGAAAAATGACCAGCAATGATGTTCTGGCAGGAGGACTTTCAAAAGCATTCACCCCAATGGATGCGCAGTCCAAATACCCTGTTACCCAAACAACAGGGGTGATGCAACAGCTCGGCATCCAGCAATGCAAAACAAAAGACTGCAATAACATCTGCTTATTTAAGTAGAGCAAGGAACAGAGGTGAGAAAAACAGATGATATTAACATCAAGCAGTCCCTTTATTGAACGTGACTTTGGACAGGGTTGCCATGGAAGTGGAACCTTTTTAAATCATTTCCAAGACCCAAACAAGACACAAAGGTCCATCTTCTTGGACTGAGCACATAGTTTTTTGCACTGCAACATCCCTGTCACCCTGCACAGGCCTGTCTACACAAGGACAGACAGGATAACTGACCCAAAAGAAAACGGATTTGTTTAACATTGCTGGATTGCTCGGTGTGAACCTCCAAGGAAGGTTTTAATCTGGACTTGAAAGTTGAAAGTAAATTAAGCCACATGAACTTATGGCCACAAACTCCGAATTTGCGCAAGTACGTTAATTCAAAATTAGTGTATCAGAGTTGCTGCAAAGCTGCAGAAGGGACTCAGTGGAACTGGACTCGGCAGGGAAGGAGGACGCTGCCCTCAGCAGTTTGCTGTTGGTTTGGGGAAAGATGAGACTGCGGTACCAGGATTAGTCCAAGCCTCACAGAAGGGAAAGGAAGGATAAAGACGCCCATGCCAGAAGCTGGGACCAGTGTTGCCACAGCTAGCATAGGAACTGGAAACAGGCAGCTTCAAACCTCCCTGGCAAGCAAGAACAGACATGCTGGCTGCTTGAGGAATTAAGTTTCCTATCACATGCACCCTCTCTCCATCCTTAAAAGGTTGTCAAAATACTGGCTTATCAGCCACTCTCAGAGCCTATCTTTCAATTAGGAGCTGAGATACTGATGGGGCAGTTGCCTAGGTCAGATCACAACAGCTGATTGGATTAGAAGCACTATGAAAAATGCTGGTCCCTTGGGCTAGTCCCCAGTGGTGTGAGCTTGTAAAGGGAGTTATCAGAATTACCTTGAAAATGCCTCGTCGAGACCATCATCCATTTCCTTTTTTAAAGAGATAAAAAGAGAGAAGTAGTTGCTAAGAGAATGCACAGAAGTGTTATTTAGAGATCTAACGCCGTACTTGAGCATGGCAGACAAAATGTGTATATGTATATATATATATATATATATATATATTGACTTCTGAGTGCCTAAAGCAACACTTCTACCAGCAATTTGCCTCCTTAAACAGGTTTTATCTCACTCTTCATACAAGTCACAGGGTAAGAGATGTAACTCTGGGTTGTCCAGGCTTGCTCAGAGCAGGTCCCAGGGCTCAGCCTGGGGATTCTGTGCTCCCCTCACAGCCCAGAGACAGGGGAGAGGGATGGCCTTTTTCCACCATATCCAAACCAGGCTAATTCTGCCCACAGGCTGGATCTGGCCCATCAGCTGGAGTAGATTCCCCTCTGGAGTTAACTGGGTCCCTCTGAAGAAGCCAATGAAAGCCTTGAAAATTGCCACCTTGTTCTAAGATGAAAGCTGGTTCCAAAGCATCCACATGCCAAGCCCTCCACCACCCCTAGCCTGCTCTTTCATCATCGCAAAGCAGAAGACTCTGTTTTGACTGAAAGCATTTGTTTGCTCTTTATGCAGAAACACATTTTGGGCAGACCTGATACTGGGTGGCAGACAGCTACCTAGGATGGAGCAAAGCGAACCACAGCCCTCAGCTCTTCCAGCTCCTGCCATATGACTGGCACATGCTGTAGGTTTTTGCTAGCAGGATTGACCTAGACAGATCTCAGCAAGATGTTTTGGGCATTCACCGGGGCTTTTCTGGATCAGGAACCTGGAAAGCAACAATGTACCAGCAAAGGGCTGGACCTGCACTGCCTGAGAGCAACCCTGGTATCCTTCTCTAATCTGTTCTTTTAAGGGTTCCCAGGGAAAGCATTTGAGTTGCTCAGGGGAGAAAGGTTTCCCATGCAGAAAGACAGCCCTTTGAAAGGACTTTGCTATGGACAGCCTTGACAATTCCCGAAATTGAGATACGTTTGCAGATCTGATGTAATATGCAAAGTATGAAAACTCTGCAAGAAGGGAGGGTTCAGAGACTGCTGTTAAACCTCCAGGATTTTATATGACTTGGAATTGATCTTCAGGTTTAACCTGAAATGCCTCAGACCTGGCAGACGCAAGAAACAGGTTTCAAACAAAGGCCTTTATCATTCAATCCTCCCAAATTATAACAGGCAGCATGTTTCCAGAGAGGAAACATGGTGGGAACAAGGTCAGAGGTTGGGGGTTCAAAGATCAGCCCCAGCCCTACTGGTGAGGGAGCACTTGGGTGCGCAAGAAGCTCCCCTATGGATGCACACCCAGGAACATCATCTGGATTATTTTTCTACTGCTGGTCCGTGAAACAGTTAAGCCAGATGACTGGATATTTTAGAGAAGCCACACATGCTCAAACAAGCAAGACAGAGCCACAAATGAGAACAAGGGAAAACTAAGAGTAATAACAAACGTAAACATAACCTGGTTTTAGTGAACAGTAAACTAAGGCCATTAACATAATGATTTTTCCCCCTGAATAGAGCAGTTAGGTGGTCTCTCAATTAAGTGACAAACCACGGAGAAATGCTGTTAGAGAATAAATAATGTTCAATTATCTGACAGCAGCATTTTCCAGAGTGGCTTGCAATTGCTTTAATTTATTTACTGATCCTAAAAAGGACAGTAGGTACTCAATTTCTAGTAGGACACCAAAACCCAGCTCACTTGGGCATGTCTGAAACCCTGAATGGCTCAGCTGCCCGAGAGCTCCCAGGGGGTTTTGTCCAAGAGCAAGCTCTGAAAGGGGACCTGAAGCACATGAAATGGAGGCAGCATCAATCCCTGTCAGCTTGGCAGATGCTATGGTGCCTGGGCACTTACCCACATCATGTTGTTATTTACAGAGGAGCTGGGCCCAAACATGCTGTTATCCAAATGTGCAGAGTTTGCACTGCCACTCAGAGTCAATTTGGCAGGATCTTCTAAATCCAGCAAGTTCGCTGTGACTGCTGCTGTGAACAAAGAAGAGAGGGAACGAGGCAGGGGAGGGAAAAAAAAAAAAAACAGATGACACAAAACCAACCTGTTTTGCAGCAATTTCTTTCCCTTCAGGGGAATGTTAGGGGGTAGCATTGAATTTCTTCACCATGGCCACAACTTTTAGTATGGAGAAGCTACATTCACACTGGCTGAGGCTGTGGTTTCTACCCAAATAATTCAAGATACAAGTATCAGGCACCTGAGATCCCCTCATCAGGGATGCAGGGGAGGATCAGACAGATCGATGGCCAATGGAGGGACAAATGGAGGGACAAAGGAGGCTCCTGGGTACGTGCTTACGTTCAGAAGGACTCAGGATCAGTCCTGGGCAAAGCTGAGACATCCCACCCCAGGGCTTCATAGCCCATGGGATGGGAACAGCAACCACACAGTGGGAACAGACTGGGCGATATCCTCAGCTCAGACCATGGCATCAGTTCAGCATCTCACAAGGATGCATCTTTATTTTATAGGAATGAGGGAAAATCCTGCACTGGACAAGGAATAGTTTATAGCCTGGGGGCTGCCAGTACACCACAGGGAAGCCTTAAATCCTCCTCACCACACTGTGATATGTGCAGATGCAGAAATGCTCCAACTGCAAATCATCAGCCTGTGGCCAGGCAGACAACGGGGCCTATTTCTACACCAGTTGCAGCCTTGGATCTCATTTGTTCTATTGTGCCACCACTTGTGACAGATTCATCCAGTCCTGGGCCTTCACATGAAAGAATGAGATATGCCAGTCTGGAAGTAAGCCCAGTTTAATGCTATTTTCCTCTGTGCCAAATCCTCTTATCTCTGTGGCCAGCATGGAAGGGAGATTAGTCTTCTGTCCCATTTCTCCCTGGCTATGCATCTAGTGTTTCAGAGGAGTCATGGCCAGACAATGAATTATGAGGGCTTTTACCATTTAATTGTTTTATTTTCACACAGCCAACAGGACAACAAGTTTTTTGGGTCCAACGCAAACTCAAAATCAAACTTGGGATGTGGAGATCCATGCTAAGCTCCTAAGGGCATTACAGCCAATTTGTCTTGGATGGAAGTAAATAGATTCGGGGAGACAGCAGCTGTGTACAAGGGGGTGAAAAGATATTTAACGGGAAGATGGAAGGATCCAGAAGGCAGCCACCACACTCCAGGCACCCTACCAAGGACAACATCTCAAAAAAAAAAAAAGTGCCTGCTCCTTGCTGATCATCGAAGCCCTCCCAGGAAAAAACCCACAAACATTAGACAGTAGCCTGATGCCCCCATCCCCAAGGCTGAAGAAAATTTCTGCTGCTGGTGACTTACGTGTGTCAGGGCAAGCATGGGCATCCAAGTTTGGGCTGCTCGACCCTTCTCCTTCCAAGACGGACCTTTCCCGCTTTTCCTTCTCTGAAAAAGAAGGAGACCCTATCACTGCCCACAGGGCATTACCCCATAAAGCCTTTTGCAAGGAGGGCCAGGAGGGACGGTTACAACAGGTCACCAGGTCTCCTCTGCCCAAAGCAGCCCAGGATCTGGGTGTGTTTTATAATCTTCTGGAAGGTAAAAGCAAAAATACTGACAGTGGCAGGGCTCCTGAGATATCACAGATAAACACTTGGTCCTCCAAACCTACTTGCAAGAAAGGAGTGCAGCCAAAATTCAGCCTGATTGACAAGGCTGTCTAGTGAAACCTGGAAGATGACTTAAATCATGCCAGAGGTTGGACCAACCTTGACAGCAGCCTGGAAAATTTGAGGGCAAGACGAAAAGAAAAGGCACTTGAAAGCCAGAAAAACACAGAGTCATCCCTTGAACTTCTGGGTCCAACTCAAATCCAAAATCAAACTCGGATGTGGGGATCCACACTAGGAGCATAAGGACATTACAGCCAATTTGGCAAAAGTAAAAAAAAAAAGTAAAAAAAAAAAAGACTTGGAGGGACAGCAGCTGTGTGGAAGAGTAGAAGTACATGTAAAGAACAGAGAAAGGAATAAAACTCACCTTCCTTGGAGGCTTGCCAGAACTCAAATGCTATTTTGAACGCCTGAGCTACAGTGAGGGTGACTGCCTGGGCCTGGAAAGACAGTGGTTAGGCAGCACATTAATAGATGGGTCCTCACATAGACTTAAATCATTTGGAGACTCTGCCTTGCAGATTCACGTTAACATGGATCCAACCAGTCCTCCGCTCCGTGCACTCCTGCACTGCCTGGCTATGGAGAGGTAACCAAATACTGATGGAAACAAGGACTTGCTCCATGTAGAACACAGAGCACATTGCAGACATCTTTAACTGCAACAGGAAGATGGAGGAGGCAGAGAAAGAGCCACCAGAGGCATTATGCTGACAAGTAGATAGAAGAGCCGCTCCCAACCACAGGGTGCACAGCTCTTCATGCACCCCACACCTAAACACATCTCAACAAGCGCAACTGCTGCACAGCCCCAGACTTTTCCCCATGGCTCCCCTAAGGCTGTGGCTCCCTGCCCAGGGGCTGTGCTGTGCAGTATCTGCCACAGAGCATCACGGCCAGAATGACCAACCCTGCAAAGGGACTCAGCACCTGGTCAGAGCCCAAGTAGCCTGGACCACACCACTGTCACTGTTGTCACACAACAGCCAGGGAGAGAAGTACAGGGCTGTGTTTTGCTGCCCCCTCCAGCACCCAGCGAGACCACATGCATGAGGATGCTCTGAGAGCAGCAGACAACAGGGCAAAATGTGGCAAGTTCCCAGCTCTCCTGGACAGGGAGTAATCTGGGAGGTGAGATGTGGGAGACCCACAGAGTCTTCCCCTTCTTCCCCCCCAGCTAGGCTGGGTCCCATGGGTTTAAACTAATACTTCGGGTTTGTTTTGCAACAGCCTCAAGCTGGACATATGCACAGACAGGGCTGCAGCAGGACACCTTCATTTCAGTCCCTTCATTTCTCCCCCAGCCAATATAGTTTGAGTAGTATTAAGAAGAAAAAACTAACAACAAAAAAACAAACCACACCCTAAACAACACACGTTGCTTAAGATGAATAAATAGCGACATAATGCCAGTTTCATTAGGAGAAGACAGAGCTCACTGGCAGTTTAGAGTGCAAGGAGATAACAAGTAATACACCAAGGCTGCCACACTGTAGGAGCCCTGAGGTTTGTTTTATGAAGTTACAAGCTAAACAAACCCAGATCCTGGAGCACGTAACCTACAGCCCTTTGCAGTCTGGAGGACGGGGGCATAGGGGAAAGTGCTAAAGGAGAACACCCTTCTCCCAGAAGCCATGCACTCCTGCATGGGAAGAAGAGAGGAGACTGCAACAAAGCAATTAAGCCTTGCAAGGCATGAGAGCTCATTTGAATGTCAGAGCTATTTACATCTTTGATGGAAATGGAAACATTTTATGGTTAAAAACTTAAATATGGTAATTAAGTACAAAAAACCCCTCACAGCTGTTTACAATTTTAAGCTTGATTCAGATTTGACAGCTTAAAGACACAGCCACTGTTGAGAATTACTCATGAACTAAAAATACAGACTAATGATATGCCTGTTGACTGGTAGCTATGCATACATTCAGGGACCCTGCCCTGGGACAGGGGCAGTCCCTGGTCTGGGAGCAGGGCACCACCTTACCAGCATGACATTCGTACATTTTATAGACAAAGAAAAATATTTCCAGTTTTTGCCACGAAAGGCCTTGGAGAACTTCATTTGGAGGGAGATGTACTGTGCTGATGTATAATGAGATGATTCATTTACCAATGGAGAGATTTAAATTTTAATTTGCAGAGCAAGGCTTATCTTCACCATGCAAGGATGGGAATGCATACCACAGGAGACAACTTGTAGCTTCTATTATTCTCTCCCCAGAGGGGAAAAAAAAGGAAAAAATAGAAAAGAACTGGGAGAAGTGAAGAATATTATCAGACCTGCAGTCACTGTGCTCCAGGCATGAGCAGCAGTGCCAGCCTGCCGGAGACAGGGATGCTCATGAGGACCCAGAAATCACCATCCTGGGATGCACCAAAGGGAACAGCTCCTGCAGCCTCCTTGGATATTGCTTCCTGGCTTGGAAAGGAGGGAAGCAGATCCAGGACATCCAGCTCTCTGCTCAGACCCCCAACAGACACAGCAGGTCCCTCCAGAGGAAGGATTTCTGGGGGCAGAAGGATCTGACCTGTCCTTCTCTCCTACACCCCTTCCTGCCATTTGCTGTCAGACCCAGATGATGCTCTACTTGAGAGCCCCAAAGGCTTTCCCATGCCACCATGTGGAGCCACTACTCAGTGATCCACTTCTCTCCCCTTCCAGCTTGTAAAATGTTGTATTCCTGCCCATCCTGACCATCTGGGAGCCCTCCCTCTGTGAGATACCCTGAATCAGCAAGAAAAGTCCCACAAGAAGGTTCAAAGCAAAAACCAGAAACTGGTTTATGTATGCAGGTCTCTGCTTCAAGCCCTAATTCCTGGCACAGTGGGGTCTCGCACACTGCATGTCCTGACACCTCTTTCTGGGAGGATACAGCTCTGTCTGCAAAGATGTCAGCAAAAATTGGACAGGGAGCTTCAATGGAGAAAAAGACAACAGGATAGTAAGCCCAGGATCACTGGCTAAAGGCCTCCCATCAGCAAGGCATCCCCCCGGCACCTTGATATCACCATCCTCCCTGGAGGCATCCTCACTTCTCCAAGCCTCTCAAGCCCACGACGTAGCAAGGCTCCTGCAGTCCTGGGAAGCAGCTGCTGAGCAGGAAAAGGAGCCCCAGCTCCCAGGATTGCAGCAAGGCAGGAGGATTTCAGGTGCTCGTCCAGGGCCAGGTGCTCTCACCCCAGACTCAGACCTTGGGGGCAGAAAGGCTTTTCCTTTCCTGTCCATGTGAGACAACTGGCTGAACCCAGCCCATAGTTACACCTCCTCCTTGTGCACGCTCCATGGCAGTGGTGGGTCCCTCTGGAGAGTGATCGCCTGCCACTGGGCAGCAATTAACTGCGGGCAGACAGGTTATAGCACCACATCAGGACCATGGAGCGCCTGTGCAGGTACTCTCCCCCAGCCTTTAGATGGGAAACAACTCCCCTCGCTATAACTAAGGGCAAAACTGTTATCTCATCGCAGCACTCGTGCAGCCCCTCTCTGCTTCCTCCTCCTAAAGCCACATCCCCATTTCTTCCTCTGGACTAACCATTTTCCGTTTGGTACAGAGGAAGGCATGGCACTCCAGGTTCTCATTGAGCTGGTTCTGGGCAATGTAGGCAAACACTTTATCGTGGATCTTGTCTGCCGTGCAGTAGGATATCCTGAAAGACAGAACGAAACGTCTTGTCTGGGGCACTGCACGTACAGACCAACCAACCCCTCATCAAACCTGCCAGCAAACTCCTACACCATGTCTTCAAGCATCAGGGCCAAGCAGTGAAGGCAGAGAGAGTGCAGGAGCATTACCCAGCTTCAGTACAAAGCCCAGCACAGAGGATGTAATGCTGCTGGTTTGAGCGCAAGAGAAACTCAGTGCAGCTGCTGGCCCCTCTGTAGCCAGCCACAGCACAGCTCAGCACGAACCATGTGCATCACACAGAGGCAGGAGAGAAGAGAAAACATTTCACCTTGTGGGAGAAGGACAGGTTCTAGAAGGCAAGTAAGTACTGCAGTGTGGCAGTCTGGGACTACATATAATGCTCTGCCTCAGGGAGACTCTGGAAAATCTTCCTTGGAGTACAAGGTTACAAGAGGAGACAAAGAATTTTTCCTCAACCTATGAATTAATCTTGAGGTTCCCCTGTGCTTTCTCAAACCAGGGAAGGAAACTGATGCAGGAGCACCAAAGAAAAGCTGTCAAAGGCTGAAGTTTGCGCTCTGAGATCTGCAGCAGCAGATGCATAGGATGCTCTGAGAGCCCTGACGTGAGAACACAGGATGCAGAGAAGGCAGCTCAGCCTCCCTTGAGGGAGCATCCCTGGAACAGCTGCATCTCTTCCAGTCTCCAGGCAAGGGTTACGCTGGAATACAAGACTCTGGAAGAGCAACAGGCTCTCCCCCCAGGGACCTTCTGGGCCAGGAGCTGCAGGACCAAGCATCTCATCTAAAGGCAGCACTGGCTGGAGCTGCCCTGGACATTTAGTGCTAGGCAGTAGGCACAAGCAGCGACTCTTCCCTGGGCATGCAACAGATCAAACAGGTGGTACAGAACAAGAAAGCTCAAGGAAAAAGTGGGACACACTGGTGGAAGTTTTCCTGTCGCCCTGCATTGCCCACTCAACTCATGCTCTTGCTGCCCCAGAGGCTTTGCGGGGAAGGGACTGGAAAGTCCCAGTTCCCAGGAGATGCTGAAACTTAAAAAGCAACATTCAAAATTTATTTACACTGCATTAGGTTCTCACTGCATGTGAGGATGCTTCTGCTCAACAGCCTGTGTTTAGTCTTACAGAGCTGAGCTGTGCTCTGGATTAAAAAGGCACTTGGAAGTCTACTCCTTTCTCCCATTTGTCCCCATAGCAGCATTTCTGGTCTTTTAATAACCATGACAAAGCTGCAAAAGGTCACCTACACAGACATGTGGCTGTTTTCCTGCAACCTCCAGTGTTCAGATTGATATACGATGGGCATCAATTTGCAGGGAAAGGGCAATTCACACCCGCCTCTGAAGTGAGGTGGGTTTTATAACTGCAAGGCCTCTCTCAGCAGCACGCCAGTGACACTAGCTACATTTTAGTCGCAGCCACCCTGTCCTGCTGCCTGACTGAGCACCTGACCTGGGGCAAGAGCTCAGAGGTGGCATCTCCCTGGTAGACAAAAAAGCCAAACATAAGACAGTAGAGTTGTTAGAGGAACTCCCTGGAAACAGTACTGGTGAAGCATGCTTAGAGAATGAGGGGACAGTCCCCATGTGCACAGATCCCAGCTTTCACCCCTTATCACCAGCATCTCTGGGGAGCAGCATCAGTTCCCACATAACAGCCTATTTAAGCTGAACCAAGGGGATGCTTGTATACAAGCACTGATGGGGAGGGACAGCTTTACTGCTGGCCATGAAAGTGTCTGGGCAGAATTTAAGGTAGCATCTAAACGCCCAAGGCCCATGGCTCTGCTCACATAAGATTTTACACCAGCATAGCGATATCAATTTTGGTGTGACCACGCTCACGGCCGCTTCACCCAGCTCTGCTCTTTAAGCAGTGTTTTTTTATCTCCAAGGGAGGTTGCTGCAGGTGACTGCTTAGTTTAAACTGGAGAAAAGCAAATAGGTTAGTAGTCCTGCTAGAGAGAGTGCCCCAACCTAGCGCTCCCCATCCCATGTACAGCAAAGGGCTATAATGTGGCAGGTGAAGGACAGAAAGTGGAGTGTATGAAGGGTGAAAGGAGAAGGGACAGAAGTGATGGAAAGGGACAGATCTGAGCTTAGCTGTGCTCCTCCTGGCCTGCATCTGCCTCAAACCAGATGCTCTTTGAAAATACACTTAAAAAATCCAGGAGCAGATATGGGATAATCCAGCCTCACCATCCCCTCCCACACTGGTATTAGGTCTGAACAGCTGCCTAAGCCCTGCTCTTTGTCAGAGCGATGTAAACACGTCAGAAGCAAAGAGCAATGGGGCACAGCAGCCAGCAAGGACGGGAGACAGCCCCAGCTCCTGCACTCACATCCTTGTGTGTTCAGCAACGCTCTGACCACCCTCCACATCTACCTCCTGCCTTTACCCACTTCAGCATTTCTTCAGCAAAGCTTCACATGGCGCTTGGCTGCAGATCAGCAGTGCGCTCACACGAAATGTCTAGGCTCATAATGTCTTTCCTTACCCCACCACTGGACACACTTATTGCATGACACGTATACTTCCCTTAAGCATAGGGATCACACTCCTCCCACTGTTGCTTTGCTTTAAGACACGATGGTCAGAGATACGTCAGTTCAGGCCTGGGTGGACGTCAGAGCTGGCCACCCAGGAGGGGGGACTCAGATGCCAACACAGAACGATTGTCTCATCACCCTGCGCAGAGTCAGGTGAGGAGGGCTCAAGGCACACATATGCTGCAGTGTGTCCCATAACGCACCTGTATATGGAGATGTTCTCGATCAGCTCATTAGTTCCACTGTCATTTAACACGATCCCTCTGGGTGAGACCTTCAGAGTAACTTTCTGCAGTTTCTTTCCACTTGCTTTTGCCTTTGGAAGGAAAAGAGGGAGGGGAAAGTTGCAGGCTTTTAGCACATACACATACAAGGCTATATGAGCACAGCAGATCAGTCACTCTAGGTATGCAATAGACTACCTAATAGACATACTAATAGCAGTAATTAGCATTAGAGACTGAATTTACTACCAGGTGTGTTAAGGCACTTGTTAAAACATTACGTTCCCTTAAGGAGTGATTTACGCTGGCATTAGTGAGACAAGGATGTGCACCCTCCACCCCATACAGTGCAGAGGTAGAGTCCAGCACCTCCATCACAAGGATATCACCACAACAGTCAGCACAAAGTTGACCATCAGCACAAAGTCGTGGCTGGCCTGGCCAAGCTATGCAAAGCTGTGAACGCTTGATGGCACCCGAGGGAGTTTTCCTTTAAGGGCCAGCTCCAGAGCAGTGGGGGGCACCAGTGCAAATTCAGGGAGCCATGAGAGCCCTCAAGAGAGCTGTGCTGGGAGCAGGACATCCCTGCAGGATGAGGGATCCCGAGCAGCCAGCTCCGAGTTGCACTGACAAATCCTGCTCAAGCAGCAAGACATCCCGTGCCGAGGTCAGACTGCAGCTTAAAAAGTAACAAGACTTAAGGTGCCGCTTCCTCTTATTTACTAGCCTTGCGCTTTCACGCTTTAGGTTACATTCAGCTCACTGCCCAGCTTCTCTCCAAAAAGTTACACAGCTAGCTAGTTGCAGACTGCAGACCTGGATCCCTGGGGAGCTCACTTGAGCAATGTCCAGATCGGCTGACGGTCAATCCTGCCCCTCCAGGAGTGGTCTCACCCTGGGGCATTTACTTAAAGGCTCCATTCTCAGTCACTCAGAGCAGACGTAAAGGGCTCTGCCAGCCGCTCCCCTTTCATGTGAGCACTCCCCTCTCTTCTAGCTCCGCACATGTCAGGAAAGAATCCATCATTACCTAGCACAGTTCACAACCCCATTGCATTTCATGGTAGTTAACAATACAATTGAGTATTTGCCTCCCTCAGTTTTATAAGGGCTTAGAGAAGCATTACTTTTACATGGAAAGCCTGGTGAGCAGGGGCTCTGGGGAGGTTCTGTGTTAGAGAATGGCTGAAAATTGGTCCCTCTTGCATCAGAGGTTACAGCAGGACGGGTGGCTGCATTGGCTGGGAATTGAAGCAAACCGTCCTGCTCCCTCCTCCTCTTAACTCTCCAAATCCTGTGGCAAGAAAATTCAGAAATGCACGCCAGGGCACAGGCTCAGGGCTTGGTCATGTGCTGGCAGCACTCAAAGCACGTCCCTGTCTTCCATGGCAAGAGACTGCCATGGGGGAGGCTGATTTCACCAGGTCAGAGCTTTCTTCCACACCCAGTGCCACCCAAGCTTATCAAGCAGAGCCAGAACCCAGACATATAACAGCAGCTTACTTCAGCATAACCCTTCTGCAGGCTAGTGTGGCCCCAAAGGCTTCCCAGTGCCTCTCTGCATTTCTACCCACACCGCTGGATGCTGCAGAGTCCTGCTCACCTCTGTAAGGGCTGAACCTGCAACCCTGATGGTCACCACAGCCTGCAGAAAGAGAGCTTTGCTTCCATACCCTCAGCTTTTAAAATCATCCCTGGTGCCAGAAGGTGACATGGGTCTGCTCTGTGAATGCTCCAGGGCTTGCATCCCAGCACAGATACTCACAGTTGCAACGATCCTTTTGACAGCAGCTGCAGAGAGCTCCTCACCCTTCGGCTGCTCCACCAGCGTCATGCCCAGGTACTTGAGGCTGAAGAGCACGCCCTCCAGCAGTGTCTCTCGGGTATCAGTCCAGTTCTCTGGGAGCTCTAGGGAGGCAACAGAGAGGCTCTTGGAATCCCAAACGCACAAGGGAAGTTTGCTGGGAGGGCACAGCATTTCACCAGCTGGCTTTTGCTGTGCCAGGTGGGGACTCCTGTGTCCATGTGGGTAGGAGTGCATGCTGCTTGTGCTGAGCAACCAGACAGCCCTGCCATGATGGATTTCACAAGGTGCTGGTGGAAGGTGATGGAGCAGAAAGCTGGCCGTCAGAGGAGGCGACAGCATGCTTCAGTTGCATGCAACAGCAGCTGAGAGGTGTTCACGCAGTGGACATCACTGTCAGCCCCCACAGCTTTCCAAGGCAGCAAGAGCAACCCCCTCGCTTTTCTTTTTCCCAAGAAGGCAAACCTTCACAAGTCACAGCATATGTCAATGACCCTTTAAGATCCATCAGCTCTTCAGTTTAATAGAGGGCACCCATGCTCACACCAAAACCAAAGGACTCCTGAGCATCAGGCCCAGCCAGGTACGGAGGGGAGGGCTCAGTGCCCACCCTGTGCACCACAATATCCTTACCCTATGCTAACCATCACCTACCTATAGAGGTTAAGTCAGGATTTGCCACTAGCTAAGCCCATGTGCATCTGCAGAGATCCAAATGTTGTGCCATGGCTCGCTAAATCTGTTACCAACAGCACAGAGAACCCCATCACGCAGGTGAAGCTTCACACATGTGAGGTCTCTGCTCTGGAGGCTGCTGGGGGGCCATCAGCCTCTCCCCTTGTGTGAGGGGGGTGGAGTGGGAAAGAGGGTCCTAAAAAGGGAGATAAGTTTGGAATCACACTGGAAGTCAGGCAGGCTGGAAGATACAGACGTGCATTTCCAAGTACGACTATTCCTCCTTTTCCCGAAAAGGCATGGGAAACAGCAGTAGATTTCTAAGACTGAAATTGCACCACAGGATTTAACCTCTGACTTCCAGTTCCTGACACAGAGCTTGCAACCCAGGATCTGCAGCTTGCATATTTAAGGAATCTTGCTTTGAGCAGGAGGCAACTATACCAAGGTGCATGTGATGCGCTGGCTGTGGGCTGCAGCATGCAAACCAAAGCCCTCCTGTAATCATGGAATATCCTGAATTGGAAGGGACCCACAAGGATCATGCCATGGTGCTCAGGTAGCACCCTATGGCCAAGAACATGCCTTGGCAGTGCCTTTCCTCCAGAAAGACGACGTGGTTTGTGTGTTCCTACAGTGTACACACGAGAGGGGTCAGGGCAGAAAGGTAGAGTGTCTTATGCCGAGCACAGGCAGTCTGTGCGCCTCTGCAGTGCGTGCACACAGAGGGAGACAGCCTCTTATATGCCAGAACAGACAGGCTCGTGTCCCTGCGGCGGGCGAGCGAGGGGGAAGAGGCCAGGCTCTTACCTCTGCAGGTAATGCTGCAGCCGAGATGCCCTACAGCCCTAGGAGCAACGTGGTTCCTGGAGAGCAGTTTATGCCGGCTGCAGACAAAACATGCCCCTGAAGGCTTTGTTGCCTTGTATTCAGCCCAAGCTTTGGCTGCCTCCAAGCAGCAGGGCCAAACTCAGCAACTTTCTGCAAATCCACAGCCACTTTGGAGAGCAGGGGCAGGGCTGCAGCATGGGGGGACATGCCCCTTGAGTAACCCAAGGCATGCAGCCTTGTGGCAAGGCAAGACAGCAGATAAGCCATAAACCCAGCACCGATCCCAGCATGGGTGTCAAGAAGAACCCACCTGAAACCTACCAGCAGGTCCCAAGGGGCTGCCTGCAGTGGGAAAAGAAAACCACCTGGCAAGAGCTCCTGAGCCCGAGCCACGGCTTGGGTGAGGAGTGTGCTGCAGGGAGGGAGCCATGCGGCTGTGCAGCCATAGCAGGTCCTGCTGAGCAGGAGAGGGTCCTGGCTGCAGACTGAGCCAGACACCTGGCAAGAGGAGCTGCTCCACTCCAGGAGCCAAGATGAGAAGAGGAAAACAGCTTTTCTTCACTTGGCCAGCACGAGTCTCAGAGCAACGCTTGCTGGTCAGCACACACACAAAATCCACCCGGAGCTCCGAGGACACGTGGGATGCTGTGTTCGCCTTGTACCTTGCCTGGAAATGGATGGTGCCAGCAAAGAGCCTGGTTTCTTCAAAAGCCAAGCCAAGGGTGTTGCAGCTGCCCTCCCACCCTCAGCACCCAAAGCTGGGCGAGCATGTCGGGAGGGAGGTTTGCACACAATGGCCAGGCAGCCGCCTGCTCCCGCTCCTTCAGCTGGTCATGGTGCACGCCCCATGTTCCCACCACACTCTGCCCTTAAATCCTTCCAAGGCAGCGCAGATAAGAGAAGCAAGCACCATCACCCCTTGACCTCACCTCCCTGACTTCTGCTCTGTGGCACTGCAACACAACTCCTCCTTGCTCCCTGCATGGAGGTGGAGGGGCAGATTCAGTAAATCCGGCCCAGATCCCCTGCCTCCCACGGCACCTCTGCAGGAAATTTCAGCTGGTGCACTGTTCCATCCTCTCTACTCTGTACAGAGCTTCACTCCAGCAAGGATTTCAGCCATCTCCAGCATGTTTTTTGTCCCAGGCACGCTCTGTGCCTTGGCTGCTGACAAAAGTTCTCAGTAGATGAAGACAAAACCTTCCCTGCCCTTCCTCCTGTCACTGCCTTGGCTCCACAAGTGGGCAGGACTGCTCTCTTGGCATCAGCCAGCCGTGCCTCAACTTCAGATACCATGCATGAGCCATGCCCGAGAGATTCAGGACAGCCACCCAGGCTCCTTGGCATTTTGCAACACCAGCCATCACATTCATCTTCTGGACAGGGCTCCAGGTGCACAGCCTCTCCCCTGACACAAGCTCCACCACCAAGTGGGACCTCACCACATTGCACTCCGAGCAGGGCAGCAGGGGACTCGCGGAGGACAGGGACCCAGCGTGTGCTCTGGAGCGATGCCTAGGCGCCACTGGCTGATGGCTGCAGGAAGGCCCCGGGCACTTGCTCCTCACACTGAGCTGAGACAGAAACACGGGTGGTTTTGGTGCAGCCACTGAAGGGCCTTCAGAAAGAGAGAAGCTGACGAGGGCACCAAGAAGCAAGCATCAACAATCTCCAAGCCAGGATTTTTTCCCTCCTTTGGTTCCTGCTACTGGGCAGAGCTTTGCTGCCAGGTAAAAGCCCAGGAGAGCCTCTGCTCCATTTGGCCCCTTTGCTGCCAGCACTCCTGCTCTGGCACTGCTTGCAGTGAGCGGTAAGAGCCTGGGGAATAACCTCCAAGTGTGCCACCCGAGGTGAGAGGTGCAGAAACCACAGGGCTGTACAGACAACAAGCTGTCAGGCTTAAAGCACGTGAACAGGCAGCAAGGTAGGGAGTGTGGCAGGGACACATGGACTCTCCTCCACATGCCCTGCTCAGCACCACTTCCTACCACCTTCCAGTTAATGCAAGCAAAATGCACCCAGGCTTTGCCCTTCCTGAAGCAGGCCGCTGAGGCCGGCACACCTGGCGCAGGCAATGTGGCCCCGCACGCGGGAGGCGTCTGTCCCATCATCCAGCTCCGCTCGGCAGGCAGCGATGCTCCTGCCCATGACAGGCTGGTTTGCAAGGTCATTTCTCTGCAGGCTCAGAGATGTCTGTAGCCCGAATTCAAAGGCTGCCACACTTTCCAGTTAGCGAGGAGTGTCTCTGCCCCACAAGACCACTCTGGGGAGCACCTTAACAAGTCCCAGCACAGCACCAGGCATTTGCAGCCGTGGGGCTGTCAGTCCCCCCCAAAGCACCATCAAGCTGCAGTTTCACCTCCTGCAGCTACTGGCCCCTTAATTCTTACAAAAAGGGGCGAGAATCCAGGGTAAATCCCGTCAGGAGGTCAGTAAAATGGGGAAGTTTGATCCCGCCTGTGGACAGCAAGGGCTCCAGGCACAGCCGGTACCTTCCCACATCGCTCCTGCGATGCTTTCACATGCTGCCAGGGCGCTCTCAATTCCCTGCGGCCCCTCACCAACTTCGCTGACCTTCGGAGCACCCCAACGCCATCCGAGCAGAGCAAGGGGCGGCCCGGGCTCGTCTCCACCGGCCGCTGCAGGAAAACACTTGGCAGGAGCCGAGCGGCCGCTTGCCCCAGCGCAGGCCCGGGGCGGCAGAGGTTGGCAGCGGGGCGACACCGCGGCCGGAGCCCCCACAGCTCGCGCTCCTGCCCCGGCACCCCTCCGGGGGGCGGCGCGGCCCCCGCCAGCGCTCCGTGACGCGGGGACCGGGCCGGGGCCGGGACCCCCTCCCCCGCCACGCAGCCCCGAGCCGCCCGCCCGCTCCCCAGGCCCCGGCGCCCCCCCGAGGCGCCCCGCAGCGGGGCAGGAGCCCGGCGCGGGGGGGGGGGGAGGGCAGGGCCGGAGGCGCCCCCGCCGGCCGCAGCACGGGGAGCGGGGGGGATCTGGGGGGCTCCGCGGGGGGAGGTGGGGCGGGCGAGGGAGAGCGGGGCCGCCGAGAGCGGGGAAGCGGACGCGGGGGAAAGGGGAACGAACTCCGCAGCCACGGCGCGGGGCAGCGGCGGGGCGGGACGGCAGCGGGGCACGGGGGGAGAAGGGAACGGCCGCGGAGGGCGAAGGGGGGGGGGGGGGCGAGCACGGGAAGGAAGAAGCGGGGCGCGGGGGGCGAGGAGGGGCCGGGGCCGAGTGCGGCGGCTCTCACTCTTGTGGCGGCCGCCGGCCCAGGACGGCTTGGCGACGCTGGGGCTCCGCAGCAGGGCGCGCCCCGCCGACCGCAGCGCGTCCATCCCGCGCCCTCCCCGCGGCCTCGACAACTTCGCGGCGGCACCGCCCCGGCCCGGCCCGCGCTGACCGCGTCCGGGGGCGGGGCCGGCCTCCGAGCCCCGCCCCGCCCCGCGCGTGCAACCCCCCCCCCCCCCCCCAGCGGCCGTGCGGGGGGGGGGGGCGGAGCACGGTCTCGGCTCGCGCCTCCCTGCGCGTCCCCGCGGCTGCCGGCGGGCTCGGCCCGAGCCCGGGGCCGGACGCGCGGGGGGTGGAGGCCTCAGCGGCGTTCCGAAGTTAAGGGGATGTCGCGGGGAGGCCAAGCCCCGTGTGCAGGAGGTGCAGGACAGTGCCGCGCAGAGCCCGCTCCTCACGGGCGCGGTTGTTCGGTGGCGAACCCCTGCCCAGGTAAAACCTCGCCACGCCGGGGTCCCCACGCGCGCCGCTGCGAAGCCTCAGAGCCCCCCGCAGCAGGGGCGGCCGGCCCAGGGGGACAACGCGCACCCTGCCCGTGCTGCCTGCGGCCACCCGGACGCCAGCCGCACGCGGCCGTTCCGCGAAACCCCCGGGAGAACTCGGCTCCCGCCCAGGTGCCTGCACGTCCCCGGAGGGCTTCCTGCTTGTCAGCATCTGCTGACTTCAGGCAGGCACCTTCGCAATTAGTTCACTGATAAACAAGCCTGAGAAAACCGTCTGGCAGGTATCCGACATGTCAGTGATTTATTTCCCTTTTTCTGTATTTTGGCTAAATATATTCTCTCTAAATACATCACCGTGCTCTGCTCCGTTCGGGCAGCAGCTTCTGCCTTGCTGCTTCCTTCCCATCCCTTCCTCTGCAGCAGTTTCACAGGGCAGGTACTGGCCAGCATCCTGACAGGGAAGGCTTTGCTGCGTCCCTGCTGCTGCAGTCTGCACGTTGCTGTCCCGTTAATTCCCTTTCGAAGCGCCCGGTGCCTGCTCCCGCACATCCCAGGGGTTTGGCTGCACTGGGCTGTTCCTCCAGCTGTTAATGCAAAGAGCGTGGGGCACACAGCAGTGCCACCATCCCCTGCTGAGCTCTCCCAGCATTGGTGTCGATGTTCACCCATCACTTTGCCAGCAGCGCTGGCTCTGGTGGGAGCAGCGGAATGTATTTCTTCAGGTGCCACTGCAGTCAGAGAGTGAAAGACCACGACAGCATGACAGCAGCCTGGGAGAGAGGAGTCATCAAATCAAGGTCTCAAATGTGGCCATAAAGTGGAAGCCAGCCTCCCTGAATGTCATAATTTGGGTTTAAAATAGCCCTGCGAGGGTGAAAAATTACCAGTGTCATCTCTCCGCAAGGAAGGCAGGGCCTCGGGCTCTCAACATCACAGCTTTGTACTCATCAGCCTCCTATCGTGCCAGGAAGCCCAGGCCATCCTACCATCAAGAGCAGCCCACAGGGAGCCCAGAACTGGACACAGTACTCGAGGTGAGGCCTGACCAGGGCAGAGTAGAGGGGGAGGATCACCTCCCTTGACCTGCTGGCCATGCTCCTTTTAATGCACGCCAGGATCCCATTGGCCCTCTAGGCCACCAGGGCACACTGCTGGCTCATGGTCAACCTGTCATCCACCAGGACCCCCAGGTCCTTCTCCTCAGAGCTCCTCTCCAGCAGATCATCCCCCAGCCTGTACTGATACGTCTGGTTGTTCCTTCCCAGGTGCAGGACTCTACACTTGCTCTTATTAAACCTCATTTGGTTTATTCCTGCCCATCCCTCCAGCTGGTCCAGGTCTCGCTGAATGGCAGCACAGCCTTCTGGCGTGTCAGCCACTCCCAGCTTTGTGTCATCGGCATACTTGCTGAGGGCAGATACTATTCCCTCATCAAGGTCGTCGATGAAGATGTTGAACAAAACCGGACCTAGCACCGACCCCTGGGGAACACCGCTAGTCACAGGTCTCCGGCCGGACTCTGCGCCACCGATCACCACCCTCTGAGCTCGGCCAGTCAGCCAGTTCTCAACCCACCTAACTGTCCACTCCTCTATCCCACACTTTCTCAGCTTTGCTATCAGGATGTCATGGGAGACAGCATCGAAAGCCTTGCTAAAGTCAAGGTAGATGACATCCACTGATCTGCCCCCATCTACCCAGCTGGTGATGTCATCATAGAAGGCAACGAGGTTGGTCGAGCACGACTTCCCCTTGGTAAATCCATGCTGACTACTCCTCATAACATTCTTCTCTTCCAATTGCTTGGAGATGACATCCAGAACGAGCAGTTCCAACACCTTTCCAGGGACAGAGGTGAAACTGACTGGCCTATAGTTTCCCGGATCCTACTTCTTGCCCTTCTTGAAGACCAGGGTGACATTGGCTATCCTCCAGTCTTCAGGCACCTCTCCTGTTCTCCAGGACCTTTCAAAGATGATAGAGAGCGGTTCGGCGATCACTTCTGCCAACTTCCTTAGCACACGTGGATGCATCCCATCGGGACCCATGGATTTGTGTGCGTTGAGCCCACTCAGGCGCTCCCCATCTACCCTCGGGTCAACTACGGGGGAGCCCTCCATTTCCCAGCCCCTTTCTCCCCCCACCAGGGTTGAGGAGTCCCAGGGGGGAGTCCTTGAAGCAAAGACTGAAGCAAAGAAAGCATTCAGTATCTCCACCTTCTCGGCATCTCCCATTACCAGGACACCCCCCTCATTCAGCAAGGGACCTACATTATCCCTAGTCTTCCTTTTACTGTTTACATACTTAAAAAAACCCTTCTTATTATCTTTTATCTCTTTTGCAAGCCTCATCTCTAGGTGGGCTTTAGCCTTCCTTGTCGCGTCCCTGCAGGCCCTGACAACACTTCTATACTCTTCCCAAGAGGACAGGCCCTTTTTCCACATTTCATAGACCTTCCTCTTCCTTTTGATCTTATCGATTAGCTCCTTGCTCATCCACACAGGTTTCCTGCCCCCCTTCCCCGATTTCCTACTCTTAGGGATGCACCGATCCTGAGCTTGGAAGAAGTGCTGTTTAAATGTAGCCCAGCTCTCACAAGCACTCTTGCCTTCTAGCAACCTAGCCCAGGAGATACTTCCAAGCAGGTCCCGGAAGAGGTCAAAGTTGGCTCTTCGAAAGTCCAGGGTAGCAATCCTGCTTTTAGCCTTACTTCTTCCACCAAGTTCCGTCTTGAACTCCACCATCTCGTGGTTGCTGCATCCCAAGCTGCCCCCAACCTTCACATCCCTAACAAGCCCATCCCTGTTGGTAAGGACAAGGTCCAGAAGCACCCCCTGCCTCGTCGGCTCCTCCACCACCTGCGTCAGAAAATTGTCTTCAACGCATTGTAGGAACTGTTTGGACTGCTCGTGCCTGGCCGAGTTGCTTACCCAACAGATGTCTGGATAATTGAAGTCCCCCATGAGAACCAGCACCCGTGATCGTGAGGCTACTACCAGCTGTTTGTAGAAGGCCTCATCGACCACGTCCTCCTGATCTGGTGACCTGTAGTACACCCCCACAACAGTGTCTCCCATAGCAGCCCACCCCTTAATTCTCACCCACAAACTCTCCACTTGTCCTTCACCCTCCCCCAGGTGGAGCTGGGTACACTCTAATTGCTCCCTCACATAAGGGGCAACCCCACCCCCTCGCTTCCCCAGCCTGTCTTTCCTAAAAAGAACACGGCCCTCCATGGCAGCCTTCCAGTCACGCGAGCTGTCCCAGCCTTGCTTTCTTGCTAGCTGTGAGAACAATGTGTCTGACCTCCCCAGCCCTGCTGTGCTCTGCCCAGTCATTTCAGAAGGTTTTTTTCTTGGTGTTATTTAAACTTTTTAAACCTTTTAAATTATTCACCTTTATCAAAACTAAAATAATTCTTTTTGAGACAACTCTTTGAACTGCCATACTTAAAAAACAAACAAACAAACAAAAAACACATGCAACATCAAAATATCCAGGATCTTAAAGTCTCCCATTCTTTATAGCTGAAACGTTTTCCTCAGTTTGACTGAAATGATGAAGTGTGTTTGCGGGTGTATTCTGGGCTGCTGGGATTTTGGCTACTCCTGCTTTACTCCCCCAAAGGCTGGAGGTCTCTTTTAATGTCATACTTGGAATTAAGCATTGGGGTTTGGCACCCTGATGATGTGGCCACATGCCTTAGGGAGATGAATACACCCAGCAAGGCAGCATGCTCTGTGGTACGGGTGCTCGAGATGGAAGTCAGGGCTGGGAGCATGTGCTCAGTCCCTGACAGAGTGCAACTTCAGGCTTGGCAGAGTGCAAGGGATGTCACAATATTGCTAACAGTTTATTTATTTCAAAAGAGTTGAATTAACATGAGCTGAAAAATTGCAATGAATTGTTTCAGTGACAGTTTTTTTTACATAAAAAACACACCAATGTGTATAACTCTCCAAGATGGCACTGGGTCCAGCATCCTTCCCTTTCAGAGGCAAATCTTCCTCTAGAGAATAGCCCAATTGCTCAGGTGGGGATTTCTTAGGAAAGAGTGAGCAAAAGCCATTTCTTGATCTTTATGTATTTCCTTTGAAAAAGCTTTCATCCTATTCTCATCCCCTAAAGCAAGCCCCTAGCAGATTCTCCGTTCCCCCCTCATCTCACATCCTTTGCTGCTGTGAGCAACCTTTCTCTGCCACATTAGAGCAGGTGTGGATTAGGAAATTTATAGCACAGATGCAAAGGGAGTTTTATTTAAACTCTCTGAAAAGCCACGACGACCTGATGTAATCTTAGCATTAAGGTCAATTTAACGCATTCTTAATTATAACATTTTTTCAGGTTTTCCTTAAGAAAATTCTGTGTTCCCATTTGTCTCTACCCAGCAGTACTGTTGGTGTCGTCTCTCCTGTCACATTACTGCATTTACGATGATATTTCCAGCTGCTTCTACCCAGCCAAATTCAATACCTCCAGTGCTGTCTCATTAGAGTCAGACTTTATTATTGCTAGTGTTGCTTTGTGTTCAGATTGTACCAGAACATTAAATTCAAGGTGTAGACAGGAACAAAGCCATCAAGGCTATGTAGATGTAAAATAACATATGGACAGTGCTTTGCTGCTCTGGTTGTGCAGATTTTGAAGCTAATAATAATTCTAAACATCTCTTTTCATCTTATTTAATCTTTATAATCTCCTTACCCTCCAGTCCAGATTTTCTTTGCGTGCTGAGATTGCTCCTTGTAGCTGTACGTCTCTGCTAGATCTGTACATACCGCACATTGCCTTTGGGGAGGTGTACCCAGCTGTCCAGACGCAGACTTTATTAGGGATTTCTGTCCCAACAAAATGTCCTTCGTCCTTCCTACGAAGAGGGGGCAGGCAGGGCTGTGACTGTTTGGAAAATGTTGGTACATAAAAAATAAAATAATAATAATTTTAAAAAAGCATTTAATGGTGAGTGCATGCAGAGACCAGAGACCATTTTATTCCCAGTTTTACTCTGGATGTGCTTTGTAGCTTTTGGAATGGTTAGTTCTTACAAGTATTGCTGTTTTACGCACAGCTTCTAGGGTTATGTTATCAGATTAAAAGTCTTCACTTCCATGAAAAAATTTAGGTCTCTAGATTTCTGTGGTAAAAATTATGAAAATTGGAAGTTCAGAAAGCCAGATAGCAAGCACAATAATCTGACATTTTTTTTTCCTTTTCCCTTTATTTATTTATTTTTTCATATTCAGACTCAGGGGAGGAGCTGACTAGGGGTTTTTTGAGCTTTAAATAGCAATGCTGGAATCTGGTCACGTGGCTGATAAGCTTGGCTCTCCAAAGGCAGAGCGCTCAGATCTCAGCTGATCACAAAAGGAACAGCAAGCACTGACCTCTCTAAAAAGCCACCAAATCCTCTTCTGGAAAAGAGCCTTGGCTTTTGCTGGCCTCTCATTCTTTTTATTTTTTTTTCCTTCCAATTGCAAAGAAAAATCCTTTTCCGATTTGGAAGTGTTTTGAGATCCCTGTGTGAGAGGTGCGGCACTCAGCAGGGATAATCAGCCCCCTTCTCTCACCCTCAAGCAGAGTCAGCAATTGCAGGTTGCACCAGGAACTCGGCCAACAGCAAATCTAACCATGCTTCGCTGGGGAACAGCATTACAGGGAGCAGGAGTTTGACCAAAAATGCTCTTCAACCTGGGAGACAGATCATCCTTGTACTATTTGGGAATTCAGACGGAAAATCCCTCTGACCTTTTATTCACTAAACTGTGTGCATGTCGGGCTTCAGACAATATACTTTCACAGGTATACCTGCTAAATCAGTTTGGAGTCCAGCTTCCTTTTCCTGCAGCTGCTGGTTTCCTGACCATAAGGCAGAGCTACATCCATCCATACCCCTGAACTGTTCTCCTGAAGACTGCTTGTACCTTCACTGTCTTTCAGCTATGCCTCAGCACCTTGTTGTTGAATGTCATTCTGCTTCCATTTGTACTGAATCAATTTTTTTTTTTTGGAAAACTATGTACTTTGAAACCTATTAGGTACAACAAACCAGAATATGGGTATTGATATTTTCACCATAATAACTTCAAAGAAGAAAGATAACTGTTCTTAAGACAGAAGATGTTAGAATAACGATCTCCACGAGGCAGGGATTATCATGCTTCTCATGAATACCTTTGGCATACGGCAGGGATCTCCATTCTGACTGGCCTAAGAAAACCTGCACCACTGCAAATGATACAGACCCGGGCCTTGTCCTCTAGCACTAAGACCAGCAGGAGCTTTACTAACCCAAAAGGACGCCAGACTGGTCCCTTTGGTTCCTTTTAGCTCTGGCACTGCACTGAGACAGCAGCCAAAGTAGGCAGCAACATGGGGGAACCTCAACACAAAAACTCTGTGACACTATTTCATGTTTTGCACAAAGATGAAAAAACTAAGACATTTCTGAGTAACACTTTTATGGTGACAATTACACAAGATGATTCAAAAATGCAAATGACAGCAACATGCACACCTGGCTAAAGCTGTAAGTTTTATCCCAAAAAGATATCTGTGAGTAAAATTATGAAACTTTAACACTTCTACTGACTTGTGTACTAGTTCATTTTTTTTTAATTGAGGCATACATGCCAAATAGCATGAAACTTGAAAGAAATAAGGTTTTTGGTGTTTGTTGTTGGTGTTTTTTTTTTTTTTTGAGAAGAACTTTGTTTTTCCAGAGTCCACTGCATGTCTGCAAAATCATAATGCTGGGTTTATACTTGTACTAGTTCTCAAGACATTTTTGCTTCCCATCCCTCCACAATCCCCACCCTCAAAAAACTGAAATACTTCAGAAGTTGCCAGTGCAAACACTTTCTATCAGCGTATATTACACATTTGACTTTAAGCCTTTGTGCAATTTATGAATTTCTGTTAAAAACTCTTAAAAAACACCTTGGCACAAAAGCTGAAAAATATTCTGCTCCATTCGAACTGTCAAACACAAGGTGATGTAGAGTGTAAATCATGGTAGAATAAAATAATAAAAAAAAAAAACAGAACTGCAGCTTTTATTAGCCAGCTTTACAGTCTCTTGTATACAGTACATTGCACAATTCCGCCTTCACAATAACGCTTCCTGTATTAATATTGTGCCTTCCATGATGCTGTATAATCAAGGCAAGTTACAGAACACTGCTGAGTTTATATCAAAATAAACAGAAGATGTAACTTTGGTTTATAATGAACATCCAAATTACCAAGTACAATTTGCAGTAGACTGTAATGAGCTTGATATATAAGCTAGATGACAGTGAAGGGGGGAAAAATAGTTTAAACTATCAAGTTTCCTCTTGAAATGTCTTTTCCCAAGGCACTGTGAACAAGACTGTTAGCAATTATCAATCACTAGAAACACCAATGGGAATATAAATATTTCACATAACAACCACCATCATATCATCCTCTATTCTCTTCTTTTGCTTAAACAACGCCCCTAAAATTTGTTTGGTCCTTTGAGGGGGTAACCAAATTATCTTCTGAAACATCATGTATTTTTATTTAATACGTCTATAAATCAAAGCTTTGATAGATTATTTAACCCTTTCACTGTAAAAACTAAAGGCTTTACCTCACTATTTCTCAATGAATCTGATTTGCAAATTCAACTTGATTGTTTAAAAAAAAAAAAAAGAAGAAGAAGAAAGGGTTCAAAATCAAGCAAAGCCCTGTATTTTTCAAGAGGAAACCATGCAGGAGTACATAAGAAGGCAAAATTGGCTATTTGAAATCCAAGAATCATTTTTAATGCGTTGGCCAAGGAAAATAAATCACAAACGTTCTGTGAGGTTTTCTAAAAATTTACAAGAAAAACTGATGGGCAGTTCTAGTCAATCCAGATGTTCTTTGTTCCTGTTTTAAATGACAACGAATACAGTCTCACACAATACAATTTCATCTTGACTGCAAGAGACACTCCTGTGTGAAGCCTTCAGCATGACAAAATTACTGGGCAAAAAGAAAATTGGCATTCATTTCTTCATGGGCTGATAAACAGAGGCATTGGGATCAAGTCCAGAAGGGCTGGTCTCCACAAATTTGGAAGAGTAATGTGGGGAAACAGGACTCAGAGTGCTGGTGGCTGCAGTGTATGTTATGCTGGGCATTACTGCCATAACTTCTGCAATCTTCTGTTTTAGGTCCTTGATTTCCTGATCTTTTTGAATGATCTGCCCTGAAAAAACAAATTGCATCGCTTAAAACCAGCTGTATGTTTTTGCCCTCCACCGTTTACCTAAAACACCCAGAAGACATTCAGCTTTTTGATATTATATACCAGTGAAAGCACAACTCATGTAACTGCCAGTGTGTGTTAGTGAGTTATGTTTAATTATCTCTAGTTACCAAATAACGCTAGTAGACGCAGCACTTATATTAGATATTGCATTGTTTGGATTCACAGCTGCACAATACCAAAATATTATTTCTATGGCTCAACTTTTTTTCTGCACTTTCCAATTCATAGTTTACAAGCACCTCACAGAAGCTTATTAAATGTGTTATTTTCCTTATTTTCAAAACTGTCCTATTCTCACCATTTTTCAAAACTCCCTTTGTGGACACTGACAAAATCATTACATCGATTTATGTAACTATGTAAAGAGAAACACCAATGAAATGAGAACAAAAGACATTCTTACTCTAATCAAATTTTCCTGCAACCAAACAAACTTCTGCAAGGAAATCAAATGGGTGCTAAATCAAAAGGTTATTTAATTTTCCTTCACGGTTTGCACGGCTGAACAAAGGGCAGTCTGGCCAGTTTTTATACTGGCTTAACGCTCCCTCTGGTGGCTGCAGTGGCAGCCAAACACGGACACCAGCGTCAGCTGCTTACCCCATGGTGTGAAGTATAAGACACCATTTTGTTTTTATTTTTATTTTTTTATTTTTTCCCCACATTTAGGTTGAATTTATTTCAGGAGTATCAACATGTTATTAAGATTCCATGCAAGGGCTTAATAGATGGCAGCTACTATTTTATCTTCGAGCTCTTTAAAAGAAGTTCTTCAGGCTTTAGGGTAATGGTTCATAAAAATGGAGAAAAATCATCAAAAAATAAAACAAAACACCGTCTTGATATTTATCAGCTTAGTTCAATAACCTGGGGAAATTAAATCAACTGGAAAGCTTAGGCTCACATTCAAAATGATGTATAAAATAAAATCCCACTGAAAGCTTTCCTGAGCGTGGACCGCAGCCCACCCCTACATAAAAAGGCAGGATATTCTGTCATGTTTTCACCATTTCAGTCTATACTACTGAGTTGAATTAAACTATCCCATATTACCTTGGGCAATCTCAAGCTGCCGTTTTGCATCTCCTAATGCAGAGAATAGATCCAACTTGATTCTTGTCTCTGCACTCAGGCTGTTCTCTAAGTGCTGTGTTTTATCCTGCATGGCTGAAAGAGCTGACATTAACACCTCCGTATCCTTCTCATTTTCCTTGTACTTCCGCAGTTCCTGTAGGAGTAATTGGGACAAATGTTATTCATATAGACTTCACACATGAGATACACCGAGAAATCTTTCTCTTCCTCACAGCACACCACTACTGGGCTTGGTATTAATACTGTAAAATTAAGATGACGGCTAATTGAGGACACTGTAGTATTACCTCCAGTAACACATGACCATCACACAAGTGATTAAAGCCATATCGTACAAAGAATAATTTCAGCACAGTGAGCAAGTACCACTCATTCTGCTTCTCAGCCTTCTATGATCTGTATCATTGAACCCCCCCTCCCCGAAATCCTCCTCATCACTTCCAAGAGCCAGCTGAGAAGCTGCATGGTACTCTTGTGGAAGCACAAAGAGCTAAGTTATGGAATATGAAAACATTTCCCTCAAGGAAAATGGCTAGAATGGTGACTAACCTCTTGCTAGAGAGTTAAAAGCAATACTAAACAAACACCACATTTTAAGCTATTTCGACTATGTGAGGAGAGGCATTTATCTCAGCATACTTCCCACACTGAACCTAACTGTGCCGAATATCCAAGCACCTTCACCAAAAAATCCAAGCCTGGCTAGTGATTAGGACTACACTGAGTAAGCAATCCTACTTGCCAACAATGAGATTTATAATGATGTAGACCGGCTACAAGCTCCTCACAATATAGGAAAGATGTTGTGGAAATTATATTCTCCTCAGTCTATCCAGACCATTGGTTCTGAGAAAAAAAAATCTAAATCATTTAAATAATTGAGTGGTATGCAAATGAGACGATGAACACTTCTTATACCCATATTCTTACAAACCCTGATATCAGACAAGGAAGAAAAACATCTGAAGAGAGTAATACTTAAAGGTGTTGATTGCCTCTTATAGATATCCACCAGTTTCAGGGGTCTGAAAGCACTCATTGTGAGCTGATCTAAGCCCCTGGTACTTTCTTGTTACCTGAACTTTCATTTCTAGTTCTCGTATCTGATCTTCCTTCAGCTTTATGTCAATTGTTAGCTTCTTGCACTCTGTCTCCAGCTCTCGGATACGATTCCGTAAAGTTTCAGTACATTCTCCTCTGTAGGAAAAACATTAAAAGAGAAGACTGTGAAAAAAAAAGAATGCGGCTGACAATCCTGAATTGTTTATAACATGAAAAATTAACATAAATATTGAAGGATACAAAGAGGTAGCTAACTTTGTTCTTTTCAGCAAGAGAATTTCCCTTATGGCAACAATGCAACAAGCTGCCAAGAGTTACCCAATGTTATGCCTCAAGTACTAGGAAATTGCTTGGGACATTTATGAACTATGGAGAATAGAAAAGCAGAAATAATTATTTTTAGACATTAGGAACACTGCAGTCGTCTGTACTTCTGCCATGCTTTCATCTTGAAAAGCTTTACATCTATACACCTACATTACTACTGAAACATCACTGTGCTGAGCACTGGTAGTCACTGGCTAGATCAGAATATTTTTGAGATTTGAGATAAAGACAGAATTTTCGCCAAAAGGACACTGCACAAAACCTTGATTCACAGTCCCCACATGAAATGGGATATTCCTCTTAAGAAGACTAATCCACAGGGCACAATAGCCCTCTGCTAACACAATCAATGTAGAGCCAATAATTTAGAGTGCATTCATCATCCTGTAAATTTAACAGATATGAGTACTTAGACTGAACTTAATGGAAGGTGACCTCCCCATCCTCCCACTGTCTTAACACAAACAAACCTCAACAAAAATAAAGCATTTTTTTTTTTTTAAAGTCAAATACAAACCACTCCTTTATGTACACAATGGTAAAAAATGCATCTCAGTGACAACAGCTGCATTTCAGACATTTTCTGGAGCTGAGGTTGCTTCTACGTTAGAACCAACTACCTTGTAGCAGCAGCAAATGCAACAGCACGTGCAGCAGTTGCTTCTTCCAACTTCTTTCTTTTCTTTTCTTCCATTAACTGTTTTTCTACAAAGGCTCTTGCCTCTTGCTCTGCCTTTAGTTTCTTCTCCAACTGGCTGATCATTTGCTTGTCTTTTTGTTTCATTTGTACAGCGTTGTGCAATCTGGAAGGTAACAGGTATGGAATTTAACAGAGGACTTCATTTACTAAAAATAAATTCCAGTCACTAGTCTTAAGTGAGTCTTGCTTTACTTGCAGGCATGCACCTTAAATTTTGTAGAGTTTTAACATAATAACTTCCTCTCTAGTAAACTACAGTCATCAGCAACTAATTTACACAGATTTGCAGAAACACGTACTTGTTCTGGAGCAGTTCATTTTCTTGCCGTAGCTGTCCAATTTCAGATCGAATTCCCCGCTCTGTGTTAGTCAAAGAACTGATCTGACTACGTAGCTCCTGTTCGATCTGCCTGCTTGCTTGCAGGTCAGCCTTTAACTTTTTAATATCTTGTTCCAACCTAAGATAGACAATTTTAGAAGACAATTTCAACTTTACTTCCCAGATACACAAAGGTTCAAGCACATTATATAAAAATAATCACAGAGTAAACATCATACTATCTGCCCCCCTAAACCCTCCTTACTTAAAATAAACAGCTCAGAAATTATGTCTCTGTTGAACAATCTTTATGTTACTATACATATATAACTCTATGTATAGCTATACACACAATTCATAACTCCCCACAGGAATTTAGCTTTTCTCCATGCACTGCACTGCAACATTGTAAAACATCCTATGGAACTATATTTTTCCCTCCAAGTAGAAATAAAACTGATGGGAAATTGAAACTGAGAAACTGTAAATGCTGACAGATGAACAGATGAACTAATTTTACTTTTCTCAAATTGTTAGCAATAGCTGAGCTATGGAGTGCACTTATGAGTTCTCACTAAACATTTTTTCTTTCTTGAAGTACAAGACGTACACTTTAAACAAAAAGTACGTGTTAATTATCCACAATTCAGGAGTCAGCAAATTTAGTTTTAATTCCTCCTGAACAGAGCAGAGACCATCTGCTACACACTTATTGTAGCTTTAGAAAGTTTTGAAGACTCATGAAAGCTTATTAATTAAAATATTTACATCCAGAATTGGTTAAACAAAGCACCAGTTTCTGAAGAGAGTCACCCAGCTCACCTTCATTTTCCCCCACATTTTTAAAATGAGATTATTGGTTCTTAGAATAAAAAAAAAATACATCAGTCAAATCATGTTCTACAAGCACTGTCACAAACTCTTTTTGTATGCCTCTCAGTCATTCATGTGCTATCCTCATTTTCCCCGTCAGTTATCAATTTAAGTTTTTTAATGGTTATAAAGAAGAAAGATGTTTTTATTTCCTGAAGTTCCACAGACTTCATGGTAGTTGAACATTAAGATTTGGGGAAAATAGTCACAAAAGCCAGAATGAACTGCTCTTAGTGACATCCAATACTCCAGATTAAAGGTTATAGCTCTTTGTCTTCATAATGAGACACTTTGCTCTTTTGGGCTTCAGTGCAGGAAAATCTCAACCTAAAATGCTTCTGTGCGACATGACAGCACAAGGCGTAAGACCATCCTCTTTGAATGAATCAAGAGGTTAAATGTGGAATCATTGAACTTTTGGAATTTCATAGAAGAGTATCTGCAACAGGCTGAAACTCAACCAAAGAGGTCTACTGGGATAAACTAACAGCAAAAAGCAGCCTATTTAGGATCGTGGTCTACAATACATTTCTCTAACTCAAATGCTCAGATCCTACATTCTACAGCTGTACTACACTGTCCCTCGAGCTTACCTCTAGGGCAGTAGAACTAGTAGGTATAGATGAATTGCTTTTAATATAGTATAAATCAGGGCCAAAGTGTATGTAAAAAACAAACAAACAAAAAAACCTTACTAGGCAAATAGTAATTGTACTAAGCAAATGAACATTTCATAATGAAGACCATAAATCACTTCAACATCTTGTACTCTGTTGTAGAAGAAAAAGAATTTGAAAACATTACCAAAGGTTCATTCATCCATTTAACCATCACACACAAGCCAAAAATGGAAAATCCATCAGCAGATGATATTAAGTATGAATTTTCACGGGGGTCTGTATGTTCAGTGTGTTAGGTGGTAGAGCTGGACAGTAACTGGGTGACAATGTAACAGTTCAATTTATATCTTCTA
The DNA here is from genome assembly GCF_964034855.1 of Anser brachyrhynchus. Lineage (NCBI taxonomy): Eukaryota > Metazoa > Chordata > Aves > Anseriformes > Anatidae > Anser > Anser brachyrhynchus. The sequence continues at coordinate 162,332 of NC_137717.1, forward strand.
ATAAACAGAGACTAAGTGTTTTGCAAAGAGCAAAATTATTAATGTTGTAGGAAGCATTAACTGTTGTATATCAACAACTGATTGGTTTTAACATACGTTTTCATAAATATTAACAATGATTTATAAAAGCTATGCACATAAATCACATGCACATACTTTATATTGACAAGTATCCATAAACAATTTCAATATACAACTCTACAATAAAGTGGTAACAGTGAAAATAAGACAGCTGTAAACACCATTCTGCCTATATCCACAACTATGTCAAACTTGCTCAAATATGATACATCTGGATTTATTACAGATATTTAGAAACCCAGAAAAAGAGGCCCTGATTAAGTAATGCCTGAATAAGTCAGGAGCTGGCACACTACAAGCTGAATTAGTATTTTTGGTAACAGGGTATTCACAACTATTCCAGCTTAAGCCACCTGGTTCACAGCTTTTGTGACAGTTTCAGTGAGGGCTCTGTACCCGCAAAGCTCACAGGACTGGTCCAGACTGCGCTGTAAAGAAAGTGGAAACCTCTATGATCTGTAGAGCACACACAAAGGTGAGCAGAAAGGATGCCTACTCTCAAAAATACAATCAAATACCGTAGCAGACATTTTCCTGCAATTTATAGAGCAAATGAATGTTCCTGGCTATCCAAAATGAATTAGGAAGCTATTAATCCATCACAATGTAAGAACCAAATGTGTCCTAGATGGCTTTTCTCATCAGGACATCAGACCTGCCAAAATTAGATACAATTTAATTAAAAAAAAAAAGTCATATAGTTTCCCCTCCAAAATATGTACTTTTTGCATTCTCTGATGTTAACTGTATGCTCATCCACCTTATAAAGTCTAGTCAAACGTTTTTAGCCTAAATTTCTGCTGTAAAAGAGGAGGTAAAAGCTCTTCCCTGTATAGAGAGAGGTCATCCATCATTTTCAGGGAAACACAAGGAGATTAAAAGAAAAACAAAACAAAATAAAACAGCTACTTCTCTGTTGCCCCGTTTCTAAAATGGAAGTACTTCATCAGGGTAAACTGATAAAATTTCATAAAAAAAAAAGCTTTGCTGCTGCAAGCACAGATTGGTGAGAGTTTTCCTTCTTCCTCCCTGTAATAGTCTGTATCACTTGTTATAGTGAGAAATGACACAATAAGTGACACAAAATGACAAAATAACACTATTATTATTTCTACTAATTCATTTTCTGCTTAAGTCTCTTATTTCTAGGCTTATTGGAAAAATATTCTTTCCTATCTACAAAGGGGGACACTTTGACTTCTAGAAGATATTTTTCTCTGTTGCTGTACAAACTACAAGTAATTTTGAAGCACAATTGTTTTTAAAGTGTTGTGGATTATTACATTGGGCTGTTTATACAACCAAGGTCAATTTCTTTCAGTTTGTCATCACTATAAGCACAAATTTATGGATTTTCTTTCTTTTAGCACCACTGCCTATCTTTACTGATCTCAGTAATGAAGAAGATCAATCAACAATCACCTGCAAGACAGCGCATTTTTCCAAATGCTTCTTGGAAGACTGATGGACCAACTTAATGACAACTCAGGTTGAGTTAATACTTCTAAGTATCGATAACTGTTTGATGAATAGCATACCCTTGCTTACTCAATTAACTCATCTCCATAATCATCTGGTAATTGCACACAAATTAAAAACAATCTATATTTATATTATTTACCTAAAGTTTTAACATCACCCAGAGGGCACTTGAGAGCTTCTCTAAGAGACACATTTTTTTTAAATTTGTTCTCTTCTTGCCCAATTTGTTGGCATAAGCCACAGGCATCCCCTGAAGGGAACCTCCTTCTTTGAAGTTGCCGATGCGATCACACAGCACTGAGGTTCTCCTGCTGTCAGTGCCAGACTACTGCCAGCAGTTCCGCAGAGCATTTTTCATTACCAAAAAGACAATAATGCATAGGCAGGAAGCTGAGTTACTTATTTTTCTTCTGCACAGAATTGTTCTAAGTAGCTGGCATTTTGAAAGGTTACTCTGTTTCTGAGCAGTCCATGCACTCTACTGACAATGGCCTGAAAAAGGCTTGGTAGAAGGCATCTCACAGATTTCTGGCTTACATTCCCGATGATTTTTATTTTCTGTTCTCTACTTTCCTCAGTCCCATCGTATCATGTAGAACACTGACCATCTCCCCCAGTGTAGCTGACAGGAGAAAGCCTTCTGGTATACAAAAGCCATTTCAGGCATCAGGCATAAGGAAGAAGAAACAATCACTCTTCAGACACCAACGGTGCCACAAAAGATGGACAACGATTAACATCAGAGGAACAGAAGTTTACATTAAAATCTTCCAAGTCTGTCTCTGCAGGAACACTGAGTTTTAGGAAAGCAAAATAAGGTGTGATGGACCATCCTTTACTTCACAAATATTTTGCTTAATTCAATTTCCAGAATGCCGTAGCTATCTCTGTGAATAATGAGTATGTAAGACAGCTTGTTTCAACATGTGCAAAAGGCAAGACCTCTATGGATACAAACACTTTTGCTGAGCTGCATAGCCAGGGTTTTTTTGGGCAGTGGTGGGGTGTTTTGTTTTGTTTGTTTTAAGGGTGCAAATAGCTGGAGCGAGGACATGAGTATTACCATGCAATACCCAATTAAAAAACACATTGCAAGCTACAATTACAGCTTGGATTTGTTCCATACATCAGGCCCCTGAAACACGAACAAAATCTGCTGCACCTCCAAATTGACAGTGAAATGGTAACAAGAAGCCAGCTTGTTCTGCAGTTACTGATATACAATATTCAAAGGACACCAATTTTACCTCTCTATTAGCCCAGTTACTGCGGTGTCCAGAAATAAGACAGAATAATGACAGAGATGCAATGATTAAGTGCTTGACAAACAAACAGCAGATTTCAGCACTCGTCAGAACCAGATACTCATTTCAATTGCAGGATCAAAAAGCCTAAGACAAAGAGATTGCTTTGAAGGCCGATTGGCAGGGACAGAGCGCCTCCTGAATCCTTCTACTCTAGCTATCAAAATGACAATAACATAACAGTCTCTGAAATATCAAGTGATGGGGATCGGTCACTTCCTCTCCAGAAAACTAAACCTGTGGATAATTCAGAACACTAAAAGCTATTTCTCCTCGAATCTCAGAATGTTTCACATGAAATATTTTTGTCTTAACTCATAAAAGCTAAATATTTGCTGATATTTCTGAAATATAAATATGCACTAACCATTTTCCTGGCAGAACAACAAAAAAATCCCATTTCAAATATAAGTGAATATATATAAGCCCCTAAATTTCTTAGCTGTACCCTTTCAGATATAACATGTTACATCAAATATTTAAGAGAAAGCTGGGAAGCATGCAAGACTGTCTTGTTCTAAATATATATATATACAAATAAAAATAAAAACCACCAAAACAAACAAAACTAACACACACAACTGACACGATCTTCACTGTCTCAAACTAACTCCTGTCAATCCTGAGTCCCTAGCAGTTATAAGGCATTCTTTACATTTAATATTGGTTCGTTAGCTCAGGGAAATCATTTGTAAACAAAATAGGGAAAGCAGCTTGACTCTGACATCCTGCTGTGAGTCTGCTGGACAAGAAGTTATAAAAAGCATCTTTATTTGGAAGTTGAGCAGATCTGATTTTGAAGTCAGACACAAATGCCGGACTTTTCATTGTCCTTTTCAGAGTACAGCCTTGATGCAAAGCAAAAGTTGAATAACAGGAATGAGCAATACCACTGGAAGTGGATAGGATGATAGTAACACCTCATCAACTGACAAGCTAAAAAAAAAATAAACATGAATTTAAAATTCAGTGTGAGGAGTAATACAAAGGACCACACATCACACAGAAACAATTGACAAAAAAAAAAAAAAAGTGAAGTAGTTTAATTCACTTTCAGGGCTAAGTAAGGCTATGTTGCATAAACGTACTTTCTGAGAACACTGATCGCGTACCCTGTCCCTACACCGGGAATTAGAGGAGCTAATATTCTGTAAGGGCATAATCTAGTCTACTGAATTCTCATTTCTGCATTAGAAATCTCCCTTTGGACAATTACAATGACCATGTGGTCTAATCTCACATTCGATGAACAGCATATAAAAATCTCAATATGCAATTTAAAACCTAAACCACATGAGATTTATATCTCATTCTTTATCATAGCTACATGGGACAAAATTCTTGAATGGCAGGTCCTTCTATAAAGTGATTCCCTCCTCTTTTCTCATGACTTTTTAACAATGTTTCAGACTGCAGCAACGCTGAACTGATCATTCTCTTCTTCAGTGAGCAAGTAAGCCATGTAAAAAGTACAGAGATGCCATCTGAAACTGACGGCATACAAATATAGCAGTCCTGTACACATTCACTTAGATACAGCCTTGCTGAAGACAGAGCCATCTGCATCCCATTAATCTTGACTGAATTTGGGTCATAGATGAGATTGACTAGCTTATTCCTTATTTATTTTATGCGAGTTTTCAACAGACATTAATATGAAATAGTTTGGCTCTTTAATTGGCAGAAATATGCCAATCGGTGGTAGAGCGATCATCAGAAAACAGTATTTTCATTGAAATAACTGTATTCACATAGCACAAATCCTCAGAGACAGACCAGAGTCAAAAGTCCAATTATCAAAAGGTACCAGCAGGGAAAGTGAACCTAATCTGCCAATTGAGTTAACCACCAAGGATCTGTTGACCAAAGCGTTTTCAGCACATGAGAAGACGAAAAAGAGACAGAGGTCAGGAATGACAGAAAAGCATGCAACTGTGCAACAGCTTTGTTCTGACATAGCTCTATCCTATTTTGAACACTTTACACATTATGTCTTTCTTACAAGTATTTGTTTTACAAAAAATGACAACACTGTCTCAGGACTTACGTGCTCTATGTTGTTAGCTGCACGTCACAAATACATCTTTATTTACATATGCTTATCTGGAGTTTAAAGATGGGATTTCGCCAATCTTCATAGTTTACAAGGCAGCTAAATTAAATCTCTATGATGTGTATTTAAACCAGTATGTTATCAGGTATGCAAACAGGAAACTTCAGTTAATGCTCCAAGGAGTCACAGAGTAGCTGATACTTTGCACCTGTACTTGTGAAATGAAGATGAAACCAAAAGCCAAACACTTCGGAGGGGTAAAATGGCATCACCACCAAACAAAAAAACACAATTAGTTCAGGCATGAAACCCCACCGAATTCCCTGGAGATGTAAAGGTCACCCCAGGGAACATTTGTCAAGAACACATCCCCTGAGCTCTGAAATAATGATTCTCCACGTTTTTCTCACACCTTCTATCAAACGACTGTCACAGATATTAAGACTCATGACACCCTTGTGAGGTAGGCTATTATCATATACTGAGGTAGAAAGTAAGCAATTTGCTCAAGGTTGCACAGCAAACCATAGGCAACAGTCAGGAACAGAACCCAAGAGGACTAGCTCCTTGTTATCTTAATTCATTCCTAGAAAATTCTGTTTTCTTTACGAGATCATAAATTACATTTTCCAAAGACAAACAATAAAAAAAGCATATCCAATGTACTTGCACCCAGAGAGGTTGAAGGAGGCTGTTACAAAATGCTCAAATCAAACTTACCTCACCAATGCATCTGGTTTGCTTAGCTGGTTATTAGGAATACAATTTTCCATTAAGTCCTTATGTGCACTTGGGCTCTTGCTTGGACATTTCTGTTTTTTCTCATTTTTAGTAGATGATGAAGGGATGCTCCCATTAGTTGCACTGTGACTGCGAGGTGAGGAATTCACAACTCCACTAACATTTTTGTAATTTTTGGATGAGGCAGTGCATGAGTCCTCTTTTAAGAGGTTTTCTGTACTTCCTACAAGATCATTATTTAATCTTTTACTATTGATATGGTTTTCCATATATTCAATTTCCTGTATTTTAGAGTCTACAGGTTGCAAAATATTATTATTTATTCCAAGGTTGTGTTTCTTAGCATCCTTGTCCTTCTCTTTTCCCTTTTCTCTATATTCTAGCTCTGGCAACGTTGCAGATACTTTTTTATTGGTTGGAATGCCTCCATTGTGCTGCAAAAGTATTGAGGAATCCATCTCAGATAATCCTTTGGCTGTAATACCAAAATAAAAAAATAGTTAGTTCATTAGAATCAATCAATATTATGACACACAGAAATATATGCAGATGACAATCATTATTAGTCTATTTAGCAAAACAAAACAAAACAATAAAAAACAGAATAGAAGCCATGTGACATTTTCAGATTTTTTTCCACTTTACAGACAGCAAAGAGTAACCTAGACGTTTAATAATAAATAATAATTCTGTCTTCATAGAGCACTGACTACTAGATTGATGTAGTTCCTAGTAAGAAACTAATTAGAGAGAACATAATTCATTTCTACTGCCATTTTAACCACTGCCAAAAGTTTAATTTCTGTCTCCTCTAAATTCACAGTACTTACATCATAACAACATGGACTAGAGAAGCTCTTCTTCAGCAGGCTTTTTTTTTTTTTTTAAATTGCAGGTGATAATAGCAAATATTAAGTAATAAGTACAGTTTACCTTCCTCTGCCTCCCTCTCTTGCCTTTGTAGCATCTGCTGTTCTGGGGGCAGAGCTTGCTGGAGAAGCTGCATGTAGAACTCATTCTCTTTCTGAACTTCTTTTTGTTTTCTTAAACGCATTTTGTAGCTGACATAACTTTTAAAGCCAAAGCCCAAAGTCACAACGGGGTAGCCAATACTAGGAAAAAAGCAACTTTATTATTCAAAATGTAATCATAATAGCAAATAAACCGAAAAGCTGTGAATACATATGGATTACAACTTTTCATAGGAAGCAATATATTAAATTTTTTTTGCTGTACAGCAATAAAGCCACATTTTAAAGTGTAGAGATGACATTACCAAGATAAAATTATGGTTTGTTACAGACAGCAATTAACTGTAGCATAGATTAAAAGGTTATAACAATGTAGCTGCATTATGCACAGCAAAGACAGCTCTCAGACAAGTACAAATTACACATCTTTTAAGGAGATAGCAGCCAACAACAACAGAAGTTCCTAAGTTCCCCTAAAGGGACGTTTAATATATATTAAGCTGGGAGATGCATAACAAACATCCAACCAGAAGACTGAAAGGAGAAACTGATTCTTAGTCCCATCCCTTCACACTCGAAATTAAGAACATTTATGCCTTTTCCACCACTCTGTAAAGTAGAGACAAAGCAATTGTTTTGCAAAAGACTGCCTCTGCAACAGGCCCTGTACTACCTTCTCACTGCAACACAGGCTGAGAAACAAGAGCTGACAAAGGTGCTGGAACATACAGCTCTGGGGCTACTGCACTGCTGGTGGGGACCAACTCTGTGAGCTAGAGCACCCTTCCGTCACCCAGCCCTGCCACAGCTAGAAGGATCCCTGGAGGTACAGCCTCAATAACCACCTGGCACTGTTGAGGATGACCACAATTAAGACACCTTTTGTGGGCAGCGAATGGCTTTTGAGAATTCCCGGTTTAGAAGACTGCCCTTGAAGACAGAAGCAAACAACTTCTAATCTCTAATTTACTTCTCCCACTTATCTTACTGACAGGTAAGATATGAAAAAAATCCTCACTTTCAGCCAGGCTCTGCTGTTCTATTTGTTTACAAGGATGACAGAAGGGTGGCAGAACTTTGGAATTATTTATACCAGCTTCACCACGTAGAATTAAATATTCTTATTGCTGCAGTTTTCACAAGCTATACAGAATGCCAACAAATCATGCTAGTTTACTTATTAACAGGGATACTCGAGGAGTGAACAAACATCCCTGCATATAAATACATACATCTCTGGCAAATATTTTAACAAAGCACCATGAATTTGCATTTTGAACACTGAAGGTGTCCTAGATCAGGGCAAAACTCAGATGCAGATGACTATATTATTGGAGTCTTCTCACTCTTTGCTCAGTATTAGCGTTGTGCAAATTGCATTTCTAAGTACGCTTCCAGAATGCAGGAATCATTTGCACATGCATCTGATATTATCTCTGCAAACGCTTCTTATGTAATACTGGGTAAAGTCAGCTGTAGCTACAACTTTAAAACACTGATGACAATCCGAAATGTTTGCATCCAGCTCAGCAACAGAAAGACCTTTTTTCACAGTTCCTAAACTGCTTTTGTAGCCTGATATAGAATTAACTTAGTGCTTAAGGGACTTGTTGTGCAATGCAGATAATATAAATCAAAATGATAGATGCCTAATTTATTGAAGACTGTATCACAGGGAACTGGACCAAATGACCCCAAGAAAAAACAGAACACATTTTAAACCTAACATGATTGATGTTAAAAACTACGTTAAAAACTTGTGGAGTTAAAAGTGCATTTCTTCTAGATATGGATACTCTGTAGTTATGTCTTCTGCCTGAAGTCACTCTTCAGTTACAAAGAAATACTGTGATAAGTAGGGTTTCTTTGTTTGTTTTGCTTTCTGACAAGACTTTCAAGCTGAAGCTTATTCACCTTCTCTGGTGAATTATGAAATTAGACAGTCATGAGGACCATTATCATTGTAGGGGGACAGAGGAGTGCTTTGTCATAGCAAAAAAAAATTCTTAATGGAATGCATAAATTATCAGCGAACATATTGTTATGCTACTTTTATCATATATTCATTATCATCTATATAAAATTTGTAAATGAATAGCAAGAATTTTCAAAAAATGCTAGGAATATCCATGCTACAAATTCCCTACAGTTCACAAGAACTGTATTTTCAGAACAACTGCACTTGGTTAGGGTTTACATTTTTCATGGAATATTTAATGACAGCTGCAAGAGGGGTGAATTAAACAAACCCTGAACCAAAATAAGAAGCCCTGAATATCAACTTCTCTGGTGAAATAAAGGTTAACCAAAAAAAAAAAAAAAAAAAAAAAAAAAAGGAGAAAAAAAATACAACTTACCAGTGTGCTGCAAATGGACGACAAAGATCTACATGGAAGTTTTTTAAATCTTTAAATCTAATTGCCGCTTCAATATAAACGAAAAGTATCCACAGTGATACTGTTGGTAAACACACACCCCTCTCTATGGAGAGGAGGGGGGGAAAAAGAGGAACACCTTAGTAACATTACAAGCAGCAGATATTTCAAAGTTATTTTTAAAAGATTCCAAAAGTCAAGGAAAATTTTCAGACATATATAAATAGAACTGTAAGAGGTTTTTTTGCATAATAAGATATCTAAGACGTCTTTATTTTAAAACAATTCTAAACTTTTGTCTCCTTATCTTGCTTTATTACTTTTACAAGTCACCAGTGAAAAATAACAGATGTACAGCTAATGAAATAGCTTGGCACAACACTGTATACAGACAAGGAACACAAATGGAAGAATCTGCAGAAGATGAGGTAATGTTACAGCTTATGATCTTTGAGTCAGAAGTGGTATGCTTGAACTACTTTTGCACTCCAAGTTAGGTATAGCTTAGTACCAGCAGCGAGCAAGTCAGCTGAGAAAACAGGAGTGAGGAAGCATGGTACTGGTTACTCCATAAACAGCAACGCAGACAACAGTATCCGACTCAGACCTCTACATCACAGAGACACTGAGGACACTATTGATTTCTGGATTTCTCTCTCTAGCACTACTGGTAACAACACAGAACAGTAGCCAAAGCTAAGGCTGTAGTCCTCTTGGCCAATGGAAACCACCACTGTTGCCTGTAATATACCCACTATAAAATTCAACAATTCAATTCCACTTGCATGCCACAAGCTTCAGAAAAATAAATGAAGTCTTTGACTATGCACTGATATCAACGTACTTTGTACTTATTTGGAAACAAGTCTCAAATGCGAAACTAAGAGTATTTGTTTGAGGACCTGATGCTTTGGTCTCTCTTGAATAGCCTTCTACACAAGTTAGAAACCCATAGTAAAAACTCTCAGCTAAACAGGACTGAATGTTTCAACTAGGTAGACCTACCACCTAAAAAGATCATAACTTCATTAAAAAAGAAGAGCAAATCCGCCTTAACTTAGATGAGCATTGAAAAAGATTAATTCCTAAGGTTGAAGCAAAATATTAAAAGAGCTAAATAGCTAGAGTTAGAACTGCCCCGCCAGGTTTTTCCCTTATGGTTTCTAAACATCTGCTCTGAGAACAACTTCAGATAACATTTTAATGTCTTAATATAACCCTAAAAATAACTCCAGGGTTGGTTTTGTTGTTGTTGTTTAAAGAAAATTTATTTTATATTGGACAGCAACTGGTTCACAGTCTCTCCCACTAGCTCCCATGCTGTCATTATTATAAATGACTAACTTGTCAAAAAGATGACTGCTTTCACCAGTAAGCTGAGCAATGATCCATGCTATCCTGCAATTTTTTTTGACCAAGGAAAGACAGATACATAACTCACTTCAAGTACTAACACTCATGTAAACTAAACCATCTCCCAAACCCAACTGCTGCGCCAGAACTCCAGGATTTCTAAAAACAAACAACAACAACAACCCTAGGGATGAAATAAAAAAAGGCAGGGAAGAAAATTTCTCCATGTGTCTCAGACAGTTGGAGCAACCATTATCACAACTGCAGTAAAAGTTAATAACAAAATCGGTATTAGAAGCCTTTTTGATCCGAAGCTGAAACCACATGGCACGAAGATTTGATAAGAATTGAAAATGTGGTAATATTCCAATCAAACAGCATGTTAGTCAAATAAAGGAAAGAGTATTATGTCATTTCACAAATTTTTTGCATTTGATCAGTATTTGTAGAGTTGCTACAGAAGTGTTTTGAAGTTGGAAAAATATATTAATTTTTTATTGGTCTGGAATTCCTGCTTCTATACCATCACCTTCATCAGTCAGTCATTAAATGACTTCTACAAGATGCACCCAGAGAAGTATCAATTGCAAATACACATACTAAAGATAACAACACCAACAAAATTACTATAACGAAAGTACATTAAAGCAAATGTGTTAACAAATAGAAGAGTTTCCACATGCTACTAAAGATTGTAAGATATATATTCAAATTAGTAAATTTTAGTTAAAGAATAGTGACCTACCTGTGTGCCAGACATACTGTACCCATACATACGTGCTGGCAGCAAAAAACAGCCATTGTATTGGTATGAAGAGCAGACATATTATATTTGATGTGAATGCTACACAGACAAAAAATACTGAAAAGGCCTAAAAGAAAGGAAGGGTAGGGGAGAAGAATAGTGTTTCAGTTTATTCCAGCAAACATCAGTTTATTTTTTAATGGTGACACCACAGTGATTTCAACATGGAAACACTAGTGTTGTTTATAACTGGGGTAAAGAAGTGGAGCAGTCTAGGTGATGAAAATACAAATTATCCAATGAAAGGACAACATGTACAACTCAAGAATACTTGTTTCCTGCCTGCTCTTCCAACAAGTCTCCGAACAGCTATATTTATACCTTATTACTTTGTTTGAAGACTATAATTTACAACTGTTCATGTAGTATTATCATTACTATAACCTCCTGGCAAAATATTAAATTAAAAAAAAAAAAAATCAAAATCAGCAGTGTCATTTACTCTCTGAAAGTAGTAAGTATTTAAAAAGACTTTTGTATTCTATTAAAGAAAATCTGTTATACAGGGATCTCAATAAATTCATTGATCCCAGATATTCAAACAATATTTGCCTACAGCAAATACTTTGATAGCTATGTATTTCACTTGCCACAGATTAAATAGGAAGTCTGAGAGAGACAAGACTGGAGCACAGATCATTTAGTCACTCGAAAATTCCCCTTCTTGTGAAAGTGATCAAAAGTGCTAATAAGTTAGTTGTGTAACATGGAATTTACCCTGAAACATCACAGTAATTCTATGTTATACTTACCAAACCTTGGTATCTGAAGGAATCATAAACACTCCTGATGAAGAGCCAGAATGGCCACAGATACTCAAATCTGAACTCCAGGACAAAATCTGCTAGCAGTACGAGTGCCCACACTACTAGGAACTTCAGATACAGAAAGGTACTGTAAAGCAAAAGAAAAGTAATTTCAATCAGCATTTCAATAGAAAGAATAAAACAAATTAACTTTTTAAAAAATTAAATGTTCAGGAATAAAAACTGTAGGCAACTGCAATAGAGGTAAGAAAATTTCATTCAAAACTACTTTACAAAACAGGTAGCTTTATTACATTAAAATTGAGCCCAGTCTAACAAAGTTATTTATATTTTTATTTTAGAAGAGCCTTTATAGAAGGCTTGTTGCTCTTACAAGACATTCAGCGACAACCTCTCTTTAGCTTTGCACTGTATTTTTACAAAGAAATCTTGCAAATAGGTATGCTGTCACAGCTGAAACACTTCTTTCAGTTCGCAGTCTCTTGTACCTGGAGCTTAGAAGTTTCTGTATTCCCCTCCTCAGACTACTCATTTTCCACATTTAACATAAACTGCAGTATCAACAAATTTAGGTATAATTTAAACCTATAGCTATAGCAGTGAATTGTCAAAGGTTTATATATGACAATATCCATATTCAAGTAGATAGATCCATTTAAAAAAAATGGAGGCACATGAGTCTTGAGACCACCTTTTTTTTTTTTTAAAATTATTTTAAAGCTACGCTCCCTTATTCTTAGTCCGTGATTTTGAACCATTAATGATCCATCTTGGCTACAGAGGTCAAATTATTTTGAGATAATCACTAATACAGGAGCACTTGAGGGATAAGCCCAATCTGTTCTGCTACAAAGGAGCAAGCAAAAACCCTTTTCCACCAAAGCCCAGCACCCAGAGACCTAGTATATCACTGCAGTTCATCAAAAAGCATTCTTCTTGCACTACATTGGCTCATAACAAAGTTATTTCTGTTTTGTTTTTTATATATATATATACATATATTTAAAATTAAGGACAGTTTTTCCTTTAAGTAACGTATTTTTCCTTCTGTATCACACTTCCAACATAACCAGTAGGACTTTGCCCTGGGACAGTTATTGACATGTTGCCAAGAGTTAGCACGCGCTATGCCAGGTAGGGTCCATGAAGTGCGCAGAAATTTGACATGGCTTTTTTAGGAAGGAATTCAGAGCATCAGAGAAGATACACAATAGGGGACTTCCATGAAAAGTGTTCTCCACCTCCCATCAGATCAGGTAGAACAACCGGCTCGATGCACTTAAGATAAGGTTTCATCTCAAGATGATGAAGGAAAACACAGAAAAGAAAAGCTATTATCACTTAAACTTTTTTTTTTTTTTAAGTTTATTTTTACTGGTCTTATTGCTAAACTGTTGCACGTATTTTTGCTCCGTGCACAATGTAGAGCTATGCTGAATGTCTCTCCTTAGGAAACTTTTAATAAGATCCAGTCCTCTCTGTATTTCACAAACCTTTCCAATCCTTCAAATGATAGTGACGAAGTTTCAAACTCATACAACTGATTTGATTTTTGCAAGAAGTTGCAATTTATTTTTCATCTGCCAAAACCAAGGAAATTATTGCAAATCGTCAAAGATTAACTGTGTGTGCCTGAAAAAGACATTTATCAACTGACCCGGCCTTACCTCTTTACCCAACAAAAAAAGCTTTTGCTTAGCAATTCTCACTTACTGTATGCCATCAAGCTGTCCCCCAAAGAGCCCAATTCCGAGGTTTTCACTGTGACTAGAGCCCCTGAGAAGAAATTCTGAGGTGGAACTAAATATATGCTATAATAATACATAAATGTTCTCTGGTGTACTTGCAAGTACACACTTTAAATTTGTACTAATTCTTAACGACAGAGTCTAGAGAAAATGCATTTCGGAAGTCTAGGAGACAAAAAGTACATATTCCTACACTTAACCCACCTCTGCCCCCCCTTTTTGAAGGTGTTTTCTCCATTTATAGTGGAACCTGCAAAACAATACATCTGGAGCTTAACGTAATGGGATTGAAACACATACGCAAACAAGTTAAAGTGCTTCCTGTAGCCTCTTTAATGGCAAAGAAATTAATGACATGAACACCTAGAAAAGTAAGACTCTGCTTTTTTCAGTGTTCACAGAACCGGTCCCAGCCATTTAGCCGAAAACTGCTCTTGTAGAGGAGTGAAACTACATGAAACTACAACAGAAGTGTGTATGAGAGCAACAGCAAAAAAACCCGTCACGGTGGGCTGTGCTTGCATGCACTGCAGTCCTCTGCCCAGCCAACGCTCCGGGTCCGGCCGCGCTGTGGCTTAACCCCGCAGCACCGCACCCCTCAGCACCGCAGCGCACCTCTCAGCGCCTCGCAGCGCCGCACTGCACCGGCTACTGGGAGGAAAACGGGCTCTGTCCCGGTCGGAAGCGGGACAGAGGCATCTCGAAAAAGCTGCTGCATTCACAGCACCTCAGAGAACGCTTGGACATGAACGGTGGCAGGCGTTCGGTGCGCGCTCACGGCTGTGCTCGTTTTGACCACGCTATTGAATCGTCCGTGTGCAGCTCTGAGATTTGAGAACAAATATAAAGGCATCTCATCTAGGTAATCACCATTTTGTCTGTTTAGCTGGAAAAGCAGCTGTGTAGGCACTTTCTCCTGGGTTCAAGTTATGGCTATTGTATATTTTTCTGCCACTGAAATCCGTAGAGACTATATTTTTCTTAGCAAAACAGAATTGTTGGAACTAATTCTTTTCAACTGTTAAGCGCCAATCCAAGTTAAAGCATGTGCTGAATAAGAGTTCTGTAAGACAACCGTTACAGTTACATTCAATTCACATCAAATCCGAAGGCCACCCTGACGTTCCCCCCGCTTCAAAGTGGAAGTGTAACAATTCAATACTTGTAATAAGGCTTGCCCAACAATACTAAAGATCCTGCTTCTCAGTCATCTGAAGGTCTCAAAAGCAATTAAGAGTTTCATGAGAATAAGACTAAGACACGTGAAAGTTTTTTCCTTTTATAAAAAACTTCATCCACTTCTGTTGATCTCAACAACAAAGCTCACTGTTGTGCAATATGTTCTATCTACGTCTTCAACTGCACGAGCCTGCGTGTAGACATACACACTAAAATATTTTAAAGGGACTGCACTCAGACTACTCGAGTGATTCCTGAAAACAAGGCATGCTGCTCGCCCCCGTCCATCTAGAGGACTGCATCCACGTCAGACTGCAGCCCAGAACTCATCCCTAGCTTTAAAACTGGTACTGGTGGCAGGCCACAGGCGTCAGCTCCCTGCTCCAAGTGGACCAGCTCCGCGAACCGTGCTGAGCTTCTGCACTGCCAGTTACACCGCCAGGTTAAAACCAACTCGGGTGTCTCTGCGGCACACTGGGGGCTGCAGGTGGCAGCGACTCTTAGGAGGAGGAAGAAAGGAGCAAAAATCTCAACTTCCCTTCTTCTATAAAGGGCTGGTGCACACCAAGACTTGCTGTTACTGACAAGCACATAGTTTAAAGGTTAATTTACAAGTGCTTAGTGAAAAGCCCCCCCCTCTGGTGAACACTTAAATTAGTGATAGCCCAAAAACGTCCAACAAGAATGTAACCCTAAAGAAAAACATGTAACAGAGCTCTCATTTTGACAGGCTAAACACTCTTCTGCTCTTTTGCTTAATATGACAGACCCTTCAAATACGATTGCATGAGTAAAAGACGAACAATCCAGCCATAGCCCTCTTCCCTTTCTCTGCTTTCTACTAGCCACTTCTACTTCATCTTTGCTCTTCAGTCTCCCGATTCCTTCCAGACACCGTTTCTCCCTTCTCTGCTTTTCTATTGGCATGTAGTCACTGTCCCCAGTGTGCCTCCCTTCCAACACGCCCATCCTACTACCCTGCCAGCCGGTACTCCTTTGGAATCCAGCACCAGCCGTTTAGTGCCTGTGAACCTCGGATATTCATTGATCTTTCTGGGCACATCCACACATTTTTCCAATTTTTATAGCTGCTGTGTCAGTATCCTCACTTAGAGGCAACATTTATTAGGTAGTGGTGCCTTCTAACCTCACGAGCCCGCACGCTTCTAGGAAGGTTCAGACATATTCCGTGATGCCAATTCTAGTTCCGAGTTCGTTCTCAATACAGGGGGAGGAAGGTTGTATGCCTAAATTGGTTGCAAAGAAATGCCTAAAATCTGGGTGATTAATTTTCTGACACGTCAAAAAAGCTGATTTCAGTGATCTGTCTGAGGCTTAAGGACAAGGTTTCCCTATAAAACTAGCATATTGTATCTAATCTTGTAGGGTAACACAAGATGGGTGCTAAGGGGGAAGGATGAACACATTCATGAGAAGAACAGGGTACTGAACTGGAAGGAGCGGTGGTTACAGTACTGCAAATTCCAAGAAAGGTCAATTCTCCCTCTTTGAATTTTCAAATAACTATTTTTCCGCCTTACTTTTCCTCCATCCTCCCCACTCAAGTGCCAGATGGCATTTCCTCTTTTTTTTTCCATTCTTCTTGTTCTTTCCTCTTTTTACTACCCCATAGAATCAGATACTGTTCTTGCTGTAATGTAAAAGCATTAAAAAAACAAAACAAAACAATGGAAGTAAAAACAATTAGGAAGCCCAAATCCAAACTGATAGCAAATGAAGCCTCTGTTCTATCCCACTATTATCAGAAGCCCCGCCCCACACACTGAAAAGTGAATCTCAGCTGAGCTGATGGCATACTTCATTTTGCAGGCTGACTCACGATATAATTACAATGGAGTAGACTGCATCTTGAGACCGGCAGGACACTGAATGCAGAGGTAGACTTTGCAAAGGTGAAGTTTAACACACATATGAAATTACCAAACGGTCAGCAACCACAGTCTCAGGGTTATCTATCCAGTGCCAGACAGAACATTTGGGATGCTTGGGATGTTTACTGAATATCCACCATAGGAGAGGTTCAAGACCACCTAAGGAACCTCAATGTGCACAAGTTGATCAAACCTGATGAGATGCATCCGCTGGTCGTGAGCAAACTGGCCGATGTAGTTGCTAAGCCACTGCTCGTCATATTTGAGAAGTTGTGGCAGTCCCGTGAAGTTCCCAGTGACTGGAAAACAGGAAACACCACCCCCATTTTGAAAAGGGAAAAAGAGAAGACCCGGGGAACTACAGGCCAGTCAGTCTCACCTCTGTGCTGGGCAAGATCATGGAGCAGATCCTCCTAGAAACAATGCTAAGGCACATGGAAAATATGGATGTGACCGGTGACAGCCAACATGGCCTCGCTAAGGGCAGATCATGCCTGACAGATCTGGTGGCCTTCTGCGATGGGGTTACTGCACTGTGGATAAGGGGAGAGCAACTGACATCATCTACCTGGACTCGTGCAAAGCATTTGACACCAGCCCCCATAATATCCTTTGTCTCTAAATTGTAGAGCCACAATTGGACGGATGGACAACTCAGCGGGTAAGGAGCTGGCTGGATGGTCACACTCAAAGAGTTGCGGTCAACGGCTTGGTGGCCAGGTAGAGACCAGTAACAAGTGGTGTTCCTCAGGGGTTGGCACTGGACTGGCACGGTTTAACATCTCTGTCAGCTACATGCCAGAGGGATCAAGTGCACCCTCAGCAGGTTTGCCGATGACACCGAGCTGTGGTGCAGTCAGCATCCTGACGGAAGGGATGCCATCCACAGGGACCTCGACAGGCTCCACAGGCGGGCCTGCGCGAACCTCATGAGGTTCAACAAGGCGAAGTGCAAGGTCCTGCATCTGCGTTGGGGCAATCCCGAGCACAAATACAGGCTGGATGGAGAATGGATTGAGAGCAGCCCTGAGGAGAAGGACTTGGGGGTGTTGGGTCATAAAAAAATGAGTTGGCAGTGTGAGCTTGCAGCCCAGAAAGCCTACCGTATCCTGGGCTGCATCAAAAGAAACACGGCCAGCAGGGTGAGGGAGGTGATTCTACCCCTCTGCTCTCGTGAGCGCCCCCGGAGCGCTGTGTTCAGCTCTGTGTCTACCAACATAAAGATGTGGACCTCTTGGAGCAAATCCAGAGGAGGGCCACGAGGATGACCAGAGGGCTAGAGCACTTATCCTACGAAGAAACGCTGAGAGAGTTGGGATTGTTTAGCCTACAGAAGAGAAAGCTCCAGGGAGACCTTGTAGCAGCCTTCCAGTACCTATAGAAAAGCTGGGGAGGAATTCTTTGACAGGGTACATAGCGATAGGATAAGGGGTAATGGTTTTAAAATAAGAGGGTAGGTTTAGATTAGATATAAGGAAGAAACTCTTCACTATGAGGGCAGCGAGGCCCTGTCCCAGGCTACCCAGAGAAGCTGTGGCTGCCCCACCTCTGGCAGTGCCCAAAGCCAGGCTGGAGGGGGCTTTGGGCAGCCTGGGCTGGTGGGAGGTGTCCCTGCCCACATTGGAACTAGATTGTCTTTAAGGTCCTTCCAACCCAAACCATTCTATAATTCTGTGATGAATACCAGTGGAGATTTTCAAAGGAAAAAGCATTATATATATGTGTGTGTTTACATCCACGCGCAAGTATCATTAGTGGATAGAAAAGTAGTACAGAATGAGCACGGCACGTATGCAAGAGGGAAAACATGACTGCTGGAACGTGGTATGCATACTGGAAACTATTATGCAAAACATTGCCAAGCAAATTTTTCAAAAGGAAAGAATCCCAGGAAGTCTCCCCAACTACTTACTCAGTATCTTGATACAGTACAGAACACACGAATCACTGAACCATGGAAATGTAAGTGTTGGTAGAGAAAACAGAAAACTCTTTTCAGTAATTCTGGAAGCAAGTGTAATAGACTGGCTGAACCACAGGTATATAATCAGCAATCAGTACTGTAGTACTGAAACAAGAGAAGCTATTAGCCCACTATGGTAACTCAGCTGAAAACACCAGTCCAGAACATACGAAATAAATCAAGAGGTCCTGCAGCATGCATGGAATGAAAGTTACTGGCAGAAGGAAGCCATAACACAGGTACCATTAAGGTTTACACAACAGAATACATTTAAACGTAAACTAACTTAAATTCAGTTCTCAAGTCTAAAGTCATAAAGGTAGTGCTGTTTGTTTGTTACGGACCTCAGGGGCAGTTTAGGAATAACTTTTTTTTTAATAAGCTTTCTATATGAGGGGGGAAAAAAAGTGCCAGAATAGATCAGTAGGAAGAATCATTATGGGTTTAAAAACAAAGCCTAAGAAGAGGCCACAGTTAGTAGTGAACTGTTTTTCCTTACAGTTTATTTATCTGTTGGCAGAATCCAAAATTAAGTCCCTGGAAATAAGATGTATCAGAGGTTAGGTAGTATACAGAACCACATGAGTATCTTAGCAAAGACATCCCGATATCAAGAAATGCCACCCCATTAGATGCTATTAGATGCCCGGGGGCATGAACTGCCCTTATCCCATCAGCGGGTATCTCAGTAACCACTGGGAGATTACAGATACGTACACATTCTCCTATGCATTCACTTGGCTGCCAGCCCAGGTAATGCCTGTGACAAAAAGCAACATACACAGGGCTAAAAAAAATCCTAACACTAAAGGAACATAGAGCATTTAAAGACTACAGTCTGAAAATCCACGATACATAGCAGAAGTCAGCTGATGTGGAAGTTAGGCCAACTGCGGGTGGAACTGCTCTCAAAACTTAACCAGCTACAAAATTGGTACGAACTGCCAACATGACCATGTAGAGACAAAACAAGCAGTACCAAAATAAAGGTGTAGGACTTCAAATAGATCCAGTATGAGGACTGGGAAGACAGAGAAACAAGCGGTAACAAGCAAACTTTAATTGCTTAACCGATGACAACCTGCAATGAACACTTCAATTAACAACTGCAGTTTTAATGCGTGAGCAGTGTCAAAGGCATAAAATGTTAGACACTCACACATTATAGAACAATGGCAACAGATAGCTTAAGAAGCACAAAGGCAAATTTTGGAACATGAACTGCGGAAATGAGAGATCTTGTGATCCCTGCCTACCAACCATTTGTTACTTCGGGAGATCTACTGAAGGCACAGTTAGGTTTTAATGCTAATAACGTTCTTTCCGCGGAAAAGTATCACAGTACAGCACAGTGTTCCACTGTACAATGCTACAGTTCTTTAACACTTCTAAATGGCCTAAGTCTTTATCATGGTTGCACATAATATTGTGCAGCTGTTGAAAATTTGATGGAGAAGGTGGAGGTGAGGAATGGAAGATTGTTCACAAATAACTTTGGAAGTCTTTATGAAGGGCTGAGGCCATTAAATTTATGGAGTGAACACTGAGGAAAGTACTTTAAGAACTACAGCTGTATAATTTCAAGTAAGAAAGGCTGTGAGCCCTTAGACAAGCTTGTTTAAAAGGATACAGCAGAAGCTGGTATAAAAGCTACATGAAGGGAGGCAGGATATTCATTTTTCAATGCAACCCAGAATTTTATGTTTCTGACTCTGTTTTGTGACTAGAAAATATTTTTCTGTCACTTCTTACATCCTGTTACAGATTAACACGTGTAGCGAAGCCTGCCATCAGAATCCTACAGGACAGTTCTCTCATTCCTTCGGCTGCTCCAAAACTCTCCAGCTTTGCAACTCTCTGTTATGTTCGCATGTGTCTACCTGGGACAGTAGTGACTAGCTCTGCACTGAAAGACTGGAACAAGGGAACTGCACAAGGGAACAAGGATGGGAAGACTGGTCTTAATTTAAAAAGCAAACAAAAATCCTACAAGATTCAAGTATCCTAATCATGTTATTTGTTCAGCCTGGCTGCTTTGTTTGTATCACCATGATGCTCCCTACTGATAACTGCATTTACTGGGATTGTATAAACGGACGGTAGTAATTAAGATAAGTTGAGTAAATAGCTATAGTATCTAGAGTAATTTCAATAATTTAGAAATTTATAGGTACATAGAACGCTACCTGTACACAACATCTCTGAATTACGGGCTCAAGTTCCCAGCAGCTGCACGGATAAACCAAACTCAAACCAGAAAGGGGATATCATCCTTACCATAACTTCCAAAAGTCCCTTTGCTATCCTCCACTACAACAAACTCCTCTTTCTTCAGAAACGCGTTATGATTGCACTTGTTACCCAGTTTGCCTTACTCGCTCGGGAAGGCAGAGCTCCCAACCACCACTTTATAACTGCCTGAAACAGGCTCACAAGAAGCCAGCGCTGGGGGCCCTGCGCTGGGTTCCGACGCAGCAAGCTGACAGCCCGCCTTTATTCGGAGACACGCGGGAGGCAGCCCCGTAACGCGAGCGCACGGCTGCCGCTCCGCGCCTCCCGGGCAGGCCGCAGACCCGGCGGGCCCTCACCGCCCGGCGGCTCCCGGCTGCCTCCCGGGCCGCCGCCCGCTTCCGCGGCCGGCGCCGCACCGCCGGGCGCCTCGGGCTGCCCGCGGGGGCCGCCGGCAGGCTCCGGGCCGGCCCGGCGCGGGGCACCGCGGGGGGGGGAGCCCCGGGAGGCGAGGGCCCTGCGGGGCGAGGGCCCGCAGCGCAGCCCGCCCCCGAGCCCGGGCCCCCCCGCGGCGCCTCGCCGCTTCCCCCCGGGGCGGCGGCAGGACCCTGGCCAGCAGCTCCGGGCCCCGGCGGGGCGCCACACGGCGGACGGGCGGGGCGGGGGGGGCGGGGCGGGGAGCGGGGGCCCCGCGGCCCGGCGGGGCGGGGCGGGGCGCGGAGCGAGGGGCCCGGGGCGGGGAGCGGGGGGCCCGGGGCGGCGCGCTGCCCCCCGCCGCTCGGTACCTGCCGTAGATGCCCTCGGCGATGCGGTTCCGCTTGAGCGGCCGCCGCAGCTTGCTGCACTCCGCGCTGCGCCGCTTCATCCCGCCGGCCCGGGCCCGGCCCCGCTCACGGCAGCAGCATCCGGCCCCGCGGGGCGCCTCCCTCGCGCGGGGTCGGGGCGGGTTTGGTTTTTTTTTTCTTTCCTTTTTTTTTTTTTTTTTTCCCCTGGAAACAAAGAAATAAAAATAATTCCGGGCCCGGCCCTCCCCGCCGCGTCCCCCCGCGCAGCCGCCCCGCAACGCCCCCGCCTCCCCCGATGCTGTCCAATTGGAAGGCTGACGGCGTCGGAATGACGGCGCGCCCGGCCAATCGGCAGCGGCGAAAGGCGGACGGACGGCCGAGGAGGCCCATCAGAGCATCAGAAAGTTGGTCCCGCCCCCGCGCGGTCAGGTGGCCCGCCCACGTCTTTGATTGACGGCCAGGAGAACCAGTCGTAGGAAAGGGGCTCGCGAATTGATGGCTTTTAACCCAATCTCTGAGCAGGGTTTGTTCTGCTCCCGCCTACTGTCGTCTTGCGCTAGTTCCCGCCCCGTGCTGCGATTGACAACAGTGCTGCCCAATGGAAAAGAAAAAGAAAAAGAACAGGACAGCTCAGCTATCCAGTCGGAAGCGGAAGAAGGCGGGGCTTAATTCCCTCTGACAGCGTAACGCTGAAGAGCTCCGCCCCCATAATGATTGGCAGCCGCGCCGGCAAATCGTCTGTCGGGAAAGCCAAGTCCCCGGGCGCGCCGTGCTCCCACCACAGCGCGGCCCCGGCCGAACGTCTCGCGGGGGGCGGGGCGGGCACAAAGCAGCACGGGGACGGGCGGCCTCCTGCAGCACGCGGGGACGCGCACACTGGAGTGACAGCCGGCGGCCCAACCGCGGAGCGGGATGGGAGGGCGGGGCGACGCGGCGTCCTGTCCTGGCCTTCCCACGGGCGGGCGGGGCTTGGGGCTGGGCCAATCAGAGCCCGCGGCAGGAGGCGGCCGGGCCAATGAGGGGCAGGGCCCCAAGGCGCGTGGGGTGGGACCTGCGCTGCCCTGGGGTGCTCGGTGCCGGCCGGGCCTGGCCGGGCCGCGCTGCGCGGGGGGCTGTGGAGGCCGAGCGGGAGCTGGCGGAGGCCTCCGGGCCTGGCTCCTCGCCTGCCCCTCGGCCGCCCGCAGCGCAGCGCGGCGGGGCCCGGGCCAGCTCCGCCCTCTCGCTGCCGCCCGCTCGTCCCTCGGCCGCCCGGGCCGGGGCCGACCGTCCCGGCTACGCCTGGCCCCTGTGGGGCGGAACGGCGCCCCCTGGCCGAGCACC
Source organism: Anser brachyrhynchus (assembly GCF_964034855.1). Classification (NCBI taxonomy): domain Eukaryota; kingdom Metazoa; phylum Chordata; class Aves; order Anseriformes; family Anatidae; genus Anser; species Anser brachyrhynchus. The sequence goes on from NC_137717.1 coordinate 185,380, forward strand.
AGGCGGGGCGGAGCGGCGGGCGGGGAGGGAGGCCCAGGGCGCTGCCGGGCCCCGCGGCGGGGCTGACGGGAGGGTGGCGCTGGCGGAGCCCCGGTGTGGGCCGAGCTCCTGCCCCGCCGTGCCCGCGGTCACTGCGCCTGGGGCGTTCTGGCTGGGAGGGAGTTTAAGGCGGAAATCCCCAAAAAAACAATTAGTGTGGCACGTAGTTCTCAAGAAGAGTTCTGGGGGAAAAATACGGTTAAATTCCTAGCTTTTGGAGTATTTTCCCCGTGAGTGTTAACGCTGCCAGGAGACTTGGTAACAGAGGTCAAAAAATATATATATTTCTGTTCATCTGGTGGGGGTGCAATGGTGGAGGGAGCTCCCAGGCACTCTTAAAGCCTGAGCACGATTCTTGCTGGAAAAGGATGAAAGATATGTCGCGTTCATAAATCGCACAAACAGCGTCAGTTACCCAAATCAGCTCCTAGTGTCGTGTTTCAGCGGTTCCCTTCTCTAGAAAAAAGTTCACCTGACGTTCTGGTAACGTCTGAGTTGGCCACATGGTCCAATTCCCACAAAAAGGAGCTGAACGCAGATGTTCCGGCATTGGAATTTTTCTGAAGTTAGGGCCGTGCTCTGCACGTTTCGGAAATCCATTTAAATGTTCGTTAGGAGTTTCTGAAATAGGAGTAAGGGTACTTTTTGTTAACTTGCGGTTTTATTAGGCCTAAGTAAAAGCTGGTAAAGCAATTTGCTATTGCATATGAGGAAAGTCCAAAATACCACCACAACTGCAAATGTTTCACATACGGCTTGAAAGCCATTGTGTCATGTAGTCTGGGTTTTGCAGAAGGGGAATTGTTCCTTCCTCCTGTCCTGAGCTGGGAGAAGTCCCATGTAATTGTTAAATTTAAATAGCACCTCCAAATGTTTGAGTGCAGATTTTCAATAGTATCTAACAGACTTGTTAGTGCTAGGTCAGAGGTTGGACTCAGTGATCTTGGAGGTCTTTTCCAACCTAGATGATTCTGTGAAACCCCTTGCTTCTTTGTTGTTTTTTTGTTGTTGTTTTGTTTGTTTCCCCACCTTGTCTTCACTTTTAGACAGGTTCTGCTATCTTGAATTAGGCTTTTCCTTGGAGGAGTTTTTCCTTTTCCCCTTTCCCGTTTCCAGTTACAAACTTTTACCTTTTGTTTTGCCCTGTCAAGTTTCCATACTTACTCCTTGATGGGGCTTCAAAATATCTATTTTTTTTAATTTATTTATTTTTTCCTAACAGTGTTAATATATCTAAAAGGAGTCCTTTGCAGGTTGTATGAGTTTTTAGGGCTCATATGTACTTAACAAATATAAGTGAAATGGAATTACACATACATTTTTGTTTTATACATACTTCTTTCACCAGTAGGTGGCTTTCTATTTGTATGCGTTGCTGCTACCTCAAAGCCCAGCATGCAAGCACAGCACTCAATTTGATACGGCCTCTAAGTAGGAAGTCAGAGACATAACCTTAGTATGTTGGTCTACACTACCTGAACAAAGAAGGGTTCAGTTTCCCAGGAGCATAGTGAATACTGAGAAGATAGTAATCTGAAGAATTATAATTCATAATCTGAAGAAATTCAGATTATGGACTCGTTAATTGCCTGTCCTCAACAGGGCATATAACCTTATCTATCAAATTACAGTGACTGTGGATAAGAACACACAATGCACATAGCTAACTTTTACCATATGGCCCTTCTTATGTGCCCAAAATGTTAACTCTAATGGCTCCTGTTTTTTTTTTTTTTTTTAAAAAAAAAAAAGCCTATGACAACCAAAGAGCTCACAACCCGTAAGGCAACAAGTACCTTGTAGCCACAATGTGGTAATAAAAGTTGATAAATTTCTGGATGCAGTTTAGATCTGAAAGAAAGAATTGGGAGGGTTTAAAGCCTGCAGCATGTCTGCCTGCAACTTCCAGGCACAGGGGTTACCAAGGTTTACTACAGTGTTCACTGTGGCTGCTTCCATAGCCATACTCTAAAAAAAAATAGACCAATATTGCAAGTAGCACAGAAAATGCTACGTTACTTCTGCTTGTCCAAAGAGTCTCAATTCCCTGGCACTGGGTTGGATTCAGTGTGTGTGAGGCTAACCAACCCAAGAATCACAGTCAGAATCTCAGCAGGACCCTCCCTGATGTTTAGATGGAGGGGTTTGGATCTAGGATTACTAGATGTAAATAAATAATGATTTAGCATGAACTTCAACATCCTACTCTTACGAGTCCATGTTCTTTACTTGCAACGTAGCTTATCTGTAAGGCACCAGAGCAGCTGTACGGAAGGTATCCTGGAGCATTACAGTATTGACAATTTGATATGTCTGTGTTCGTGAACACTCAGAGCTCAGTCCGTGTCAGCTGTGGCGAGCTTGGGCTCCTGACCTGTCACAGATAAGGAACTGTTCCTCGCTGACGCCTCTTGGGCTTTTTATCTCTTTTATTTCTGCCCCTCCTCCCTCCCCCCTCTGCCTTTTCTATTGGTTTGAGGTTACTGGAACATTTTTATAGAAAAAATATTAATGCGTTTGTGCTTATGTATGGTCTAGTGCACAATGTCTTCTAATTACCGCAGCTTCCGAAAAAGCGTGCCGTGGCTAATCCTTTTTCTGGAAACTGTTTTCATCATCCTCTTCTACTTTTTGTTCTCAGGTTACAATGCCTCCATCTCAAACATTTCCTACACAGGTAAGACTGCTGGTTTTGCTGTGAAAGGAAGGGTTGAATGTGTGCTTTTATTTTGCAGTGCAGTAGAGTTGGGATTAAACAGTTTTGTGTTTTTGTTAATGAGTAGAATGTTTTTACTGCCCTTTAAGTACTCTTCTTTGCCATGTATTATATTTATTTATATCAAAGCAAAGACAGTGAACAAAGATGTGATACTAATTGCCTTGCTTATCTGTTCTTGCTGTCTGTTGGTGGTAATCTTGATTCCTATGAACATAAACTTCTGAGGGCAGGCACTGCACTGAGTTAGGGGCCTAACTCTTGTGCAGTGAAGGCGGCGTGCTACAAAGTAAAAATTCAAGATGGCAGTGTTTTCCATCTGAACGCTTGCTTCAAATACATGAAGCTATTACAGTGCAATTAAGGGCTTAAATATATTCTGGAAATGCATTTTGTGCATTGATTAAAGGAATGTATGAACAGAGTATGCTACAGCCATAGTGTATAGAGTATTTAGAGTGCTGTGCAAAAGTGAGTTGATTAATCCTCGTGACATTCTGGTATTGCCCTCCCTGTTTTATAGCTGGGAAAAATGAGACCTGCTTACTAGCAGTTTAGTATTTTGCTGTATGTAGAGGTCTGCACAGCCATATGAGACTATGACTGTTAGCATGTCCTGGGGGATACTTCCAGGCCTACAGATCCAAGACCTTGTACCTTGGACAGCCTCTTCCTTTTATGCAATGGTTTCTGTGTTCATCTGTTCTGAAGTCGCTTTGTAAAATTAAATTCAGGGCCAATGGTATTGTCTTTCTGGTTGCTTATGGATCAGAAAGAAAGCTTTGGGAATCTTTAAAAAATAATATTGGCACCAAATTTTTTATCTAAAGGCTTCTTAGTTAATTGTGTTTTGGTTTTTTTTTTTTTTAATTTTTTATTTTTTTAAACCAGAAATCCAGTCTGCATTAATCACTTGACTGCTCTCTTGGTCTTTTCTGTCACACAGATTTTCAAGATGTCAACAACATGGTGATTTTTGGATTTGGCTTTTTCCTGGCATTTCTGAAAAGATACAGCTTTAGCAGCACAGGATTCAACCTCCTCATTATTGTACTTGGTGTCCAGTGCTCCATTCTGATGGAAGGTTTATTAGTTCTCCTCCTTCGAGAAGCAAAGGAAGGTGATCTGAAAATGTAATTATTCCAGTTCTCACAAGAACTAATCTGGAGCTGCTGACTGCTTTTTGTCAAGGATAATGCCTTGTTTTGTTGACCTGATTGTGAATTAGCATGGTCATTTGCAGACTTTTTGGAGGGCTTTGGAGTGTCAAGTACACTTGGCCATCTGTCCTTCTTTCATTGCCCCTGGTGTGGTCCCGATATGGAATTATTATTATTTTCTTTCATTACAGCATAACAACGGCTGTTGTGAGTATGACTGCTGTGGTCATCTCCAGTGGAGCAGTTCTTGGAAAAACTAATCCTATACAATTAATTGTGATGACAGTTGTAGAGGTAATAGTTTTCCAAGCGAGCAGATGGATCAACAAGCGATTCCTGCAGGTATAGTAGTATGATTTCTAGTAACAGAGGGGAAAGTTTCACATGGACTTTGAAAGTGTTGCTTTTTGGTGATTCCTTAGTGCTATGCTGATGGGAACATCAGTGTATTTTATCTCATTCAGTTAGATTGTGGCTATGATTTCACTGAGATATGAAGTCTGACCGTGAGAGTACATTTAAGCGTCAACCTCCAAATGCTGAGTATTCTGCACCAATATAATTAGCTGATTCATGACCTTGAAGGATAAGCTGATCTGATGGATTGGGATATAGTGCATTTGACCTTACCCATGCCCTGACCCACCCCCAACACATGTATGAAAGCTTTGACCTATGCTAAGGTACTAATTATCTTTAACCTTTGCTCCCTCCCTGTTGGTTCAATCTGGAAGATTAACAGCGTGAATGATAGACGAGCCCAGCCTGGACAGCACAGAAAGACCTGCATTTAATGTACAATGTAAATGTACTTCAGGCTCTCTGTAGATGAATTGTGTGTTTATGAGCTACACTGAGCTCAGATAAATTAATGTGGCATTAATAACTCAGGCCTAAACTGAGTGACTGTGATAACAAATAGTTCATACGGAGGTTGTATGAGTAACTATATCAGGGTCTTCATCAAAGGGTTTCTGTGGCATAAAATGTTACAAAATTATTCTGTTGATACAGGTTCCAGACAACATCAGCATGATGCATGTTCACCTGTTTGGAGCCTACTTTGGTCTGGCAGTTTCCTCACGTTTCTCTGAGCCATCACCAAGGTCTGAGAAGAATGCAAGTACCCCGAAGTCGTATTTATTGTCAATGTTGGGTAAGACATTTGGTTTAATGTCTCAGATGAAAGAAGAGATTGCAGTGAGAGCAAGAGGGAGGTTTTGGGGAACAGGCCATGGCACACTGAAGCTTTTGCATTCAAAGTACAGGTCTGAGTGCTGTCCAGCATAGAATGCTGCTGTGGTTCGTGGTTTCTGACAATGAGTTGGCGAGTCTCGGCAGTTTTCCTACCAGGCATGTAAGTCACTCTTGCAGAGGCTGTTTGCTTGTGTCAGTCTCAGCTCAAAGTCTACAGCAAATTAACTGCTCCCTCTCGCAACTGAATTCTCTCTTTTGGCCTTGTATAGGCATATCGGTAAGGGACATATGTACTGAGGTTATTACTTGTATTTCAGTAGTGTTTAGAGTGCCAAATGGGCTGAGGCTCAGTTTTTCTTCGCAAGGTGCTGTACAGAGATATAAAAATACAGTCCCTGCCTAGTAACATAAATGAGAAGATAAAAACCCACTGAAAGGAGGGGAATATGATACAGACATGCGCATGAGAAAGGATCTGAGTGATGATAGGCTGAACATATGGGAGTTCCATTTTTTTTCTTAAAGAAGCAATTTAGTTTCCTCATTATTGTGACTTCTGTTATGTAACTGTCACCAGCTGAACTAAGATCTTGCAATGAAGGCCCAGAGTGTAATTCTCAGTTGGTCTTCACCCCAAAGAAGGTGAAATTTCTTCTTTGGGGAAAGAGAAATTTAAATGCTGAGTCCCTGAAGTTCTTGCTTTGCTGGAGAATTACAGAACAGTATTTTAATCAACTTATCAAGATGCTCTTAAGCCATTGTTATAATTTTAGTACAGCTTGCTACAAGCAAGTGCTTGCTATCCTAAGTAATTATATATCTATACCTTGGATAATATTTGAGGTAACATGGGCAGAAAGGAGCAAGCAAATTCCTTATAGTTCCATTTTTTCTGGGGACTGTGTGAAGTGCTGAAGTCTTCATCCATATTTGGAACCATATTGTAAACCTTTGATTTTCATAGCTGAGCAGGTGCTCATAAGAATATGTCAGTAACATTAGTAGTTTTGTTTGTTTGTTGTTTTTTTTTTTAATAACTAACTACTGAATTAATGTTTATAAGATTGTCATAGTAAGGATAATTCCACCAGTCTTCACTGCTAACACTGGTTTTGAATTGCCAAAATGGCAATTTAGTCCCATATCTTGGTTGGTGGGACAGACCCACCTGAAGCAAACTGAAGACTTCATTTGGCAGATTAGTATATCACTTGTGGGGTGAAACGTATCCAGTCTTTTGGGGTAGACTGCAAGCACTGAACTTATGAAGAAGTCCTTTTCTCAAGGGGTATCTTTGACAGAAATAGCACTACACTTGCAGAAAAACATGAGTTAGGAACGTAATCTGAACAAATAGTACTAGTTTGCTGGGAAGCCTGTCAGTTTTCCAGATCAAATCAAGGTTAATGGGCCAAATACCCTGTCTGAGAGGCAAGATTATCACCTCTTTGGTGCACTGATAGGGTGAAATTTAGCAGACACAGTTCAGCATTTCAGGGAGACAAGATAAGCTTTTAGAAAAGCATTAGCTGCCAGGGGAGCTGGATTTAACCATTGTGCTTTATAGTGACATTGCCTGTCATTTCTTAATAGACTTGACGAAAGAAAACTTAAAATTTTACTGTCAGGTGAAGTGCTCAGGGACTGGTACCTCTCTGGTTCAGTTATGGAGAAGTGAATATTAGCTATGGAAGTTGAACAACAACGATTAATGTCTAGACAAAGCAAAATAAACGGCAGCTTATCTGTACTGTCATCTGTGCACTTATATACATCTGTGCAAAAACATCGGAGCAAGCTCCTGGATTTTCAAAAAGTTTCTTCTGTTCAGCAGTGCTTAATATTCCTGGATGTCGTTATTTTTGGTACCATTGAAAGCCTGTTTTCAAATGCCTGTGCAGAACAAGCATAATGCTAATTGTTTGGAAATGAACGGTGAAATTGTTCCCACTTGTATTTAAACCTCTGTTTAAGGGGACTATATATGAGAAAGTAGTTTTTAAAGGTGTTCTTGAAAAGCATTAAGTACATCATGCCTTGAGCTCCATGAAAGACCAGACAACTCCCAGTAGAGCCTTGATTTGGCTGCATGTATGATATTACCAAGTTTCTGGGAAGGTGTTGGAATAGCAGTCAGCTCCCAGGGCTGTCTGTGCTGTAAAGTGCTGCTATCCTTTGTTCACAACAAGGGAATTGCAGAATTGCAGCAAATGCAGAAATGTGGGCTGGAGCCTTCCAGACACAGCCTGTGATAGATTTACTGTGTTTTAGAGCAGGTAATGATAGTTGCTTGTCTTTGTCTCCAAGGCACTCTCTTTCTTTGGGTATTCTGGCCAAGCTTCAATTCTGTACTAGCTGATGCAGACAAGACCAAAGCAATCTACAACACCTACTTTGCACTTGCAGTGAGTGCTGTAACTGCCTTCACATTGTCTGTTCTGACCACAATGGATGGAAAATTCAGAATGGTAAGACTTGAGAGAAAACTGCGGTGTGAAAAAGCTATTTTTCTGTTACTTTCAGTAAATCACCGAAAGTATAATATCTATTAAGTAAAAACAGCTCCAAATTTTCAGCTTCACAGTCGTCATTAGCTCGCCAAGCAGAAGTCTTTAAATGTAACTTAGAAATTATATTCTCAGATGGTAATTCACCGTATACAGAAGCACAAATTCATGCAAAAGACATTCTACTTGCATAAGATTAGTGGTCTATGATATTGTACAGCTATAAGACAAGCAATGACTGAATTCTCACTCCATGTTTTTGTTATTTTATTTTACAGACTCATGTCCACAGTGCAGCACTAGCGGGTGGGGTTACTGTTTGTTATGCAGCAGAGAGTATTGACTATCCCTGGATTGCAATGATTTTGGGTCTGCTTGCCAGTCTGATAACCATATTAGGATCTTTCTGTTTACAGGTAATGCTCAAAACCTGAAATTCCTTTTTGTATAAGCTGTATAAACTTCTTTTCCAACGTAGAATACTTCAAAGTAAACCTCTTTTTCAAAGAAATTAAAGCCAGGAAACGAAGACTTGACTGGAGTGCAGGATTGCAAGTTAAAAGACCAAAATTATGTTTCTAAGATAGGCAATCTGCTGTAATCGACCTGAGGTTTTGTCTGTCAGTTAAACTTTTTCCTCTTTCCAGAGATGCTTGAATCCTGCTCTCAAGATTCATGATGCATCTGGAGTTCATTTCACTTTTGGCTTGCCTGGTTTACTTGGAGCTGTTGCCCAGGTTGTTCTCTTAGTAATAAAAAAATGGACTGTTTTACCAAGGTACATCATTTTTTGCTATTAATAAGTTTAATGATTATTGTATGGTACCCTGAATAGAGTTCTCATACATAGAGAAAGCCTGAAAGTTATCACAGATAAATCATATTTTACCAGATAACCTCAGATCATCTCTGAAGTCCAAAAACGTTAGTATAAAGACTTTCTGAGTTGAGCAGGCTTTGGATCAGAACTTTAATGTTACGTTTTGGTCCCATTTTCTCTCCCTTTTCATTTGATATTAAATACAGCGGACATGGGAGATGAAGGATGGGGAAGCACATCCTTCCAAGACTCGTTTTGACTTTTGTGTTTCGGGAAAGCTTTGTACGCTAATACAGCAGCAGAGACAAAAAAAAAATCATCATTTCTGTCTGAAAAAGGCTTTAACCCTTAATCAGGGGCAAAAATGCCAGCCTGGACTACAGCCACTCTGGACACCCAACTGGAAATTATACTTGGGGAGATATCCTGCAAAAGGGTCAGTGAAGTATAGGTCTTTGTAGGATTTTTTTGAAATGGCACTGGCACCTCATTTTCACAAATCAAGCCCATGTTGCATTATACAAGAAGTTCTCTGTGTAAGTTTCTCAACTTACACAGGAATGAATCACGGTGCAGTATCAGTCTGTATTAGGCTTCTGCTAGGATCTCTTAAAACATCTAATTGCAGCTGTATAAAGATTCTAAAATAATAATTTAGAGGTTTTGACAGGAAACGTGCATGTGCACCACTTGAGGCAGACTAATTCACATTCTGTTCAAATCAAACTGTCAAAGGCGAAACACTTGTTTTGCTTTTCAGCCTGGGTTACGTGGTCATGATTTACATCGGTGCCTTCTGCCTGACCATCAGTGTTGCCTTGATAACAGGTTTTATTACAGGTAAGTATGGAAAAACGTTTCAGTAATATCTTCCTCATTTTCACCATGGGCAAATGTCTTCCTATTACACCTGTTACCATGTCAGTGGAACTCTTGGTAGAAAGATGCCAGCGTAACTGGGGTGTTAAAGTGTGTTTCTATGTATAAATGATTTGTTCATATAGAAGGAAACTGTTGGACACGTTAACACCAAGAACTCTTCATAGATGGGCTTTGAAGAAGAGATGTATTCAGCATAACCTGCTAGCACCATTCGTTCGTTGGTGACATTTATTTTAACAGATGCTTAGCAGCTGCCTTCAGATTTCATACAGGAGATGTGTGAGGATGAAAATATTTCTACATTTTGGTATTGTCTTACTGACAGAAAAATGCTATCTTAGAGTTTCTCATTTTTTAGGCCTGTTGGTATAAATCTGCAAAGTTCCACTAATGTCAGTAGCTTGCTTACATAAGTGAAACATTAGGCCTTTGATCACTAGTGGTTTGGGGTCATCAGGGCTCATGTGTTCCTCGTATGACATTCTGCCTATTTTATGGCAGCTGCATTTTTCTCTGTTAATTCTGGTTTGAGTGAAAGAGAAATGGTAGTTAAAAGTTGCTGTGAAATATACTTTAAAATTATTTTTTTGTGCTTTAATTGATCTGCAACCTTTGCATTAGCTCAGGTGTAGTTAAAGAGGTTGAGCTAATCAAGCAGTTTTTACAAAAAACAGCTTAAACAATCATTTGGTCATTAAGTTTAAAAATCTACGTTTCCATCTGAAATCTCAAGCTAACAGTGCTGATAAGCCTGTTTGCTTTAAATACACAGGCAGTTTTCATGCAAGAAATTAATGACTTGTTACGTATCTTTAGAATCTGGCAGACTGTTTAATGGAGTTTTACCTGTACAAATTAAGCTTTTATAATACAGGCCTTAATCCTGGTAAGCTTCTCTGTACTTAAAGTCAACTTGAGTCAAGGGGCTCTGATGAAGCATTTTGTTCCCCTTTTGTATTTTGATGTTACATTTGCATGTGTGTTACTAAGAAACCTCCAGTTATACACAGTCTTCCCCTTTCTGTGATACATGTATATTTTTTACAAATAGGTTTAATCTTAAACTTCAAACTGTTGAAGATCATCCCTGTATCAAAGTATTTTGAAGACCACTTTTATTGGGAGGTAAGCTTCAGGGTAAAGTTAACCATGTGGGAGTATATATAGCACCAAGCATTCATTTCATAGGACACTTTGAATGCCGTTTGATGAACTGTTTAGAGCCTGCATATTGTAAATGTATGTAGTCTTCAGCTAGGATTCTCAGAGCTGTTGGTGGGCACAAAGCTAAATCTGAGATGAACTTGTCTGTTGTAATGCATAATCTTACATGCTCTGACGTCCTGTCCTTCATATACTGTCCTTGAGGAAATCTGAGCATCTAAGAGTGGGATTTTTAGAAGCCAGTAAGCAGACCAAGTCTCCTGGCCTTCACTGGGCATAGAGTGGCTTTTAAAGCTGGTGCATAAACACAGGCTTTGTGCACATTTAGGCACTGAATGTGACCCTATGTCTGAATCACAGAAATGAGAATAAGCTTCTAATAAGGCTCTCCATTACCTTTTTCATATGATGATTTGATGCATAAAATGTTCTGATACAAGAATGTTTGTCTTGCAGTTTCCCCATTTGGCTGTTGGATTTTGAATGGATGAACCCACATGAAAGATCGACCAAGAGAAGGTCACTAGATAAAATGAGTAACCATGATCGGATGAAAAAGCAATTAATTATCAATTCTCATGCTCAAAAAAGCCTTCCCACACAAAAGTTTGGTAACAAACTGTTCTAGTTATTCTTGAAAGACCAGGTTGTAAATTTACACATGCAAAAGTTATTATGCATTTAGCTTTTCTGCTTTAATGGTCTTGCCTTAAATAGTTTGTAGAACATGTACAAAAAAGTTTGCTGCATTCATCGCTGTAATGGCTTATCAGTGAAAATGCTTAGAGATTTTTAGAAAGCTATTTTTAACTCCCCAGTTTAAAAGCCAAAATATGTATTTTAATATTATGTGTACAGGGAGTACACTTACTCTGATGTAGTGAAGTGTTAAAGTGCTTGTTTTTAAGCTAAATTCTGTTAGAGGCCTTGTAAAGCAAGGATTTAATGACTGAGCTGGATCTGGGCCAGAACTCTGCATCTTGCCAGACTCAACTCTTAAGTTACCTGACTGCCTGAAGAAAAATCTACACTTGCGTGGTTCAGGCTAGCTCTCTGGATGTTCAAACAGCAAAAATTAAATTGTTCTGCTTGTGGATGGCCTCACTGAAATCAACAGCATCGTTACTCATTACTTCAGGAACAAGCCTTAGAACACTATTCTTGAGCAGTGGCAGTCTGCACATGGTCAGCTATCCAAAAGGCTCTGGCTGCTGTGAAGACGTGAATGTCAGTCAGCGAATGAGGGAATAGTCCTTCCTTGGGTATTCCCATTTGTTTGGATAGGGCTGGTTATGCGATAAATTTAACTGGATTGGGCCTAATTCTGTGCAACAAGCTTCATGGTACCAATGCTAAAACCCGATTTCCAAAGTGTCTCACGCTGAATTTTGATGTTTTCTTTTTTCATATTTTTGAAAAGTGGTTTGTTTTTTAATCATTTTAAGGAACATTGTATAGAGCTTCTACGCTGTAGATACAAGAATTGGTAATAGCACATACTATTTGTTTTGGTACTGGATAGATGGTCAACTTGGAAAAGTAAAAGGTTTTAAAATGTATTGATTTAAGACTGCCAATAAGATGTTTTAAAGGCCTTACTTTTGATTTGAATGGAACACAGCACATACCTGTTTGCAGAGGACTTCAGCTGAGACAAGCAGGGGCTTTGGTCCATGAGCTACAGCCTCACTGTGCAGAAGATTCTGTGTAAACAAACCCCTTTTTTATGGATTACAACCCTGTGTTTCTTCATTATTTCCAAATAGTTGATATGTAAGTTCTTACATAATTAAAGAAGTCAGGCTTTGATTGTTTTTATTTATTCAGCACACTTGCTTAAAAATGAAGTAATGAGGGGAAAATTGCAACACTGAAAACAAAGGGTAAGTTCTTTGTTCACTGTAGCAATGTATGCTGACCTCAACTCATTTATTAGAGAATAAGCAAAGTAGATCACTGCAATTAAAGGAAGTGTGAGACAGGTTTCAAAGTTACTCAGAGAGGAAGTGCCAGTTTTTCTTAATTCCAACTCACAAAATAGCCAGTGATCTTACTTATTTTACCAACTGCATGCAGCTTCCATCAGCTTACAGTGCTATTCAGCTTGATACATATGCACTTACACACTTGCATTATTTCACATTTAGTGCACTCCTGCCTTTGTAATACTGCAATCCAAGCTGAACTTGTATATTCAGTATCTTACTTCTCAGCAATGAAACAAACATAACTTCTGCAACGCAAAGTTCTTCTGATGTTTTCTAGCAGAAGTCATTTTACAGAATCAGATTTTATCCCTCCCTTTCCTCCACATCTTTTTGCTCAGCGATTTCTTGAGCAAGTAGCCAAAATGTATGTAGAGGAAGGGGTAAAATAGCTCTTCCTGTATCTCACCGTTCATATGAGTATGCTTAGGGGATCAGAATTCTCCCTGGTAGTGACTGTCCCTGGTCTAACTCCCAGCTGAAGAGTATTCTTCCCTCATTTTTATTGTTGTTAGGAAATAGCTTACAGCAAGCTTTGTGGATGAACTACCTACAGCTAGAGCAACTATATAATTTATACTTGTGCCTCTACAGTGTCATCCACAGCAACAGTAAATTATTTACCAGTGACTCTCTCAATATCACCATAGAATAAATGAAATACTCAGGGGAAAAAAGTCTAAAGCAGCACCATTCTATGTAATACAAGAAAAGCCACGTACCAGTAAATTTTGAAATTAAGGAACTGTTTATATTGTCTGGACATAGGAAATATTTAATAAATATGTTAAAAAATTGTTTTAAAGCATTTTAGTAGGTCTTGGATTGTAAGATGATATAGAAACAGCTGGTTAAATACATCAGTTTTCCACTATTCTATTTACTTATAGCAAACATATAAAAGTGACTTCCATTGTTACTTCTAGCAATTTTATGTTTGTCAAAAACATTACATTTATATCAGAGGAAGAAAACAGAATTTTTAGTGCTATGATTTAATTTTTACTTGTTTTATCTTTAGACACAATTGAAGGTCACTGTATACAAAATGGTTTTACAAAATTTTTGGAGTTATGCAGTTAAAAAAAAGACATGGCCAACGCACTTCCATAGGCGTGTTCATTGCCACAAATCTTCCGTGCGACCAAATTTGAAGACCAGTCCTCTGTTTAAAACAATAAAGGTACATGAATATGTAAGGGAGAAGATTAAATACCTAGTATTTTAAATACATGATTTCAGGGAGCAAGTTGAAGTATTTGTAAATCTGTGTCCTGGTCCTGCAACAAGACCTATGCAGACAGATCACAGAGTGCCTTAACCAGCAGTTTATTCACCCGTATCTAATTGCAAAAGAATACAGCTGAAGTAAAAAACAGATTACAGCAAATTCCAGTTTTAATAAACGAAAACAAATTAGGTAAGAAACAAACAAAGGACAATAGGCTTACCCAAAAAAGATGAATGCATTCTGGAAAAACACAGCTATACCTGGGTATACTACTGTTTTTTCTAAAGGAAAAAAAAAACTCCATTAATTTTTCAGAAGTATTTTTCTTTTCAAGAATACCCCATCTCACAACAAGCTTCTAGTGCTGTTACTACTACTAACAAATCTGCGTAAGGCAGATTGTTCTCTCATGGAATTAAGATAGCACTATACATCTGGTATAACCCTTTTCATTCTCTGACAAGATGGTTTTCTCCAATTTGTTACTCACCTGTGCAAAACAAAGATGAGCACAAGGCTTACCCCACTGGAAAATAATTTCAGTGGCTTTTGTGCTTCCCAAAATCATTTAGCTTTCCAAATAAAAGAAATCTGTCCCGTTCTATAACCCAAAATGTGCATTCATGTAAGGGGATCCCCATTGATTCCCCCAGCAAAATGGGTCTCCCCAGGTATCTGGAATTCACTCAAAAGAGTCAACTATTTAAAGCAACAAGAATTTAATGGTACCCATGTATCATCTCGAGCTGGGTGCCTCCAAGGAAGGACCCCACTGAAAACTTTCCCTGGGTTCCTATACCTGTACAATCTTCGTTTCATCCGCTACGGCCCAATCAGTTCTGGACACATAGAAGTTATATTCCCTCAGATCAGCTGTTCTTTGTCGTGGGGCAGGTTGGTTTCTGTTACCTCCCAGGGCAGGTTCTCATCTGGTGCCATCCTTGGTCAGCACATCCCCCCTTCCCCATCGCTGCCACCCAGGCCCCTACACAGTGTGGCTCGCTGTGATTGACACCACTGCGTACCAGGTTCAGGTTACAGAGAGCTCATACTGCGGCCTAAGGCTTTGCTAATTTTACTCCACTAACATCAAACAATAGCTACCCGAATTCCTTACATACAGGCAGGGCAGCTTGTTTCCCTTTCACAACAGAAAAAGGGAAAGTAGTAGCGTTTAGGAAACCAAAATATGAAAACTGGACCTCCTTAGAAACAATCTAAAAATAAGTTGCAAAATTCAGTAGTCATTTAAAATATTTGAACTTTTCAAAAATGGATCAAATCACATTCCATGTTATGTCTTACCTTTAACAACATAGCCTCCAAAAAGGATCCACATAGAAGCAATCAGAGATCCAAAAGCCATCATAAAACCAATGAACAGCCAAATCCGAGCACCTTAAAAAAGACGTATGGATGTTTTGTGCCTGTGTCTGAGTAGAAACCCATAACTTTGAACACGCTTTAGTTTCAGAGCACCTTTTGTGACACAGAGATATGCACATAAACACATGTACACCGGTACAGTTGTTACAACTCTTCCAAGAATTATGGACTTCACATAGATCCCTATATGATAACCTACACCACTTTACCTGTTTGTCCTAGACAGCCTTCACTGTAACTGTCACCCCGAACTTGTCCGTTAGACACTGCATTGATCCTGTATGTGCAAAACAGGATGAAGGTGGGTAAACATTGGTAAAGCAAGAAGTGTTTATAAAACAATAGGAGAAACTTCTCAGAAACCCATTTAAATAGTGATGCATTTCTTACACTTTTTTTTTTAAGTGGAGAACAATGCTAAAACTTAAAAAAAAAATCTTGAAATACTACTAACACATGGATCTGTACGATGTCCAGTTTTTTAAATGGTTACTATACTTGCTATAAACAAATAAGACATATTATCCTGGCCTGCTTCACAAGAAGCATGACCAGCAGGTTGAGAGAGGTGATTTTCTCCCTCTAATCTGCTCTTATATATCTGCAGTACCCCCACCTGGTGTACTGCATTCAACTCTAGGACCACCAACATAACAGGGACATGGACCTGTTGGAGCAGGTCCAGAGGAGGGCCAGTAGGACGATCAGAAGGCTGGAGAACCTTTCTTGTGAAGAGATGCTGAGAAGGTTGGGGTTGTTCAGCCTAAAGAAGAGAAGGCTCCGGGGAAGATCTTACAGTGACCTGCCAGTACCTAGAAGTGGCCTATAGGAAAGCTGGAGGGGGGACTCTTTTATCAGGGAGTATAGTGATAGGACAAGGGGTAATGGCTTTAAACTAAAAGAGGATAGATTTAGAATAGATATTAGGAAAAAATTCTTTACTTTCATGATGGTGAGGCACTACAACAGGTTGCCCAGAGCAGCTGTGGCTGCCCCACCTCTGGCAGTGCCAAAGGCGAGGCTGGAGGGGGCTTTGGGCAGCCCAGGCTGGTGGGAGGTGTCCCTGCCCATGGCAGGGGCACTGGAACTAGATAGTTTCTAATGTCCCTTCCAACCCAAACCATTCTATGATGTTAGTAACAATCAGATATTACCTTGATTTGTTTTTCTCAGTTACCTCTCAATTTAAAGCCTATGCTCTTTTTTTAAATTCGTAACAGCACAGAAATTCTATGAGTGTGTAGCTGTGATCAAGAAGTTATGCTTACATTAGGAATGCAATTGTGGCTATAACCCCACAAGCATGGTAAGAATGGTTGAAGTCTTCCATTTTAGGGTACTTCACAGCTGCATCTATGATTATCCACCAACCTGTAAAGAACTATTAAAAAAAAAGAAAGCACAATAGCTTAAAATACAGATGCAAGCCTTTTAACAATACAAAAGATTGCTCTAGGAAAAAATTGCCAGCTTACAAAATCATACTTACAGTTCACTTACAGCATGGCTAGCTTTGTTTTCAGTTTAGTTCAGTGAAAGAGCAAAATCCGTGATTTATCTACTCCAATAGTAATTACATGGGTAGAAACCGAAAGACTTGTAAGGCTGCAAGCACCCAGAACACATCTCAGCGCTAACTCTGCTGCTAACACCCCCCCCAGTCCTCCTTTTATTTCCCAGCAGCTCACTTTCAGTTCGCTAGCAGAATGGCACGGGACAGGCAGCGCAGCACGTACCAGCACTCCCGCAGCCACCGAAGCGATCGTGTTCCGCTTTTCTCCCCAGTCAACGCACTCCGAGCACCTCACGCTCTCGAGCAGACCTGACATTTTGCAGTGCTCTGAGGAACTAGGAGAGACAGACAGAGGCGCGTTTCCCTCACAGCAGAACCCCCCACAAGCCAGCAGCCGGCTCGGCACCACGACTGCCCGCCGCCCCCCGAGCCCCCCGCCCCCAGCGCCCCCCGCACACCGCCAGGGGCCGAGGCCTCGGGACCGAGGCGGGCACCGACAGACAGCGCGGCCACCGGGCCTCGGGGGGCCTGGCCGCGCTCCCGAGGCCGAGGCCGGAACCCTCCGGCGGCGCTGCGAGAGGCGAAGAAAGCAGCGGCGAACGGCGCCGCCCAGCGCCCCGCCCGCCCCAGGGAGAGGAGCGGCGGCCGGGGGCCCCTCACCGGCGGCAGGAGGCAGCGAGGGCCCGCGGCCGGCCCCAGGTGCTCTGTGCGCACGCGCGGCCTCTCACGCGCTCCCCCCGCCGAGACGGGGCTGCCGCCCGCAGGCGCACCAGGGGCAGGAGTGCGCCAAGCGGGATCGCTTTGCGCATGCGCCTTAGCACGCGCGGGGCGGGGCGGTGTTGGCCAATACGCATGCGTGTCTCGCCAGCCGCGCGCATGCCCGGAGATGTTACTGGCCGACTGCGCGTGCGTCCCGCTGTCCTCGGTACGTCAGCGGGGGGCAGGTTCTGGAAGCTTCGGGCCGGGCCGGGCAGCGGCAGCGGCCGTCGCTCGTCTCCGGGGCAGGGCCTCGCCTCGCCTCGCCTCGGTCGCGGTGCCGCTCGTCTTGAGAGCCGGCAGCGGGGGCGTCCGGCGGCCCCAGCGGTAGGTGCCCGCAGGCGGCGTCCGGCGCGGAACCTCCCGCTGCGGCTCGGAGCCCCTGGGGGCCGGGCGGGGAGGCGGCGGGGGCGGCGTACACCGGGCTGGGGCCCGCGTGCGGGGTGTCGGTTGGGTAAGGGCTGCGCCGGGCTGGGCTGAGCTGCGCCGTGCTCTGCGCGTACCGCGTTGAAAGCGCCGGCGATTGCTTAGGATTGTGATGAGGGGCGCGATCGGAGGCAAGCAGGTGTTTCCCGTACCTGTGCTGCACGGTGGCGGCGATCTTCGCCCTCCTGCAGAGGAGAAGCGGCGCAGTTTATCTCCAGTAGTAGCACGGAGAACGCTTCTTACGGTGAGCGTGGAACTTGACACGTTTTAGTAAGGCTTGGAGACTTACTTGATAGCTCTCGTTTACAACAAGCACCAAATACAAACGGTGTGATTAAAGCAGCCGTCCTTAATCTGCGGGGTGGCAATACGGCTTTAAGTAACGGGGGTGGGATAGTTACACCGCAGAGTGCAGTAACCTTTGGAGATGTAAAATGGCTGCCGCTGAAGGGGGACAGCCATTTTAATGCATTACCATAACGGGTGTGACATTCGTAACAGGTCACATCTAGTTACTCATTAGCTGTGGTTTTTGTAGTAGTTATCTGCAATATTTTTAATAGGGATTTGGTGCATATGTTGCTGGGATGTGTGGAGGACTGTGCAGACGAAGTTTTGTAGTGCAGTTCAGTCAAGATCTTGAAGTGATTGCTGTACCTTCAGGATACTTTTTTTCCTGTTTAAGGAAAATACCAATTTGTATCTTTTTCACAAAAGGCATGTGTCTACAGTGAGTGAAGAGTATTAAAACCTACAGAAACTTCTTAAAGTTCTAGAGACCTATTCATGGTTTAAACTGAAGCCATTTTTAAATTTCATATAGAAGACTCACTACAGAAGAGGAAATGATGAAATTTAAAGTTGTCATGCATAAAACATGCTACTAATCTGGATTGAAAAAAATGTCCGCGTGTCTAATTATCCTTGAACTTTTGGCATGTTGTAATGCTTAATTGATGTATAAATGGCGTGCTGCATACCAATGATTTTGTTTCTCCTCCCCCCACTCCTCAGGAATGGAGACTGGGTATTACAGAACAACAATAAAAACAGAATCAGGTTCTAAAAGTATCTGCATGGAAGAAATGATGGTTAAGAAGACTGATGATATGGCAGATTTCATGGATGACTTGAAACTCAGCTCACCAAAGAAAAGATATTCTTGTTTGAGATCTGAGAGAAGTTGTGATAGGTCATCAACAAGGTCATCTAGTAGATCTTCTTGCAGTTCACGGTCCAGTTCAAGTACATCCTCTTCAGTTTCCTCCAGGAGTTGGAGCCGGTCCAGATCCAAATCACAGGCTCGACGAAATAGTTCCCGAAGGTACAGAAGATACTCTCGTTCCTATTCCAGAAGCCGGTCAAGATCACGTGGCGACATGAGTTACAGAGGAAGGTACCACGCCAGACACTACAGGAGGTACCACCGTTCTCCGCGGTGTAGGTCGCGCAGTAGGTCATGGTCTCGTGGGAGATCCTATTACAGAAGGTCCTATTCAAGAAGCAGATCACGTTCAAGAGGCCGAAGATACTATGGATTTGGGCGAACAGTATACCCTGAGGCTTACAGGAACTGGAGAAGCAGGTCACAAACGAGATCTCGTAGTAGGTCACCTCTACATTTGAGTGAAAAAGGTACTGTGAGACTTGCATTGCGTGTGAGGCAAAAAGCGTGCCCTTTATAGAGATCTGAGTTTGTCTGGTTAACAAGTATAGTTGCTTTATAGAGCATAACAGATAATTAGAATTTGGAAGAAAATCTTGGCATAGCTAGAAAAATATATTAAAACAAAAAAAAATTTGTTTAGAGGATATTTTTTGTGTTTCAACTGAAGCTAAATTTCCAAAGTTAAGATGAAAATTAATCAGAGTTGATGCTTGCTCAAGTGCAGTGGCTGTTTATGTTCAGTTTTTAGGCTTGTATGAACAGGTACATGTTGATTTTAAACATAAAAGAATGACACTTCTTTTTTTCTTGTAGAAAAGAGGGAACTTCTGGAAATTGCAAAAGCTAATGCTGCAAAAGCTCTGGGAACAGATAACATAGTCTTGCCTGCAAGTTTGAAGATCCTTACTCCTTCCAAGGAGACAAAAAATATAAAACAAGAGCATGAAGATTCTGGGGACTCAGATGAGGTAAGTGTGAACTGGAATATTCTTGATTAAAAGGTAAATATTTTTAAAACCTTGCGGTCTGCGTGGATGTCACAGTATTTTTTAACTGTGGAATTTGTAGTTACAAGTTCAAACTCTTGAACAAAAAATTGACTTGAATGCTAAAAAGTACTGTAGAAACCACTGTAGACTTGCCTTTACACTGAATATGCACTGGGCTCTGAGAAGCTGTTGATTCACGTACGGGCATTTGGTTGGTGTTAGGTTATGAAGAAGTGAGAAATGTAGCTCTTCCAAGTTTTTTTTCTAATACAGTATTGCCTATTACGTTGACTAGTTTGTTTTTGAGCTAAAACAAGGAGTCTCTGTACCAAGCCTGTTGAATAGTTTTTAGTAAAGGTTGATTTTACTGCCTGTTTAACTGTTAAAAGTTTTTCATATGCAACAAACTGTTTCCCAGAAATTACATACCCAAACACACAATGCATTTTACATGCTTTATTTCTGTCTTATAGAAATCATGACTATGGTTCCAGACATGATGAAGAAAATCTGTTGGTAATTAAGGGACTTGTGGGCTATAGTTGCTGTAAATTTAAGGGAGGGAGAAACTTGAGCAGCTTAAACTGAACTTTAGTTTGGCTCTGTTATGATGTGTTAATCTGATTCATGATAAATAGAAAATTGTGCTAATTGTTACATCTATCAGATGCTGATATTTCGTATTTACTAAGGGTTTTAGACAAATGGTACAGGCATCCCTTTCATAATATATGCAATATATTCCAGATGTTGAGAGATTACAGAAGAGGAGGCCTGCATCACTTGCAGATAAGTTTATTGTTGTTATCCAAAGCTCTGCAGGATTAATACGCAGAACTTCATGCAACTTACTCTAACACTACATTTCATTGTATGGCATTCCATGCTTTGAATCATTTGAATCCTCTTTAAGACTTAACTGGGGCATGGATACCAGGTCACATGTGAATTGGCACAAGGACACCGATAAAGATAATACATGTTTTTCAAACTGACTTCAACATGGATCTGTTTGCCTATATATACATATTTAAAAAAAAGGCATCAAAAAGCATCAAATACAAAAGATACAATAAAAAAAAAAGTATCAAAAAGCATCAAAAGTAGCTCACAGCTACTTTTGATGTAAAGAACTGAAACAACCGTACTGGAAAACGAATAACGTATGATGACTGCCTTAACCTGCATAGAGTATTGTATCTTCCCACTTATGCTTTGTGTGTTTTTCTCTAGCAACCCAGAAGACTAACAGAAGATAGAACTAAAAGTGGAATGGAGAGAGCAACCACACAGAGGAGCATTTCTTTCAGCCCTAATGTAAGTGAGCTTTCCAAAAATGGAAGTCCATTAATTCATCCTTCTTGTATTACTTTCCACGGCATTGGTTGCCAAATTAAATTTCTTAAATAATGGTAACAATTGAATTTGATGGTTTCACAATTACTTTACTAGAGGGTTAGATCAGTATTTTAGCAGTACTGTAAACATACAACAGCAATGTGTTTACAATCAGTGTTTACATTTCAACACTTAATGTTGAGTGTCTGTACTACAGACTTAAAAGTGTATGTGAGAAAGAATTTACACCAAAACTTAAAGTTGCATCTTTTGGTTAAATTTTAGTAACGCACAACTATGGGGAAAAAACTTCCCTGAATCCTGTGTCAATTAAGTGTATGTAGTTGATGCCTAGTAGTCCTTGGGTCTCCTGTGAGCTGGAAAGAAAACAGTCCAGCTTAAATGCAAATAAACCCATCGAAGTCAGTAGGTCTTGGTATATTCCTTTTCTTTCTAGCATTTTCAAAGGTAATTTATTTTACAGAATACAATGGCAAAACCAGTACTACAGAGGCCAGCAAGTCATGTTGTTAAAGAACCATCAATTTCTCCAGGAAGAGAAGATGACAGAAAGGGAAGTCCCTATGGGCAATGGGTTCCTGTCAAGAAGGAGGAGAAGAAAACATTTGTAAACTTCTCACCTAAATGTGCACTGTTCCGGGCACGCTAATATCTTACTGTTTCTCAGACTGTAATATTATGCATACCCAAATGGTGAGGTCTAAAGTTTTCTGATCAGGTTGAAGACTTGTTAATATTGGCTATTTATTTTGAGATCTTTAATTTTGAAATCTTAGGTTTCTCTTTCAGATATAAAGCACGGTGATCCAGAAGCCACAGATGGGAATCTTGTGTATATTTGTAAATATTTTTGTATTGCTTTAATGGCCTAGAACTTACAGGTGGGTAACTTTTTCTAAAGAATAGTTCAGTAGCTGTTACTCTGAGCACTTGAATTACTTGTGTAACTGTTGACTCCGAGTAAATAAATTTTAGTTTTGCACTGGCTTCTCAATGTGTCAAGTATTTGGAGCTTTGTTTAGTAGTAATTTGATGTACATCCTGTAAGTGGTTATTTCCAGGTTTAGGTTTCACTTGCCTTACGATTACCACAAAGTACAACAGAAGATCACTTGAGTTATCTTGAAAATTGACCTTCCTATTGGAATAGTTGCTGTCCAGGCACTGACTGTCCGTTCCATCTTTTGAAAGCATTGCACTTGAGGAGCCATCACATCATCCACTGACTTCTAAATCCTGAACTTGTGTTTGCAGGCTTGTGGTTGATACAGGTTGCTTTAAAAACAACTCGTAAAGAATTACTGTAAGGCAGTAAGCAGGCAGCAAGGTTGGCTGAGATGACTTCATGAGACCAATTGTAGAGATTATACATAAATATTTAGCACTGCTGTGCAGTTAGCTCCATGGCTTACAAAGACTTTCACCCTATGACATGTGAAAGCAAATTAACAAGCTGTTGCAACGAACCTACAAAGATCGTTGAATCTGTCTGACAACTTCATGGCTAACCAAAAGTTAAAGCATCAAAGGGTATTTTCCAAATGCTTCTTGATTCTGATAGGCATGGGGCATCAATCACCCCTCCCTAGGCAGCCTGCTTCAATGTTGGACCACCCTGAGGGTTAAGAACTCTTCTGTAAAAATAAAGGGCTATTACAATGAACTGGAGTATTAAAACAAGTCATGTGCCTGAGTACAGAGAGAGGTTTCCCTATCTTCATTCAAAAACTTTTGGTATAGGACTTGGATGCTTGCAGGCCTTACTTTTGAGGTGTGAGTGCAGAGGGGTTAGTTGTTGTATGTAGAACAGGAACTACTGCAGCTACCTAAAGAGTTGAGGCTTCCTGTGGGAGTAACAGTTCTGTATTTTGCAGTGACTTGAACAGTGCTGTAGGTTGTCCACATTCCTTGCCCTCTCAGTGAGGGTGGAACGTAGTTTTGCTGCCTGAATATTGTGATTACTGTACAGGTACTGCTCCTGGAAGAACTCCAACCTTTGGCACATCACAAACACGGAGTAGTTTCCCACTCACAGAACAGTAATGCGCGTTCTTGAAGTGTTTTTATCTTCTTGCTAAACGAGTATTTTCAGGGACTTTGCCATTCTTTACATAATGACATGCTTTATTCTTAATCATGTGGCAAGAGCTTTCTTTATTTAGAATGAGAAACAGGAGGAGCTGGCTACTTCTGCAAGTAAAAGCTATATACAGCTGATGCTATACACTGCGCGCATTACGTCAATTGTATTAAATACACTATTGATTTTACAAGTTACTTTGAGGTCTACCAAGTATATTTCTGATACAGTTTAAGAGTGCATGCAAAATATCCACATCAAACTTTAATAAGCATAGAAAGGCAGTAGTATGCACTTTGGTGGATGTCAGTTCAGACAGCCGTTCCTCTCTCCAGGTTCTGTTTAATTTCAGCTGTGTACTTCCCATAGAACCTCTCTGCCTTCTTATTGAACTTGGCATTTCTCTCATTAATGTAGTCAATATCCGCATCATCATTGTAAGGACGTCTTCTACTGTATTTTTCACGTTTTTCAATTCTGTAAGACAAGTGTCAGTGTTTGAAGATGTAGACGAATCATGTGGACTTAATTACACAATTTCTATATACCACGCGTTTCTTAATTTTATCTTATTTACTTACTGTTTTTCAAGATCTGCAACCATTCCATCAATCCCCTCCTTAGTTGGCACATGAGTTCCATGGAGAAGACTGTCAGATGTTGGATAGAGTGCTTCACCACTGAGCAAGAGGAACAGATGGGCACCAGTTTACACTATTGTATTGACTGAGATTCCACTGCTTCTGTTTGGGTTTTTAATACTGCAGGGCATTAACTTGTGTCTAACTGTAGGAGTCGAAGATACAGTGATAACTGCTAATATTAAAGACAAACTATGAGACAGTATCACATGCCCATACAAGATAGAGAAACCAGCACTGAAACTCTAAATCTAATGCTAAACTTTGGAACTTCATTTAAAACCTGTTGGACTTCTACAAAAAAACAACACAGTAAAAACCCACAACTGACTCCAAAAAATAGAGTAATCCACTTGCACGTCTAAATATTTTCCAGTTGACAAAATACTGCTTCAAACTCAGTAATACTGAATTTGAAGAAAAAAACCTTACCAATTACAATTCTAACTTTTTTTCTATCAAAGTAGAGATTGCAAGGGAGATGATCAGGTAGGCTATGCATTTTGAAATGTTAAAATGCTAATATTACAGTGCTTAAGTGAATACACTGAGAAATCCCTGAAAGGACTGTTTTTTAAGTCTTTAGCATTCATTACAAAATTACAAACATGTGAGATCAGATGACTGAGGTTACACTTACTACTGTTCCTTCAGCTTCTCGTACTGCTCCAGATCAGGTTTGATCTGCCTGGTTAGTCTCTGGTATTGGCGCAACTGAGCAGCTGCGTAATCTTTGGAAGAAAATTAGTTAAGGTGAAGGTTTTTATTTCATGATTCAGTTTGCAACTGAAATATTAACAAAGGTGTTCGTTTGGAATATGGATAATTATATAGTTAAACTGTTACCTGAAAATCCTAGATCTGGATTTTTCCTCTTCTTTTTCCTTTCCCATCTCTCAGCATCCTCAGCACTGATCTCTAAAAGTTTAACTCGCTCATAGTCTTCTCCTCTTGCTGCACATTCCTAATATAGCACAAGTAATATTTAACAAAAACATCGTCCAAGGATTAACCCCCCTGTAAAAGCTCTCTCGACTTCTCTAAGCATTAAGGGGGAGCTTCACTATAGGTCACAGAAAGCCACAGCTCTGTGTTTACCTTCTTCTTTTCCTCCACTTTCAGCTCCCATTCCAGACGCGCTTTTTTGGCTTCCCAGTTCGGTGGTAATTTAAGCCTTTTATCTTCTTCCACCACTTCTTGGTGGTTCAGCTTGCGAGCCTCATTCTGGGAACGAAGCAGTTTATAAAACTCTGCAGACGCATCAACGCTCAGCCGCACAAACTCCAACCCCCAAACCCCCGGTGCTTCGTGTGGGCGGGGGCCGGGTGTGCGTGGGTCCCAACCCCGCTTCCCGACCCCGGGCACCGCGCGAAGCACCGATGTGGCGAAAGGCTGCGGAACCGGGCCTCGGCCGTCCGGAACGGGTGCCCGGCAGGACAGAGGCGGCCCGCGCTGCGAGCCGGCCGCACCCCGGGCCGGCCACGATCCCCCCCCCCGCTGCCGCGTACCCGCTTCATGTGGAGCTCGCGGAACTTGCGCAGCCATCCCTCCCGCTTCTGCGCCGCCGCCGCCGCCGCCGCTGGGCTGGGCCGTGCCTCGTCCTCCGAACCCGAGGAGCCCTGGAACAAAGCGCACTCAGCCGCGGGCGCCGCGGGAAGCCGGGCCGGGCCGGGCCGGGCCCTCCCGCGGTCGCCTCACCCCATCGGCAGCCGCGGGGCAGGCCCGCTCCACCACCTCCGCCGCCATTAGTGCCGCCGACGCTTCCGCTTCCGCTCCTGCTGACGCACTTCCGGTCGGGCACGTGCCGCGGCCTCGGCCGCCCCTGGCGGGCGGGGGGTGACGGGGCTCTGCCGCGTGCGGAGCGCAGCGAGACGGGGACGGGGACGGGGACGGGGACGGGGACGGGGACGGGGACGGGGACGGGGACGGGGACGGGCCGGGACGGGCAGGGCCGGGGCTGCGCTGCGGGACCCGCGGAGGTCGGTGCTCGGCACGTGCGGGTTGGGCGCGTCGGCTTGTCTCGTGTGTGCCGCGGAGGGGCAGGTGGCAGCGGTGAGTGCCCGTCCTCGCCGTTAGAGGCAGGCCCAGAGCCCCGCCGTTGCTTCTCGGAGCTGCCTGGAAGGCAGCCGTCACATCGCTGCTGCGCCCCGGGCACCGCTGTGTGGACAGGCAGCCTGCTGCAGGCTTGGAGCTACGGCTTAACGAACGCCGTGAAATCAACTTTTTATTTGTTTATTTATTTATTATTCCAGCGAATCAATGTCATGATGCAAACTGTCTGTGCAAAGTAAGGAAGCAATGTGTAAACCAGGTGAATTCTTCTGTGCCTCAGCTTACCTGGAAGCACTGGCAAGATCCAGGGCAGAGAGCCTAGAAGGGATGAAGCCAAATACCGGCACCCCCACAACTGCTCCCTGTCCGCTCATGCTCTGGAGATCACTCACAGCAGGTTTGCTCAGGGAGGAAAGTTGCAGCTCTTACAGAAAACAACATGACAGAGGTTTTGCTTCAACTTCTGAGCAAAGAAAGTAAAAATTTCCATAATATTTCTGGACCGACCAGGATTTTCCAGCTGTACAAAGCCAAATGTAGATTATAAGGGTTTATCACTGGGATTTATATGCCCATACAAATGCATCTCTGTGTATGTAAAAGATGAACATGTGTGCAATGTTGTTGTGCAGTAAAGGTAGAAGGGTTTAGGACTTCTGTTTTTCTGTGAAGAAACAATCCAGGCCCTAGAAGGTTAAGAACTGTTTTGTAAATCGACACAGTCAGCTTCAGCTCGTGACTTTCCAGCAGAGGGAAATGCAGCACAAGTGATGAGGGGCTGTGACAATGGCAAGCAGCCCTGGCAAACATGAACTATCTCTGTTCTCTTTTAACTTCACTTTCTTCCACTGCCAAACTCTGATGCATGCTGAGTGATTAAAAATATCAAATACAGTGTTACCCAGCAAGGAGTCAAGTCAGAGGGGTAAAAAAAAAAAAAAAGAAGAAAACCTAGTGGAACTAGTGCTGTGACACAGAGCAGACTGGGACAAAGAATGGGAGGCAAAAGGCACTTACATAGTCCTATTGACAATATCTCAAGAAAGGGAAAAGGATTTTCCCAACATGCTTTTTTTTGGGGGGGGGGGGGGGGAGTCTCCCCTCACCTGCCTTGTCTGTACCCTTGCAGTTGGTTGGGAAGCATCAAATTTTCATGCATGTGAGGCACCTGAAGCTGGCCATGTGATGGTTGCCACCACACTCAAGGATGGGGATCACTAGTGCTGGAAGAGGGGAGATTTCCTCTGGCTGCTGAAGAAAGCAGCCGGCAACGTGGTTGCCGGAGCTGCGCAGTAAGCTGGGTAGTGTGCTGTCAGGCTCTGAGTTACGTCGGACTGTGGTTTTACCGGCATCTCTGCTCTATCTGGAGCTCCCATCCACTCTGCCTTGAGGTTGCCCCATGGGTCCTGTCCTGGTTTCTGGTTCTGAGCCCTTTGCAGCAAGGGCGTCCTCACCTTCTGCATAGGTGGCCCCATGGAAATGTTTGTTAGTGGAGGTGATCAGTGCATGACAGGAACCAAGGAAAGCCGAAAGAAACATCTTGCTGCCACTGCAGCAGCAGCCCTGGCCATGTCCTGGCAAGTCTTGATGCTTGTAAAGGAGAACAACAGGATTTGGCCCTGCTCACACGCCCTAAAATGGTGCTCGACTTCAGGGGCCATCTTCACCACATGTGGGAAGAGGTCACCACCACACATGAAACACCGCATAAGCTGTGCCCCCCCTGCCTTCAGTCCCTCAACTGGCCTTGCATTTTCTGGAGCATCTAGGCAGTGTCCTGTGACACCTGAGCACTGGGTTGCTCCACGTCTCCCCCGATCACAAGTTAGGAGATACCAGGGGGTGCGACAGGGAAGGAAGGTGGTCTCAGCAGAGGCTGCTGGATATGGGCTCCTTTCTGTGACAAAGTTCCATTCCAAGAGGCCGCAGCTCAGCTGTCCCTCCACGGAGTGGGGCCATCGGCTGCTTGTTTGCATGCTACCCTTTTATTTAATCATGGGAAGCTGGATGGTTTTTATGGGTTTCTGTGATGCCTTGGCCCAACCTAGCACCGAGCTTGGTGGAGCCCCTTTTCCCTTCTCACTACCATAATGCAGTTATAAAAACCCAAGAGGTTTTCCTGGCTTCTGTGGATTTGCTTCTGGGTCTGATGCCAACTCGGTGAGCCCAGTTCCTCATGCAGGTGCCGAGTGCATTACCTGCTTGGTGGTACTGCTGCAAATCACAGTCTGGCTTGGAAGAACAGGGAATTCACCCAATCCTCCCTCGTGCCAAGGAGTGAGGACTGGTCCTGCACAGGCTGACAGTGAGTACACGCAGATCTGCTCTTGCTGTCATTTACAGTTAATTTATTTTTAGATTTAAAAATGTTTTTATTTCTCATGCACACAGAATTGGCACTGCTTTTTTGGGTTGTAGCTGACTCCATTGTCTTCTCCAGTTATGCCTCCCCTGCAGTGCTGAAATGAAAAATTCCAGTTACATATTGTACAGGGGATGGGAGCTTGGAGGAACTGACTCATCTCAGTTATATTTGTCTTTTTCAAAAGGGAAGATCCTGATTGAGGGTTGGTGAGGGAACAGCATCAGTTATCTCCCAGCCAGCACAGCAAATGTGGCGCTATTATCAGGGGTCCACAGGGTGCACGTCTGAGTGCCCTCTGCAGAGGCACCAGGCATCCTCGCAGCACGAAGCTCCTTGT
This sequence comes from Anser brachyrhynchus, assembly GCF_964034855.1. Taxonomy (NCBI): domain Eukaryota; kingdom Metazoa; phylum Chordata; class Aves; order Anseriformes; family Anatidae; genus Anser; species Anser brachyrhynchus. The sequence continues at coordinate 214,153 of NC_137717.1, forward strand.
GTTGCTCAGGCAATCTGGGCAGCAGTGAACGGAGTGGGTTGTGCTGTTTCTCAGAAAAATGACTGTGGCTCCAGCGTGACAGAGGCCACAGTGTGTCCCCCCCAGGATGAAGGCCAGGCCTCGGTAGGTAATGAGCCCTGGCCCTGAACACGTTTCCTACCCACGGGGCTTGGCTGAGCCCTTGGAGGCGCTGGTGTGGGTCCTGACGTTGGTGTCCTGCTCCCTGCTCCTAGCCATGGGAGGATGCTGCAGGCAGGACAGTGTCCCCTGTGGTCGGAGTGGGTCCTGCTCCAGTGAGCAGCAGCCACAGCCAACAGTGCCTGGCGGGACATAACTGCAGCCCTGTGGGACTCCCAGAGCTCTCCTTCGTCCCGTAGCCAGTGAATTTGGGCATTTGGTCTGAACTATTTGCCAGGCAGAGCGTCCCAGCTGGAGCACAGTGCTTCCCTGGCACTGCCCGGGGAGGTGCTGCGCTGTCTGCCTGGGACAGACCTCGGTACCTGGCCTGGGTGAGCATCGTGGGGCATGAGGAGAGGGTGGCTGAACAGGGACGTCAGTGCTCCGTCAGGGTTTGTGCCATTCACCCTCATGCCAGGGCCATGATGGGGCAGAAAGGGAAGATGCCGCAGGTTCGCGATGCAGCAGCTTTTTGTGCAGGGAGGAAAAGCACAATCCGTGGTTTACGTGAGGTTCTGCACTACCCCCAGCTTGCTCCGCGCAGAGGTGGTGCTTAAAACAACAGCCGGGACAGCGGGATGGCCAGTCCCTCACCCTGAGCCAGGACACGGCTGCCTCAGCTGGCCTCTCCGCCCCAGGTGTCAGCCCCTGCTGCTTCTGCCCTGCAGCACTGCGTCTCGCTCCGTGCTCACAGGGGGCAACGCAGGGCAGTTCTGGGGCTGACCCTGCTGCAGCACCCACTGTGCGGGCAGCTTGACCCGGCCACGTGGTGCCATCGGCAGGCCTGCAGCACCAGCCCGGTGTGCAGGGGCACGGTTTGGGTTTGCTGGGAGCCAGAGCTGCGATGCCATGGCTCGGCCCCGCGTTGCTGTCGGTTGTGTGTGCAGGGCCGCGGCTTGGATGGACGATGCCATGGTTCGGGTGTGCGGTGTCAGTGCTTGTGTGTCCAAGGCCACATACAGACCTCTGCAGTGCCACAACCTGGACCTGTGATGCTGTGGGTCGGACCTGCGGCACCACGGGTTGTTGTGCCGGGTGCAGACACTGCCTGAGGAGGCATGAAGGTGCAGTGCTCCGCCGCGGCCAAGGACAGCTCTCCTCCCCTTCGCTGCCCCAAGGGAGACCCGTGGGGTGCAGCCGCCCCCTGCACAACTGCTGCGTGTCACATCGGTGCTGTCACGTGCAACCTGCCACATGGACTCCTTGCGTGTCAGAAGGGAGCTGGGAGTGTGCTGGGGGATGTGATAAGGCCCCGGCACGCGGTGGCGTGAGGACGGCTCTCCTGCGCGGTCCCAGCAGCTGCAGGAGCTGCTTCCACTTCCTGCCTGTCCCTGCCTGTGCTGCGCAGCTCCATGCTGTTCAACAGCTGCCGCCTTCCATCCTGCTTCGTGATGAAAGGTGCTTTATAAGCGGAAGAACGTTATGATGATCAGGAGGAGTAATGTATAGTCAGGGCTGGTGACAGGGCTCATCCCGGCCCCAGCCCTGGGGATGGGTGGCAGCAGTGGGGGGAAGGACGTCCTTGGGGGTGAGAACCCGTCCCTGCCGCCGGCTCTGGGGGAACTGCAGGGGTGAGCAGGGGTGAAACACGCAGGGTGCGTTTGCTGTGTTCTCACCGGCCAGCTCGCAGTGGTGTCATCCCAGCGGCATACCGACATCTGTGACTCTGACACACGGCCAAATCCCCTCTGTCAATGGGGCTGGGAGCCCTGGGAGAGGCTGGGCTGGTGGGGGTGCTGGGGGTGACCTCCGTTCTCCTGCGCCAGGTGGGTGTCCCTGCTCCAGTCACGCTGGAAAGCCCTTTGCAAGCAGAAACGTTGGGTAAAGGAAAGGAAAACCAGGCCTACAACTTGCATAGGACCAAATCAAACTTGCAGTAAAGGCATTAATCCAGTGAGACTGCAGACATGCTAGTGTATTGAAGATAAGATTAATCAGGACATATTTACTGATTGAAACAGATCTAATATACTGCCTTATTGCATGTAGAAACCACCACAACCATGAAGAAATTTGGAGAGAGGGAAAAATGAAGATTGTCTGCTTTTGTTTGTTTGTTTGTTTGTTTCTTAGGTAGAAGAGAAGCTGCTTTTCTTTCAATCCTATTCCTTTCAATCATAGACTACAGTTTGTGTCCTGTTGGGTTGCAATTATAATCTTTCAGATCAGACACATAATCATTGGGCTGGAGAGCAAAAAGTACCTGGGTAATGTGCTTAACAGAAATTAACCTGGTTATGTTCATACTCTATTGAAAATGAGAAAGTGCTGATGGTCAAAATCAATTCCTCCACAGCCAAATTACTGCAGGACTGGCTTAGGGTTTCAGCTAAATGCTCAACCCTCAAACAATGATCCTAATTGTATTGAATTAGGCTCCTGATCATATAGTTCAAATGATGGCAACGGTTTGTGTTTAATGCCAGTAGCGAGTGGGTGGGCAAAATGGCAAATTCACCCCATTTCTCCCCGAGGCTGCTCAGGCATCCCGCTGGGTGTCCCTGGTCCCAGCCCTGCTGTGGGGCAGGCTGGGGGGCAGGGGGGTATCCCACAGTTTTGCCAGATGAGGGACTGCGGGTGAGCTCTGCCCAAGCCTTCCCTTTCCATGTTACGCTCCATCAGTCCAGGATCATAGCTCAGGCTGGGATGATGGGCTGGGGGATGTATGGTGGGATTATTTGGGATTTGCAGCCCTAGGGGTGAGGGGAGGAAGCAGCAACATGTCCAGACACAGCTCCTGCTGCTGCTGACCCCATACCAGCCCACTCTGACCCCAAAGTGGCACACAGCAGGAATTTCACCGCTTCCTCCCAGAATGATGTACCCAAAGCCCCAGTCCTGCTGGGGTGGGCAGGAGAACCCTTCCTGCGGAGGTGACAGCCTGGGCACCCCAAGCATCTCTTCCCCAGCCCTCTCCTTGCTGAAGATCACAGCCGTCCCTTGGGGGTGAGGTTTCTTTTGGAGACTTCTTAAGTGCCTAGAGAGTGGGGCAGCTCTCTGCAGTGCTTGTCAACTCCTGCCTGGTTACATCTTTTCCCTTAAAAGCCGGAACCTCACAGAGTTTCCTGGATGAGAGCAACTCAGTCATTAACCGTGAATTTCAAATGAAGCAGATTTACAGTATATATCACAGAAATATGCTGCTGCAAGACAGCGGACGAGCAGCCTGGGGTGCTCACCTCTGAGTTTCTCACTGTCCAGGCTTTGGCTGGGAAAGCTTGGCTGATGTGCTGCCCTTGAGCATCACCTGCTGCCACGGACGCCCTCCCCGGTAGCGTGTTGTGGTGTGGGGCCGTGCCTGTGCACCGCCGGTTTGGGAGGTACCAGCCCGGTTCTCTGCAGCGATGGGCCCTGCCAGTCCCGGTGGGCTGGGGATGTCTCTGAGGCTCCCCAAACCCAGCAACAGCAGAGATTGATTGGTGGGGGCAGACGCTTCCCCAGGGGAATGTGACAAGTGGCAATTAATTAGCTGCCGATAACCAGGAAGGATGGGACCTGTGGTCCCACTGTTGCGATTACGGGGGAGGAGGCCGGTGGGAAGCTGCCACAAGCCGGGCAGCGTGGAGGGGGCACTCCCTCCGTTGGTCCTGGCATGAGTCGCATCGAGTCCACAGCACTGTGGGGCCAAGGGCCTGCCATGAGCACCGGGGATTTGCTCCCCTCCCTGCTGGGGCTGCTTCGCCCTCCATTCCCCAGGAAGCTACTCCTGGTGTGTAGCATGAGGCTGCAGCCCCTCAGGGCAGGTGCTGCAAATTCACCTCTTGCTGCCGTGGGCAATAGGCAAAACTGAACATGCACCAAAATCTGCTTTCGGAATCACCCTTGCAGGAGGCTAAGCCCTGGCTGGCACTGGGGTGACTTTGGAAATGTTCCCTGAGATCTCATTTTTGAAAAGCACCGCAAGGATTTGGGATCCTGAAGATCCTCATCTTCCCTCTACCCTGGATGAAGCCCAAAACCTGGCCCCAGGGATACTCCCTGCTGAGGGGCTGGGCCTGTGGCACCCTGTCTCAGAAAATGGGGCCCGTGGCAAGGGTGTCTTGCTGGGCATGCCCCAAAGGACGCACTGGGATGGACACATCCCTGGTGGGCAGCGAAGCGGGGGGGGCTGCAAGGGAGATGCCTCTCCAGGCACGGGGGGCTGATAACGTAACATTTTTCCCCGATCAATGAAGATTTTGGTTTGTGAGTTATTAGCCCAGTGTCATAAACTATCTCAAAACCACAACGGTAAAATACTAAACCTCCATGTTTACCTCCTGTGCATTGCTTTTAGTACCAAAGTCCCACCAGTCATCTCTTTGATATTGCATCAGCCAAACTTAAATACAAATCACAAAGATGAAGCCGTATTTTGGGGAATATTAGTCAATCTCTGCTGTTTTTCAGCACTTGATGGCGTGCAAGGCAACTCCTGTGGCATGAAGCTGCCAGGAGCTGTGGGGCAAACATCGACCTTGTAGTGAGGCTTAGTGGGGACAGGGAAGTGCCGAGCGAGGGCGGCGCCGCAGAAGCTCCTGGGGTGGCATCCCAGTCCCCTCAGGTGTTTTGGGTGCCACTGCCCCTGATTTGTTGTCCCCCCCACCCCGCCCCCCGCAGCAAACCAGGCAGGGTGGAGCAAGAAATTTCATTTTTGATGCTTTTTTGCCACCACTGAGATTGAACAATTCCAGTCTGAATATCACTTTCTTGTAACCCCACAGTGAGCCCCCCTGTGTGGGAAGCACACTTTAGCTGTCATTAAATATTAAAGGACAGCCGGTGCTTGTAAACAGCAGGCACCTTACCCCCAAGCTGCAATTCATCAGCAATGCGGGGGGGGGGACAGGGGCCAGATCTCCCCAGAGCTCCCAGTACACTGCCCTAGGTGCAAATCCAGAGGTGCTGTGAGTCTGTGGGGTGCCCGCTGCCAGCAGAGGGGCTATGCCCCTCTTACCCCCATCCTCTGCCCAGTGTCCTGGGGAGTCCAGAGGTGTCGGGGTGTCTCCTGATCCCTCCCAGCCTCATTGCTTCTCCTGCCAGCCACAGATTTTCTTTTTAAAGATGCCTCTGCTAGCTCTTCCCAGTATTTTTGTCTCCTGGTTGCAGCCGCTGCATCCTCCCTCGTCATTAACTGGCTGGGTTGGGTTGCTCCGTGGTTTTCCCCTATCCCAGCGGTCTCCCCCTCATTACCCACCAGAATAAACCTTTTGAAGAGGAAAAAATAACAGTAAAGACTATTTCAGGCAGAGCCAGAGGGTTTCCCTCTGCAGCGCTGGGAGCTAGATCCAGGCAAAATTTCCAGCTGCAGAAAGAAACCTGCCTGGCTGCAGCTGGGACCTAGGAGGGAAAAAAGAACTGCAAAGACAGCGGAGGTTGGTTGGGGATATGTGAGCTTGCCCTGGCATACTGCGTGGCTCTGGGAAGGGATGCTGAAAACCACGTCTGTAATCCAGGTGTGAAGCAATTAAGGCTGAAGTTTGCGAGCTTTTATGAAGGGAGTTCAAAGAGGAGAGACAGGGCCACTAGCTGCCTTTTCCAGGGACACACGAGTCGTGCACTGCAGCCCACAGCAGAGCAGGGAGCAGCCCCTGGCACAGGACGTTGTGGCACGGGGCTGTGCGGGCACATCACCCCTGCTAACAAGGCCCCGTCTGCAGCACTGGGAAGGAGCTGGGGCACAGGCTGCTCCCCGGGGCTGCCCAGCAGCCTCCCAGCCCCGCTCACAGACACTCCTTGCAGAGCAGCAGTGTTAAACACAAGGTTTCCCATCTCAGCACCTGGTTTTCAGGAACCCCCCACGCTGTTCAAAGCCAGAGGGGGGAGAGGAAGCTGCCCCTGTGCAAGCCGTGCCCTTCTCCGCCTGCAGAGACCCCGCCAGGGCCAGCCTCTGCATCCCAGCTGCCCGGAGGGGGTCCCGCTGCCCACCCACGCCCCCAGCCACGCGTGTCCTGCAGAGCCACCCCACGGATGGTGCAGGATTCAGAGGGCTGGGAAAACATCATGGAAAACAAGTGAGAGCATTTCCAGGGCACAGAGTGGAGGTCCCCAGGCTCCCTGACCCCCAGCTGTGCCCCGTGGTCTCCCCAGCCACTGGAAGCATCTCCTAGCAGCAGGATGCAGGCTTGTGTCTGAGACACCAGAGCAAAGTCCTGCTACTATAAGGGCTTTTTTTTTGTGGTTGCAGAGTTGGATTCTGCTCTGATGCAAACAGGTGCAGCTTATTGGGTTTCTTCTGAGGGCTGATTTTGGCCTCTAAAGTGTTAAGTGAGTGCTAAGCCTTATAAAATTACCCTTTCAGCTACTATTTCTGCACAAAAGGCTTTCAGCGACAAGATATGCCAAAGCATCTGATGAAGTAATATGTCTATTCTCATTTATGACATTTATTATTAACAGGAAAAAAAAAAACAGACAGAAAGAACTCTTAATTGAAGGACTATTGTGCCGTGGTAACTGCTATTAAATTAATCTGATGCATTCCTTTCCACCCACACACTTTAAAACTTCCTGGTTATAATTAGAACCATTTAAAACCAATTTGACACTCCTTGGATGATGCAGTTCAGCTGCTTAATATGGTGAAGCTTTGGTCAAAGGAGCAGAGAGGGGCTGTGAGCAAGCTGGATTTGTTTGGCTCTTCCAGAAAATCAAATCTGGGAGCTGTTTCTTGTGCGTGGGGAGGTTTTGTCCTTCAGGAAAATGCAAGCTCAGGTCTGATCTTCTCCAGTGTTTCAAGTCCCCCAGGCCGTAACCTGTCTTAAATCTTCTGCAGTCATCCTGTAGGAAGTGCTCCTGTGAGAGTTGCTTAGAGCATCCTTTACCCCAGGCACCCATGGGTACTGGGCAGGCTTGGCAGCCTTGGTTTCTGCTGGGGGGATGCAAATGCTTTCCCCCTGTTTTGGGAGGTAACTTGAGTGGTCACTTCCTCCTTTGTGCATGATAATGAATGCACCAAAACAGAAAACACAGTGATGCAAAAATATTTGGTCATTTACGTGCAGGAGGCCTTAGAGGCATGCTGATACCACGCGCCTTGCACCAACAGTCTGCCCCCCTCAAACCCTCGGCCTGGGCCAGGAAGCCCTCAGAAGGTGCTAATCCAGGGTGGGATTCAGGAGCCATTCCCCATGTGAGCCCCCTGGCTGTGCAGGAGCAGGGGCATCTCTGTTTGGTGGGAGAAAAACAGAGAAACCATGAGGCCGAGCCGACAACCAGTGCTGAGCCCCAGAGGGTGTCACTTCTGCAAATCTGTTCCTGCTCTGCTGCCTTTATCTGTCATTCTCGTAACCACCTGGGTGGCATTTTGATGGTATCTGTGGGGCTGCACACAGCGCTCCAGCACATCCCCGACCACCTCAAGGCAAAGCCAGTTCCTCTAACCAGCCCTGGAAGATCCCTTTAGTCACGGTATCTTTACTGTCACCTTCTGTTTCCTTCTCCATTTGGCTTTCAGTTTTGTGACATGTGTTAACCAGGACTGCACGCCGGATCCAAGCCCAGCCCCGCAGCTTCCTCGCATGCTGCTGGGACGATTTCCTCCCTCTGCAGTACTGGGCGCCCACCTTGTGCCAGGGGTGTGCTGAGCCCCACACCTAAATATCCTGTGCACCAACAGCTTAAATTCTTACATTATGAGTGAAAGCCGAGCATTTTGTGCTCTATGCCCTCTGTTACGTGTGTTTTTTCCCTCCGGGAAGGGCTGTGATTGGAACTTCATGGGCTTGAGCACTACCCCTGGCTTCCCTCTGCTGCAGCTTGGTTTCAGGTCCCATCCCCAGCAGCTCCTCCGGTGCCCCCAGTGGTTCCCCAGACCTTGCCCTCCATGGGGGCAGGTGGCAGCTCCTTGTTCCACTCGCTGCTGTCACGGCTTTCCCCGGGCTGTTTGAGCATTGCCCCATGGGCTTCTGCACTGACCGCAGCTCCAAGGCCTTACTTAGCCATTCTGGCCAGCCTTACTTGCCCTCCTTTGGTGCCAGATCCCTTCCTTTCCATGCCAGTACTTTTCCTTTTAATACACATCATTGCTTTCCCTCTCGCTAACATTTTACATCTCTCCCAGATGCCCTTAATCGTCCTCAGCTCATCCTCATTTCCTTCCTCCCTTTGCTGCCTGCTTTGGACTTGGCACAATGGTATGAGGTGAAGATGTGTGCTTGCCCGGCTGAGACTCGTGCTGAGGGGTCTGGCAGGGAGTGGATCTGTCAGAAAAGACAAGCAGAAGATGTGTATTTGTTCACCCAAGTGGACCCCAGCTGCGGGGCAGGGCTCCTGGGTGGGGCTGGCAATGAGGAGCTGCAGCCAACAGGCCATCTCCATAGGGCTGCTGCACGATGGGCTGGCGTCACTGCTTTTGTGTTTGTTTTTTGGTTTGTTTATTTTTTCTTTTAAAAAATATACTCTAATTTTCTGGATTTTGAGTTTCTTCCATCTTTCTGTCCTCTCCTTTCTGCTCTGGAGTGCGATCAACCCCCAAAATCAGAGTTTATTTATGCGTTTGTCTAATATGTTTTTTTTTCCTCTCTTGCTACTTCATAATTTTTTCCCAACTTTGGAAGCGCGACAGAGTGGCCAAAGGAAAAACAAAACAAGTATATTTCTGCTACCCTGTAACTTTGCAAAAATGCTGCGTGCTTGCGCTGCTGCTCTGCAGGAGGCGTAACAAGAACCAGTGGCTGCAAGCTCCGGCCAGACAGAGTAAAATTAGCAAGCAATGCCACGCTGCCAGGAGGAGGTGGGAGAGGGGGAAATAAATACGTCTCTTGAAGCTTTTGGAGCCCAAGGGGGCTCGTGTGGAGGGAACAGGATGGGAAGGGAGCGCCTGGGGCAGTAAGCAGAGCACCCTGGAGAGCACTGCACCCTCCACACTCACCCCTCATGGGGCTGAGCCGAGTCTGAGGTGAGTCCCTGCTGAGTGGTTAAATGTGCTCACTAAAACATCCCCACCTGTCGGCATTCGCCATCCCACCTCCCTTCAAAACCAGAGTGTCTTCTGTTTCCTTCTAAGCCTTGGCTTTTCTGTGGTTTCCTGTTGACACCGGGAGGAGCGGGGCTCACACGTGGCCCTCGCCGCGGTGGTGCCCTGACAATTTCCTGCTCCCGAGGTCCTGGAATGAGCCACGCATGGAGCAGCCACCCTGCCCAGCTCCTTGCCTGCTGCAGGCCATGGGGAGACCTTGCCGGGCAGAAGGAACAGTGTGTGCCTCCCTGCTGCTCCGGGCAGAGATTTCACCTGCTGCTTGCAAGCCGCCTCTTGGCAGGAGGTGTCAGCAGCGATCCCCGGGGGTTGTCGACACGCCTGCGCCCACAGTTCTGCGCTGCTGTTCCCACAGCTGTCCCTTTGTGTCTGTATGTGCCTGTAAAACAGACTGAAGCACCTTGAATTTTGCTCTTCAGGAAAAAAAATAAAAAGAAAAAAATAAAAAGAAAGTAATCCAGGCGCCATTTTTAGGTGTAGAAAGCAAAGCATTGGGCTGCGCGGCTCCCTGATGCCTGTGCCTGGTGCTTGCTGGGGGCCCTTTAAGTATTTCTGAGAAACATCATGGGCTGGACTATAATTCGTATATATAAACATCCATTAAAGTAACTGTAGAGATCAGGACATGGACAAACGTGATTAGGGAATAAACGCTGCCAGATCAGAGGTCCTGGCAGAGGACTTGGCTGGAACTTGATTTAGGCATCAAAGGGGGTAATTTGATAGAATAAAAAGCCAATGCTTATTAAGCAGGAGAATGGTAATAAAGACACACGGGTCCCTGGGCCAGCACATGGCTGGGACCACATCTGCTTTGATGGCAGCTTCTTGCAGACATCCTTGAATCAGCCATCCACGTGCATGGCTGTGATTTAGGAAGGCATCATACAACAGGCTCTCTGGGGAAAGTACAGGGCTTGGTGCAACAGTTAACACTGTTGTCGTGTCTGTAGCATCCTTTCGTGATGTGGCATAAGAACTTCTTAAGAAAAAATAATTTTTTGATCTGGGAAGTTGCTGGGCTCAGCTCCCCTACACCTGTTGAACAACAGACCCAGTGTGTATGAGTACATTAGGAGGAAATATCAACCTGGCAAGATATGAGCGCCAAAAATAGGAGCAACAGAGAGTCGCTTCACTTGAAAGCTCGAAATGCTGAAAGCAGCTTCTTGGGAAGTCAGCAAGCTGGGTGCAGATGTGGCAGCGGAAGCAGCACAGGCATAGCTCAACACTTGCTTCCTTCCTGGGAATGGAAAAGAGGGGTTGGTTGAAATCAAGGGGGATGTAGCAAGGGACAAATCTTGTTAAAGACCATTGGAGCCCTGTGTCCTGCAGGTTCGGAAATGAAGCCCAGACCCGCAACGTGGAGCTGGTACAGTTTGGGGGATGATAAGGTGCAGCATAAAACGCCTGGCACCTGATCTGCCCCCAAGGCGACACTGACAGGGTGGAGGCAATTAGGGATTAATCAGCTGCAGTTGGTGGGAGGGGGTGGCAGCTTGTGACTGTGGCTTTGCTGCACGTGAGCATCTCTCCAGAGAGCTGGTGAAGGGATTTGGGGGGGGGGGGTTACTTGCTCCTGTGCTACAATATGCAGAGTCTGCTTTGCAAAATGTGAGTCTTGGAAAGCTGTTGTTGCTCCTTGGGGCTGTTGTGGTGTCAAAATTTCTGATGTACAGTCTGTACTATTCCCAGGGTGTCTGACCCCTGGGAAAACCAAGGGCTGGAAAGTAGCAAAAAAGTAAAATTTGGGCTGTCCTTGCCTGGTGCTGCTGCTCACACACTGCAGGAAGAATTGGGTTGTCCTCTATGGTCTTGGGGCTGGCAGCTTTTGGGAGTCTCTGTCCCTGTCTTTGTTCCATATTGTGCTGGGAATAGGGTGGCTGCTGGCTAACCTTGTATTTACCTCTCTGGAAATACCTACAAAATCATTCAGCTAATCCACTTAAAAATAAGTAAATAAGTAACAAAGTATTTTCTTCTAAATTGTTTGGAAAAGGCTTCTGGCCAGATTTAAAAGGCCACTAAGGAACATTTCTAAGCAGAAAACAAATAAACAAAAAACCTTTCCCATTAAGAAGGGGGAGTGCTTTATTTTGAAACACTGGCATAATGTGTTTGACAGTTTTGACTTTTAAGATGATACTTCAGGAAATGGAATGAAACTTGCATAGCATTTTGATGTCACTCAATGTGCAGGTTTAGCTGAGAAGCTCTCGCTGGAGAAGCTGCCCATCTGCTGCCAGCATGTGGGGCCGTGGCGAAGCTGAGCTACTCTGATGGCTTTGTCAGCTGTCCAAATGAAGGGGAGAGAAATATCAAGGAATCCGCTCATTTGCTTGAACAAACCTCCTTTACAGGAGCAGGCTGCTGGAAGGCAGGTTGGGTTTGTTGGGGCTCTGCGGCTTCCCAGCTCACCAGCCTTCCGTGACAGTTAACCAAATTGCTTTATTTTCGATGCAGCAGTAGTTCAGCTTTCCATGCCCTCCTGCTGCTCGGAGCCTGTGCGTTGGCTCCCTTCGCTTGTCTGCTGTGCGATTGTTCCTGCGGGTCTCATTTTTTCTTTCTGTCTGTCTTCCCTTTCTGCATTTCTTTAAATGCCAAACCTGGCTATTTTTCATGCTGGCAGGGCGTTGGTGGGAGCTGGAAAGCAGCAGCAAATCTTTTGGACTCTGTGGGGAGTAACTCTGTGACGTACTTCAAGGGGAGGAACTTCCCCTCTTGCCTCCGTAGCTTGGCCGGTCCCAAAGGTTGTCACCCAGCACGGTGACACTTGAGCACTTAGTAGCCTGCTGTCAGCCCCCAGATTAATTATTTCTCTTCAGTTTTCCTGAGTTGGATTCTCTCCATCTGATCTATTGATTTGAATTTTAAGTGATGGGGATAATGGTATTTTATTATTATTGTTTTTTTTTTTATTGTGCTGTGCTGGGAGATGAGGCAGGGGGCACAGGCACTGTAGAAATAAATACACTTATTATTGCATTAGTGCAGGGGAAGGAACAGGATGGCAAGGGCACAGTGGCTGCCAGCAGCCCCCCGCAGGAGTTGGCAGGGCCCAGCAGGAGCAGCGGCCGCTCGCTCCCCTGCCGCAGCTCTGGGTGGCAGCTGCTCGGGGCTCCCTGAAGAGGTTCAGCTTCTGGTGCAGCCCAGAAGCACATGGGTGTTGTGTCCCCAGCTGGAGGAGAGCAGGGGCAGCAGTGGCAGTGGGACGTGCGGCCTGGCCAGGGCGGGTTGTGAAGGTGTTTGCAGAGATTGGATGAGCCCTTTCCCAGTGGGAGCCCAGGCCATGCTGCATGTCCATAAATCCATTTCATCCCACATGAGGGCAAGAGAAGCAAAACCTACACAACAAAGCTCTGTGTACCTTGGATCGCTCTGGCATTAAATATATATGGATAGAAAATTAGCTTAATCAAGTCGAAGCAGAATCAATTAATATTTTAGTAAAAATGTCAAACTTCAGTTTAACACACTGGTTAAGTCTCAGCTGGAAAAACCACTGTGGTTCTCCACTGCCTTTTTTTTCTTAAACCCAGGCTGGTTTCCATAGCCCCGTCTCTGCCTGCGGGGGCTATTGGAGCAACCGACCTCCAGTGGGGTTGCTGGAGAGCATTAGATGCACACAGATCGCCGAGCTGTTTGCCCTTTATCTGAACAAATAATTAGTAGCGGTTTAAAAAGGCCCTTTCTCCCCCTCCCTGATCCCTTTTATAGGTACAATAATCAGATAAAATATTTCTGGAAGACTATTTACAAACTTCCCCATACCCATCAATCTTACCGTTAAGAAGGAACAGAGGAAGATATCTAACCTCAAGAAGCTGCTAATGCAACCAAGCTATTTAATGGTGGGGTAGATTTTTTTTTTCCTGCTGCCATTACTATGGAATACATAATAACATCAATAATTAAATATAAATTGGATTTAATATTTTATGCTGGCGACATGTAATTTACACTCTACCCGAGAAATCAAAAGGTCATGTCTGAAGTAAAGGCAAGAAGTAGGGGGAGATGGGCTTGTCCGTGAAATGAGTCCTACTGACTTCGTGACAGGCTCTAACCCTGGTGAAAGGGAGTCTCAAAAATTTCTCCAGGGAGGGAAATAAGAGCTTTGTTTCATCTAGAAAAGGAGAGCTACTGGTCTGATTGCTGTTAATGTGGGTTTTGCATGATTTTTCCTGCTTTATTCAGTCCTGGATCTGATTGCTCTTGATCCAGTAATGCTCCTCTGCTTGTTTCCAAGAACCTGCCAGTGATGACGGCACTAGGGCTGGGCTTTAAGGTGAGCATGTGCTTGCGGGACTGTCCCCATCACTGATGTATTTGAGCCTCCTGGAAGAAACGCTGCTCAGGAGTCCAAGAAAATGCATAAATTATTCCAGACTGGTAGTGCTATCACTGCATTGATTTTTGTGGGATTACAGCAGATTTCAATGGTTTGCCAGTGGAGCAGTCTCCATTAATGGAGTGGTAATTCAGGAACTGTCTGTTTTATTTTTGAAATGTTTGAAACATTTTCATTTTTTATTTTCCCCCCTTGGGTCAACCAACACCTCGTCTAATTTTCACGTTTGTACATGGGAGTTTGCATCAGCTCTGGGCCTCGGCAGCTCAGGCTCTTATTGCTGTTCATTTTACATCTGCAATTACTTAAAAGTAAGAAAAATCAAACATCCCTTAGGCAGATGTGGGGTCTTAGAGCTTTCCAGTCCCTGTTCTCCACCTCCTCCTTCGTTCCCTGGGCTAGGAGGTGGCCGGCACTGTTGTGCCGCGTTTGCAGAATGAAGGCTCTCGTAATGAGACCACAGCAGCTGGGGGGGTGCTCCTCACGGCTCGAGCAAACCTCAAGCCTTCCTGGGGGCTGTGCGCAGGGCTGTGCTGTGCCTGGGGAGCTGCAGCATGGGGAGAGAACATCCCCATCGTGGTCGGGATAAATTATTGCTCAAGATTGTGGGCAGAGAGGTTTGGGGTTTGTCTGAGCTGCCCAGAGCAGGTTTCTCTGCAAGTAGGGCTTCTGCTTTTTTAAAGGTTGTGCAATGCATCTGGGCAAAGCGATTCTTGATTCTTCTTCTTCTTCTTCTTCTCCCCGGAGTGGGTGAAGCTGCTGTGTGAGACAAGGAAGTCGTCAGAAACCAGCACAGATCATGGCTGCTTTCAGTGTCTCACCTGGCAGGTGGGGGAAGCAGGTAGTGCTGGGACAGGGCTGCCAGGGGCACTTTGGGCTGGGGTCTGCAGGGAGAGAGTCAGCATGGGTTGCTGAGTTTTGATGGCTGTTTGCTTGATGGGAAAGATATTGGGATCTGAAAAATAAAATCTGAACACTCGAGGAAAATAAATCCCTTTAGTTCACCAGGGGACGGTTGCAGGGAGCTGCTGGCTGAGTGTTGGCTGTTGCCTTCTCATGCTGGGTAGAGTTCAGGTGTCCTTTACAGGAGGGCAGGACCATGAGCGCGTGCACGAACGCGTGCAGGCTTCAAGAGAAGGGTCTGGGGAGAGCGCGGACGGGCGAGTAAAACCCACAGATGCACGGGCACCTTTGCGTAGCCCTCGCTGGCTGGGTGAGGTTGGCCAAGTCTGGCATGCCACCACTTGGCTTTCCCTGTTGGTGGCCTGAGATGCAATGCCAGGAAGGCCTGGATTTTATTTTGGGTGTGTTTTGTCCAGATTTAGCTACTACTGTTGAATCAACGAAAGGAGCATGTCCAGCAGAGTGTGCTGTATGTAGCTGAGGTGGAAAAATCCTCACTGATGCTTGTGCTAATTGAGCTTTTTTTTTTTTTTTTTGTCTCCATGGCCGAGTTAAATAAAAGCCTGTGATAGCTGACTTTCCAGACCTTCCAAGAGTTATAAACCCCCATTATAGTAGCTCAGAAGTGGGAATAAAATTACCTGTTTAATTTGGCAAGCTGCAGATGTGGCCAAAATGTCTCTGGCTTCTCATAGAGCCCTGCCAGAGAAAAGGACTTCAGAGGAGCCAAGCTCCGATGGAGGCATTTTGCAAACTGTGCTGGGTGGGAGGGCTGGATCCTGCCTCCAGACCTGGATCCACTGTTGTGGCTCAATCTGGTCTGGCGTTTTGCTTCTCCTGGAGGGTGGTGGTCGCTGCCCTTCAGGTGCGCTCCTGCTGGGCACAGCAGTTCCAGGACCTCATCAGATGCCACAGTCTGAGCCAAGCTGCCTCCAAGTACACTTGAGGCTGAGGTTTATAAGGTCATTCAGCTTTCAGCATCCTTTTATGAGTCTTTGGAGTCTACTTGGAAAAAGAGCTACTTGTTTTTTGTCTGGGCTAAATGGTTTTGATCAAAAACGCGGTCTTTTTCTTTTAATGCCTCTTTCCCTTGTACAACCCATGGTTTAGATCAGCACCTGCCTGCTTGAGGAGGGAGGATCTAATGAATTCCAAAAGGATGCAACTGTACTTTTTCTCTAAGGGCTATGGTTTATTTGGCTCCACGGTTTTTTTTTGTTTTGTTTTGTTTTTTTTTCTCCAAGTCAGCTACGGAAAATCCATATAAATGTCCCATTTTTGCAGCTCATGGTGCCCCTGAAAGTGAAAACACCTGGTTTCAAAAGCAGTCCTGACTCCAAATTGCTCTTAATAGCATATTTTGATTTTATGTACAACATAATGCAACTTGGGGCCTTGCTTGCTTGCCTGGCAAAGGAAACACTAGTCTTTTCTTATGCTGTGGAGTTTTTCAGCAAGGCGTTTGGTAGAGGAGGAAGCTTTCTGGTGCAGGAGTAGCCAGCATGGCTGTGTCTGCCTGGCTTTCACCACAGCAGGTGGAGGAGGGCATGAGATTAACTGGCACGGTGTGTAGGTTTTTTGTGTGTTTGACATCTGATTTTTGAGCTGTTTATGCTGGTTTTGAAAGGGGTCCTGGATGATCCCAGGTTCAGTAAAACATCCGTATTTTCAAAGTAGTGGTGATGAGCTTGTCCGAGCGCAGGATTTGTCTTCTGCTGCCTTCTGCATGCATCAGCTCCACTGCTGCTCAGTGGGGGAGCTGGAGGATCCCCCTGAAAGTTTGGTTCTTGGTCCCAAAACTTTGGAAACCGTGTTAGCAATCAGGCCCCTTTTCAACATACCTCTGTCTCCTGCACAGGCTCCCCAGCTTTAAGGGGACATGACCATGACAAAATCCATGGGGATAGGTCAGAAGAAATCTTAGACTAAAAATTTTTCCACTTTTAATGCATCAAAATCCAGAGGCATCTTGTGCCATTCCTGTTTTGAAGGGACAAGCAACTTTAATTCTTAAAAGATTAATACAGCAAAGTTGCAATACCATTGATATACTATTATTTTCCATCTTTATTCATCCCCAGATGCAGCAAGAATGGCTCCCTTCAGGCCATTCATAATTGGAAAATGCTTTTAAGATCTTTAACAGTTGCACGCTCCATTTTGTAAGGTGCCTAGTTTATTGTCTGGAAGAGTTGCTCTGATGAATTACTTCGCTAATGTTTTGCAAGGGACCAAACTGAGTGATTGATGGACAGGATTCAAGTCACTGATAGCCAGTCACTTAATCTACAATCAGTACTGTCCTGATCAATTTGAGAGGCAGCAGGCTCATGTGCAGCAGGGAGGAGATGTGAAGATTTACCTTTACTGCAGCGGCTATCAAAGGACTATTGCCCAGAGAAATAGGCAGCCAAAATCAGGGCCAGGTCATCTGTGGGAGTCAGTGAGATTAATCCCAGCTGAAGACCTGGATTGCCTTTTGTATTTAGCCTTAAGGATGCCAATATCAAGGATGCCCTACTATGCCTTTAGCTGTGCCAGCAGCGCTGCTCTATTTACCTGTTCCTCGTGCTCTTCCCAATATCCATAACTGTCCTTGCCCCAGGTGAAGGCTCTTCTGTTACTTCTGAGAACTCCCCTTTGCTTTGCAATGAGTCCCTGTGTGCAGCATTTTGTCTGCTCTGTTGCTGTGGAAAAATATCTGAGATGAGATGAGAGGGACAGGGTGCACATGCAGATCAAATGGATGGGCACATGCTCATGCTGGTGGGTTTTCATGCTGGTTTTCATAAGACGTTACAGCAGTTTGGGGACAAATTCCATAACGCAGCACCAATGTTTTCTCTCATCTATTTTTAATCGAACCTTGAAATCAGTTCAATTTTCCCAGAACCCTTTGGTATAAAAGCTAGTGTGTGGTGCTGGTGGCAGGTGACATGGCAGCAGGCGTAGCCAAAACTCTCCGCTGTGGGCAGATGGCAAGCACCAGGAGCTATGGGGAGATAAGCGGGGTGCAAGTCTGCCCCAAATGCTGCTGCAGGAGGCATTTGATGCTGTAGAAGTAAATGCCATACCACTATCACAACGCAGACACAAATCCTGCTGGAGGCTTTCTGATCATGTTTAACTGTTCTTCCTCCATTGTAAAGGGAGACAGTCCCCCTGGCTGGGACTACTCCCAACAAGAAAAGTTCAACAACTCATTGTTTCACCAAAGCAATCTTTTGAAACAGAAAGCAATTATAGCTAACGGCTCTAAGGTTTTACTTACCCAACTTGATTTGCCTTGTCACGTCCCATTAACTTCTAATTCAGCACTAATCCCTGCCCTGAAATATATAATGAAAGACATTCAAAATATATCAAAATGGCATTGGTATTGATTTATTAATGCTAGGGAATGCTGCCCTAATTGAATTTAGATCCAGGAAGTAAGTTAATGCAGCTGACAGTGATACAGGAATCCAATCTCCCCGGTGCACAGAATTATGACTTTTTTTCTCTCTTTGTTGTCAGTTGGATAAATAACAAATCAATTTAAATTTCAATGAGATTGCTAAAAACAAAGCAGCACCTGCCTGGGCTAATCACTCGGACAGGGTTTCGTCTGCCAGTGAAGGTTAGGGAAGTTCAGCAGGGGATGAAGGACGTCCACAGGTCTTGCTGGGGTTTCTTGGTGCCCTTGGGGTCTGTGTTTCTTGCATGGGTCCAGATTGGTGACTTTGTTACTAAATACTGTTGGGGCTGTAGGTAACTGCTGTTTTTCTAACCCAGAGGACTTGAAGCCTTCATTAAAACCCACTTGGCAGGGTCTTGTAGATGTTGCCCACACGGTCAGCGGCTGTGGGGATGTGCCAGGGCAATTTGGTCCCCATCCCTGGTGTCTGGGATCATCTCTATGGTGGGCCTGCCCAGAAACTCTTTATTATTTTATTTATTTTTTATTTTTTTAATTTATTTGGGTGGGGGGAGAACAGTCAGATTTCCACGAGGCAGCAGGAGCTACCATTTGGTTTTGCCTCCTGGAGGTGCCGGAGGGGTCCTGTGGTTATACCTTGAGTGTTCACTATCAACTATGTTCATTAACACTTGATTCCACTGCGGAATAAAAAAGACATGAACAATTGTTATTTATCATGCTTAGGATCGAGCAAACAATATTGCCATTCCTGTACACTCTGCTTCGCTGAGACCTGCAGTAACTGTGTGGCAGTTCAGGCGCTGACCTGGTGCCCAGGTTGCTCCTTGCTCCCCTCCCTGTGCTCTGGAGAAAGTGCTCTGCAGAGTCCAGTTGTTCAGACTTTTTTTTTTTTTTTTTCTCCTCTACCTGGAGATAAATTTGGCTCTTTGCTTCCCTTCAGTACCCCTCACTTTTTGTAAAGGAGAAATACTCAGGGCTTGTGTTTGAAATCCAGCCCTGCTGGGGTTGGTATGGTCAAGAAGGCAGAGGAGCCTGAGTTAATTAAATCAACAGCTAACAGTGGAGGTTACCCACAAAAGTGAACCTTGGTGCCCCTAAAACCACTGACCAGAGAATGGCTGGAAAAAAACAAAACCACAGTTGGAGTGAAATGGAAAAAGAATTCTTCAGCTCTATATCACTTCAGCTAGCCACAGGTATCAGAATATTAATTGCTCTTTGACTTGATTTTGTTGTGGGATTAAGGGCACATTGTGGCTTATGAAGATATTCTAGGAGCCACAAGGATGGATGCAAAATCCATCTGTTAAGCATTTCTTTGCCTGCTGAAATCCAGGGTGCTACTGCTGTAGCTCCAGCAAGAGCCTCCTGCTGCAGCTGCTCTCCCGTTGCAGCCGGTGCTGCTGAGGAGCCGCACTGCTCTCCCGGATTTGTGTTCCCCTCTGGCAGCTTGTAGTTCCTTGCACTTGTGCAGGGAGATACAGTGCAAAGCATAACCTTCCCTAAGATTTAGGACACAGTATTAATTTGCTTGCCTTGCCTGCAGTGAAAACTCTCATCGGTGGCAGCTGGTGCAGAGTCCTGCTGCCTGTCTTTATTCCCAGATGTGCAAATCCCTGGTGTATGGAAATTTGCAGGGAGGTACCTGTGGCTGGGAAGGTACCTATGGAGTATAAAATGCATGGGACAATTTGAGGCCAGGGTGAGTTACATAGTGGATTTTCCTCTCTCCTGCAGCAGCATGTCCCCACCTCCAGCACTGGCTGGTGCAGCCCACTGTGCCTTATGTCCCCATGCAGTGCTGGAGAACCTGTCCCTTCTCCTCGGGTGTCCCGTACATGCTCTGCTTCATTCCAGCCACCTTGCAGAGATGTACTGATGGATGTACTCAGCCATCGCAGCCAGAGCATCACTTGGGCAGTGGGGAGGTTTCCTGAGGACAGAGCAGCACAAAGCTTACTGAGCTGGAAACTGAGCTGCCTGTGAAATGCAGATCAGATCCTTGCTCCTGTTGTCCTCCCCACAGCCTCTCCCTGCTCTCTGCTCTGTCCCCTTCGTGCTGTGTTGCACCATCCTGGTGCTCTGCTTTGGCCATTGCCTCTTGCTCCATGTTGTTGTGGGGAAAGGCAGAGGCGATGCTGCCCAGCCCCACGCGAGGCATCCGGGCAGAGGTGTTTTGGCTGGAACAGGATGGCTCTCCTTCCTTTGGCTGTGGCTGAGCTTACCTCTCCGTTGGTGTTGGGCATGGAACGGGTGCCCTGCAGCTGTGTTTTGCTCCCTCCCTGTCAGCTCAGCGCGGGGCCTGTCATTGCTGTGGCACTGAAAGAGTCGCTTGGTGAATTTTTCAAGCTCATAAATCCAGGAGATCAGAGCAGGGGAATCCAGTCCAGCCCATAAGTCACAGGACGTCAAATAAAACCGCGGACATTAAAACTTTACTACAGTGAATAGTTTTAATTTCCGGGGTATAACAACTGTTTTGACACTAATGGCAGATGAAAGCTGCTATTTCCTGGTCATTCCAACCCCAGCCTGGACAGGACACAACCAGGAGCGCAGGCTGTTAACAATGCATCTTTTTATCCCCTGAAACTTGGATACATTAACCCCAGAGATGTTAATTACAGCAGGAATTACCCATGAAAGAACTTGCTCAGGAGCCTGAATGTTTGCAGGCAGCAATAACTCCCCCCCTCCCCCTTTTTTTTTCATAACGCTGATGAAATTAGTGTGGTGGGGGTTTGGATTTTTTTTTTCTTTTTTTCTTTTTTTCTTTTTTTCTTTTTTTCTTTTTTTCTTTTTTTCTTTTTTTCTTTTTTTCTTTTTTTCTTTTTTTCTTTTTTTCTTTTTTTCTTTTTTTCTTTTTCTTTTTCTTTTTCTTTTTCTTTTTCTTTTTCTTTTTCTTTTTCTTTTTCTTTTTCTTTTTCTTTTTCTTTTTCTTTTTCTTTTTCTTTTTCTTTTTCTTTTTCTTTTTCTTTTTCTTTTTCTTTTTCTTTTTCTTTTTCTTTTTCTTTTTCTTTTTCTTTTTCTTTTTCTTTTTCTTTTTCTTTTTCTTTTTCTTTTTCTTTTTCTTTTTCTTTTTCTTTTTCTTTTTCTTTTTCTTTTTCTTTTTCTTTTTCTTTTTCTTTTTCTTTTTCTTTTTCTTCAGTTGCTGGCAGTTGGCATCTAAGCATTGAGGTGGTTTGTGCTGCTGGCTACACCTGGGGTGGCCCGTAGGGATGCTCACTGCACTGCAGCAGCATTGCCCTGTGCTACAGCCTGGCTCTGCATGCAGCCCTGTGCAGAGCAGGTTTTGGGCTGGGCTAGAGTCATCCTGCAGCCACAGCACCTGGCAGAGTTCAGTGTGGTGTCCCCAAGAATCATTTAGGGTCGGGTGCCTTCTCTGAGGTGCGTCCCCAAGAATCATTTAGGGTCGGGTGCCTTCTCTGAGGTGCATCCCCAATCTGTACTGGTCCCTCTGTTGCAGACACACTTGTCCATTGCATGAGTTACACAAATGTTTAATAGCTGGGATGAGAGGGAGCCACTCAGTTGAGCGCTTTCTGGCTCTGACCTGGCCACTTCTGTTTGCTATTTTCTTGCTTCTTTCCATTTAAAAAGCCAGTGCACCCCGGGGGAGGGTGTGCAACCTGGGGCATCTGCTGGCATGGCTGCTCAGCTGCCCTCAGCTCTGCCACCGGTGTGGTGCTACGGGAGCTTGTGACCGGGCTCTTTGGAAGAAATGGAAAATCTCAAGCCAAGCAAGCCAGTCCCCAGCCAAGCCCTTATTTCCAGCCCATCCACTGCTTCATTCTTTTCTCTGGGGTGGGGAGATCCTCCCAGGCAAGCGGGATGATAAGAGGTGAAATGCCTTCCGGGAAGACGAGGCCAGCAGCAGGTCTGGGCCTGTCCCCCCCGAGCAGAGGCCATATGGGAAAGACGCCACTTACGGAAGTGGAAGAAGAGTTGAGATGCTAAAGAAGAAGTAGGACACCAGCAAACCACCTTTTCTGGCCTTGTTTCAGAGTGCAACCCCGAAAGGCAAGTGTGTGGTGGGTGACAGCGCAAAGCTGTCCCTGGAGCATGGTGCAGCCGTGAGCCGCAGTATGCGCTGAGCCGGCAGGGCTGGGGGAAGCAGTGGTGGTGGCTGGAGGATGGGTTTTGGGTTCACGATGGCCCTGTCCTGCCCTTGTCTTGCTCAGCAACCTCAGGCAATGCTTGGGGCCAGTTCCCCCACGCAATGGAGCAAGAAGCTCTTTACAGAGGTCTTGGTGTGTTGGGGTGCCTGCACAAGCTGCTCTCGCTGTTCACACATGCAAAAGGAGCTGCTGCGGACTGGGAAGCACCTGTGGGACCGGGGACTGATATCTCAGGCCAGGAGCAAAGGGAGAAGTGAGGAAAGGTGACCTCACGGGAGGGTGACCACTGCTGAGAATGGCCACAGTATCACAGGGGGGAAAAGAGAAGTGAGGAGACATTATGCAGCTGCGAGAGCTGCCGGGACCTGGTCCCAGCGCCACAGTGCTTTTCCCCCTCCAGCAAACAGGGTGCAGGGTTTGGGACAGCCATTGGGCTGGGCTGCAGCCATCCCATCCTGGGGGTGCTGACTTACCTTCCTGGAGCTTACCACAGCCTTCAGCCCTGCTGAATGAGCCTGATCGCTTTTTGTGGCCCAGGGGAGAGGGACATTCCTGTCCCTCTGTCAGGCAGTGGGAGAGATGGAGTAGAGGCATAGGAGTAGAGTTATTGTCTAGTTCTTTTTTTCCTCTTTGCTCTCCCATTGCTGCTGGATTTTCATGGTTGATATTTCCCCTGCAAGTCCCCTTGACTCAAAAACAGTACTTGCTGAGGATGCAAAGCAAAGGTGGTGATGTGCATCCATCTCCTCCTGAGCCGCCCTTTGCAGACAGTTTTTGGCATGGTGGCAGGTGATGCTGTTACACATCCAAATAATATAGGGTACTGCTAGCTCCTGGGAGACTATGATATGGACCCTGAAGGGACTTGTGGTCCTTGAAGGTGAGGAAGAAAGCAGTGACACAGATGGCACACACATTGCAGAACAGGACCATTTCTTCTGACTCTCATTGCTTTGGTGAATCAAGGAAATTCTCAGTGTGTATGAGCAGACTGACTTACATACCTGATTGTGTTTCATATGATATTACCCTGTTCTTGGAGTAACATTGAAGCTGGTACCCTGCTAGTTGCTCCTCTACCTTTACATGTGGATGGAATCTGCTCTGAACCCCCCTGATGCCGAAGGACATCTCCCATAGTGAGCACGAGTTTGATCCCAGTTGCTTATGGCTTTGAGGCTCCAGGACAGAGGTGCCAGTGCTGGTCTGTACCCTGCAGAGCCGTGATGTCTCCCCCAGGAAGGATGATGATGTAAGATCCCAGCCCCCGAAAAATCAAGGAGGGTAAATGTGCTGATGAATG
Organism: Anser brachyrhynchus; assembly: GCF_964034855.1. Classification (NCBI taxonomy): domain Eukaryota; kingdom Metazoa; phylum Chordata; class Aves; order Anseriformes; family Anatidae; genus Anser; species Anser brachyrhynchus. The sequence continues at coordinate 237,382 of NC_137717.1, forward strand.
CGTTAGCAGAATGGACCAGTGTTCTGCTTCACCATACAGAACTGCACTGGCTAAATTATCAGTGACTGTTAATTTAAGGTTATCTGTATGCTTGGATTACAATGACAGTCATGTGCCTGAGAGGTGAAAAACGGAGCCACAGCATGGCACAGATGGACAGGACAGCAGTGGGGCTGGGGACAGAGGCAGGATAAGACCTTTGCCACTGCCTTGTGCAATTGCTTCATCCTCCTGGATGAGTGAAGTGTGGATGCTGGTGTCTGGTAAATAATTCCTGGGGATTTGGGGTGGTTTTAAGGTGTCAGGGTGATCCCTGGTACCATTTGGGCTGGGGCAGCCACATGCCACCTGTGCAGGAGAAACCACTGGTGTTGGTCCTTGTGGCTTCTGGGGAGCAGGACAGGAGAGCCCAACTTGTCGTTTTGTTTTGTTTTGTTTTTTAGGCATTAACATCTACGACTGGAGAGCCTCTGGAGAGCTTGGAGTGGAAAATATTGTGTTCCTCATCCCAGCCCACCCCTTGCCTAATGAATGCATTAACAACAGGCCCCGGTTTATTTATATCAATTTCAAAATCTCCAAAGACGCTCCTATATATAAGCAGGGCATCAGATCCCATCCCTGTAATGGGTCATTAATGTATTTTAAGGGAGAGAGACGAGTTTGCATTGGCAGAGAAGAGGATCAAAAATGCTTTTATAGCAAAATGACCAAGAGTGCCTTTTTGATTGCCTCTAAATTCCCAGTGAATAAATGAATAATAGAAAAATAAATGAATAATAGATATATCAGTGGATTGGATATTGTAATGCAAGGATAATAAGTCCCCCTATACCTCTGCCAGAACATTTGTTTAACAGGACAAACTGGGAAAGTCAATACAGAAGGTGTGGGGCCGTGACAGCGCTCTCCCAGCTGCATCGCTGCAGGAGGCAAACTCCGGGCCCTGCTTCGGGCAGCGGCTCCGGCGGCCGCCAGCCTCTGCCGGGACCCGCTCCGCGCCTCAGAGCGGCCCGGGCAGGGCAGGGCAGGGCAGGGCAGGGCAGGCCCGCCGCAGGGCCGGCACCGCCTCCCTCTCCCCTCCACAGGCCTCGCCCCGGGAGCAGCGCCAAGGCGTGCCCCCCCCCCCCACCCCGGGCAAGGCCTGCGCGCCCCGGGCCTCTGCCGCGCTCCTCGGCCGAGGGCACCCCCGGGCGCCGCGTCTCGCCGCGGAGCCGCTTCGGAGCGGCGTGCGCTAGAGGGAGACAAAGCCCCGTGCTCCGATGCCCTGGGCCTGCGCTGCCTGCGGGGCGGACGCCCCCGTCCCGCCGCCGCGCATTGGGGCCGAGCGCTGCTGGGGGCCGGCCGGTGCTGCGGCGAGGGGCCGGGACCTTCCCGAGGGCGCTGCTCGGCACCCGGTGGCGAGCTGAGGGCCCTCGGGTGCAGCGGGTGGGGTCGCGTCTGCCGCCGGCAGCCCTCGCAGGACGGGCGACGGCCTGCGGCCTTCCCGCGTGGCGCTGGTGCCCCGGGTGGCCTTGGCTCCTGCTCCGCTGCAAAGGCGATCGATGTCCCCAGCCACCCGCGCGCCCCGCGGGGCCCCTGGCACCCGCTGCCAGGCCGCTGGGCAACAGGCATCAGGGGCCACCTGTGGCTTTGCCGGCGGAGCCGCTGGCCGCGGCCAGCAGCAGCTCTGAGGACGCACGGCTCAGGCTGCCGGCACCATCCGCAGCCCGCAGCGCAGCTCCCCGCCTGCCGGTCCTGCCAGCACCCCGCTGAGGCTGGCCTGGTGTCCAAGGGGCTGAAAGCCTGAGGGACAAGGTTTCTGCTTGGGCTGTGAGATGCAGTCCCTTGCAAGGATGTTGTCCCTAAGTAACAGTTAATACCTGCTCCTTCCGGGGGATGCTCTTTCTCTGGAGTATAAACGTTTTATTCTGAATAAATATAAAGGGCATGGATGAGAACAAAAATATCTGTTTTTTTCACTGTAATTCATCTCCACTTGACACCTCCCTCTGGTGCAGCAAGGCTGTTGCTGCTTAATGAACTATCCAACACTGATTGTGTGTAGATTGTGCAATTAAATGTCATTTTATTTATTTATACCTTACACCCACCTCCCCTACCCACCCCCCTTAAAAAAATAATTACTCAAAGTTACTCAAAGGGCATGTTGTTTGCCACCAGCCTTCCCTGCTGCATCTCTTAGGGATGCAGCTGCCCCATCAGCCTTGCACAAAGTGCTCCTGGCCACTACCACCCTGCCACTCCAAATGTGTGCATGAATTCAGGGTTTCAGCTAATAAAATGTGACATTGCTTTCTTGTCTTCAAGGGGCTACACTGATTTCTAGTAGCTGAGGACTTTGCCTGATGACTGTATCCTTTACCGATAACCTTTGCATCTTCCCACTGGTAAGTTAACCAGAGCAGTATTTGTCAGAAGCACATTTTACAGCATGCTTTTTGAGGTGTGAATCGTGTCTGTGGAGATGTCCACCTCAAGAAAACAAGGGCAGGCTCTCAGCCTTGCACGTGTTTCAGGCTGTGAAAGAGCAGAGCTGGCATCAAGGAGCTGGTTTCACTGCTCTGCAATATTTTTTCACCACTGGGAAATGGTTGCTGTGGGAGCTCAAGGCAGCTTGGATGAGAGGGGTGTTGATGGGGCATGTGATGTGGCTCTGTCCACAGGCATGGCTGGATAGTGTTGGAAACGTAATATTGGGAAATACTTTGTAAAGCTTGAGCTGAGGAGGCTGAAGTGCTGGGGGAGGGGTGTGGGGGGGGGTGGGCTGTGATTCAGCCAGCCAGGGACAAAATCCCCTTGGGTTCCCAGCTTTGGGGAATTGTCCCAGCTGGTATTTTGTGCATCAAGGGCAGGGGATGTTTGCCCTGTGCTGTTCGTAGTGTGGCAGCGTGGAGAGGGCTGGGCCTGAGCCTCATGAGCTCAGGACCCAGCAACTGAGTCTGCTCTGAGAGTGCCTCTCTGGAGCGCAGGATCAGTTCTGAGCCTCTACCTTGTCTGACTGCTCTGTTTCAATGTTGTTTTTTGTTTGTTTGTTTGTTTGTTTGTTTGTTTTCTTGCCTTTTGGTCTATTTCTGCTCAGTAGAGAACACACTTTCTCTAACTGAGGTTGCAGCATTGCCACCCTCCATGCTCAGCCACCCAGGGATAGCCATAATAAAATAAAATAAAATAAAATAAAATAAAATAAAATAAAATAAAATAAAATAAAATAAAATAAAATAAAAGTCACCCAGAAAAATAAAATAAGCGGGCTTTTTTATTATTATTATTTTGTTGTTGTTAGCCACAGTTGAGGCTTTTCTGTTCACTTTTTCCACTCTTTGCCCATGACTGCGAGGCTGGACGCTGGCTTTCATTTCAGAACTATCATTAAGTTGCTCGTTTGTGTCACCTGAGCTGGTGCCTATGGGGCCGCAGCAGCTCTTGCTCTCCCAGCCCTCCCAGTGCATCTTTTTTTTTGCAAAATCCTACTCTGCCGACTTAGGCATTGGGTTGCAGTGGCTCTGCTTGACATGATGCAAACTCAGTGTTGCCACTGGTGCTTTGCTCATGCAAATAATTACAGCAACAAGCACATCTTCTGTGCTGCAGCATCTGGGCAGGAGAGGTGGAAGATAGTCCTTGGCAAGTTTTTGGGGGCGGATTTTGCTGCAGTGCTTGATGGGTGCTGTAAGAGGGCTGGTGTGTGGGACATGGGGTTGGCACAGCAATTTGCGCTACTGACAGTAGAGTTTAGTCCAGGTGTTAGATGCTGTCGCTGCATTTCTGCCAAGAATATCCTCTGCGGTTTATTTGAGGGCTGAAGGATGCAAATGAGCTCTTGCTTTAGTTTGTTTATTTGTTTAGAGCCATGGTCTGTCTTTTCTGGCTTCTAATTTGGACTCATCTGAGCAGCCTCATTTGTTTAGCAGGCGCATCTGTACCAAGACTCCAAAAAAATCCTTTTTCTAGCGCATTTTTCCTAGTCACTGAGATCACCCAGTGGAGCTCTCAGCTCCTGCATGCTCAGTGGCTGGGCAAGTGCCGGCAGGGGAAGGCACTGGCTGCAGTGCCTCCTCTGTCTTCTGCACACCCTGGCACCTGATGTCAGCGGTGATTTGTAGGACACACAGAAAAATCCTATGAAAGCCCAGAGGCCCTGTGGCACGCAAGCAGTCCCCCCCAGCAGCTATCTGGTGAGAGGATAGGGGAGGGCAGTAGGAATAGGAACATCACTAAGACACCTGGTTAGTCACAGGCAAACACAGTACTCCCCAAAGCATCCTGTCTCAACCATGCCTTGTCCTTGTGCCCCTCTGGCCTTTCCTCTGGAATCACCAAGCTGTGACATTCACAGGTGCCATCCTGAAGCCTTTCCCGTCACTGATGTACTAGTGATAGCATCAGGGAGGGTTTACCTTGTGAATTTGAGTAATGGTGAGCTTTAACTCTATGTCTCTGTAGGAAAGAGCTCCTTCTCTGCACGACCTCGAAGTGTCACGTTTCATTTCAAGAAAAAAAAATCCTTGCATTAGGTTGGGGGAGAGGGAAGAAGGCCACAGTTTTTTGTTTTCTTAATAGTTTGTCTGTATGCTTGATGAAAATGGCTGTGTCATTAGAAACCACAGGTTCCCCACTGTTGACATTTCCATTAATGAAGAAATCATTTCTATTTGCAGGTCAAGAGCTGTGGTTTGCAACCAGTTACGCTAATGAAGACTGTGGCATGCCCAGCCTCATCTGGCTTTACACCAGCACCTGCGGAGAATTTGACCCACGCCACTGAGTGCTTTGCCCAATTAAATGGTGCGGCAGTGGGACTAGTGCTTCCCCGTTACCTCCCAGCAGAAAGGCTGCAGATTGCAGCTGGATTTCTCGCAGCACCTGAGCACCTGGTGCATCCTGAGCCACGCAGCTGGGCAGGCTGGCTTAGTGGCCAGCAGCTGGCAGGGAGCAGCTCTCCCTGTCCTGGACTAGATCCTCAGTGTGCCACCAAAAGAAGAACCTCCGGGATAGGCTGAACCAAGGAAATAATGAAGTGATGCTGCCAAGTCTGCTTTTGAAGGGCTTCCCCTGGGCTTTGTGGCCAGGAGGTGGCTGCGGCAGCCTTCTTGCTCACTCAGTGTCTGGCTCGCTCCGGCAGCTGTGTGACCCTGCCATGGCACTGGTGTGGAGCTGGGACATGGGGACCCTCTCCTGCTGCTCATACCACCAGAGCAGCAGAGCACTTTGCCTGCAGGATGCCTTTGTGCTGGCCATGCCATTCCTCTACAGGTGAGCTCTGTAGGTGGTTTCCTGTAAACCATCCTGTGCGTGTTGGTGGCACAGGGAGACCTCCATCTGAACTCCAGCTAGGAATGAAAGTCAGCCTCATCCCAGTGATTTTAAAAGTTCATTTTAGTATGTTGAGGACTGTTAAACCTCTTATTTCTTCTTTGCTCCTCAGAGGTGAAGCAGAGCAAGCCGGAGCAGGTCCAGGAGCCTTCAGACCTCCCCTCGCAGGCAGCCCTGGTGCAACATTTCCCCAAACTGCCCAGGTGTCCGTACGTGAAGCAAACCACAGCCTGGGAATTTGGATCTTAAATATTGTCATGGCTGTGAAACACTGGCTGTGGGGTGTCCTGCAGGGGAATGCGTGTGCCAGGGTGTGGATGGGTAAGTGGCAGCATCTGGCATCCTACATCAGTGATGTCTTATCTGTTCATCATCCCAGCAGCGCCCTGATGCTGAGACCTGTCAGACCTTGCTCATCCTAATGTCCCCACGGCCTCTGAGGCACTGCGTTTCCTTGGCAGAAGCAGAGTAAAGCCTTGACCGTGCTGATAATTTCTTCTTCTGGTGAGTAATTTGGGGCAGATCCCTGGCCCCTTATGGGAAAATTTCTTCACACCACAGGGCTGTCACTGGCTTGGGGGTGGGGAGGCTGGGAGAAAACCGGGGGGGAGGAAACAGCTTTCTCTGTTATATCAGAGAATATAATTATGCAGCTTCCACCTCCATTTCTTAACGCAAAGGAGGAATGTGCAGTTATGTGATCACAGTTTGCTGCAGTGAATTATTTAGTCAGTCTGTCCTGGAGCATGTTGTTGAGGCTAATGTTGCTTGTACTAATGTAGGAAATCATTAAAGATCAATAAAGAAATCATTAGCAGTGTGACGCCCTTACCGAACCGCCTGAGCTACAGATATACCACTTAATCCGGCCATAAAAACGGCACCATGAGCTCATTTTAATGGGTGTCAGCAAGATTGATTGGCTGAGGGCAAAGGTTATAACAGCAATTTGGAAGCAGGACCGCTAATGCACTTGTAGCTCTTCAGTACACTTTAATGCAAGTTAAACAGAAAATGCCCTAGAAACCACATAGAGTCCTTTTGTGCAGATGGTTTAAAAGACTTTCAATGTAATGCAAGATTTAGGAATAGAAATAGCACAATAACACAGATGGATTTTACTTAGTTAAAGCAAAACAAGCCATAATGCCACGTGTTCGTTCAATAGAGATGACTCCAAGCAGCCTCTAGCGGGTCTGCCAGCCGCAGGGGATGCTGAGCGCTCCCTCAGTGGGGCTGGGACTCAGAGCTGCTGGGGCTGGGCTCAGCCCCTGCTCCAGTCCTTGCTTTCTTGGCAGCATTAGGGTTTTGCTTGGTTTGCCTCGTGCTTCAGAGGGATGTCTTTGGGCTTTTAGCTCTGATTGCCTTAAAGGCATTTGATTTTCTGCAAGCGCTGGGAGCACCCAGGAGGTGCCCTGATTCTTTGGTGTGCTTTCACAGCTTTTGCCTTTTCCCAGATAAGCATTAGCCTGTGAGGTGACCATAGCTGGAGGGTGATTCCCTACCAGTGCCTCAGTTTCCTCATCTGAGAAATGTGAGGCTGTTGAGCTGTGTCACCAGCAGGTCATTATAGCCCTTTATTGCACTGGGGAAACAGAGCTCCAGGCCTGATGCAAGGAGATGTTTTCTGGGCAGGGCTGTCTCTTGAGCTAAATGCATGGCTACTTGATTCTGAAGAACTACTGAAGACTCAGAAAAAGTGGTATTTACATATCAAGGCCACATCTTCCTACAATCCTGATGAAGGGCATTGGATTAAGTAGACAAATCCCAATACTGGAGAAGGGAAATTGTGGTGGTACCAGAAGCACACTAAAGCAATTAGTGGGCAGTGGCGCTGGGCTCCACTGTTAAATTCTGTGGTCACTCACATTTAATGAAACCCCATCCCAGCAAAGACACATCTGCTGTGACCTCCTCATACTTCATGCTGGCCACAGGAACACCACATTGTTATCAAGAGTGATTTGAGGCATTAAGGAAAATTACTTATCGCAAGACAGCATGCTAATGAAAAAACACAACCCAACTGACCAAACTTAGTGAGTCTGAAATAATGGGAGTGTGGTTTTTCTTTCCTCGCTCATCAGGTTTAAATTATTGGCGTTGGATGTAGGGATGAAGCCATCTGTTAATTATTCTTTTCATTAGAGTTTTCCTTCTTCAGGGTGAGTGGCTGCTTTGGAAGATTCTGTGTCAGTCTCTGCTGTACAGGGATAAGTCAAGGGGGCTGTGATATTCCTAGGGATAAGGCTGTGGGTGATATTCCTGCTACAGTTGATCTCAGCTGTATCAAAACCTCATTTCTGGGGCTAAATTTCACAGCACAAATTTCACCTGAAACCTTCCCAGTGAGAATCCCATCATTTCCCTTGCTCATGTTAGCCATCTTCCACCCAAAGTCAATGGGACAGCAGAATGTGGCACACATAAAAATCCCCCTGGCAGCAGCGTGAGGAAGAGCACAGCCCCTGCTTTCAGACGTGTCGCAGAGCCCCGCTGCCCAGTAGCGACACAAGCTGCGGCTGCGCTGCCTCCACCTGCAGGCGCTGCGACGCTTGCAGCACGCATCCATTGCAGGACGCTTCTCCAGTCCCCTCTGCCTGTGCAGTGACTGCTGCCGCTGCTTGCTGCACCGTATTTCGAAGCATAGAACGCTTAATTATAAATGGCATAACAATCCATCGCTAATGAAGTACAGAGCCCTCAGATAAAGCGGATGCAGCTTGCATTAGCTGCTGGTCGCTCACAACGACTTAATAAAACACTCGTTATCTGCTACCAGATGGGAGAAAGGTTAGATCCCCGTTTAATAAGTAATTCCTAATGAAAAGTTTGGGGCTGGTAATCAAGGAAATGCACCAGTCGTGGTTTGAAGTGTTTATGAGATAGGGGTTTTCCTGGTGAATTATTCCTAAGGTATTTGTGCTGCAGTGGCTGCAGCCACCCTTGTGAGTCCATTGCACGAGGCCTGGGGCCCGGCTCTCTGCCTGGGGAGGCTGCTTATGTTTGCTGAGGGGGAAATCCTGCTTGCAGGGAGGCTTGGATCACCCTGACTGGGACTGGTCCTGAGAGAGCAGGAGTCATCTGCGGACGGCCCTGGCTGTGTCCTGGCAGTTTGTGCCCAGGAACTGCTTCACTTAGACTCAGAAGCAGTGAGTTTGTTCTCGCTGCAGTGGCAGGGCTGGCCCTGCCAAGGCCCAGGGGGCTGGCAGCAGAGGTGGCCCCCAGTGCCCACCCTGACCCCTGCCAGCTCTGGCAGCGCAGCACTGTGAGCAGCGTGCCCAGGCTTGGTGTGCCTCTCAGTTTGTTTGTAAACCATCAAAAACTCTCATTTCTGCTTTGGTTTTGTTTGCTTGTTTTGTAGTAGTGTTTTTCTTTTTTTCTTTTTCCAGGACAGTGCTGATTTGGGTTTTGTTCCTTTCTTTCTGCCTGCATGGCAGCCCAGCACGCTGGACCTGTGGTCTTGGAGCAGTGCAGTGTGTTGGGGTTCCCCTCCCCATGGCCACCACCCCCACCAGGCTGTCGCTGCCTGTGGCACCTTCACAGCCCTGCTACATGCTGGGGAAGAGAGGAGCAAAGTGCTGAGAGATGATAATTCAGCATAAATCCTCACTAGAAAGAAAGAAAAATCCCAGGTGGGGTTTGCAGTGCTGGCTTTTCTTCAAGCCCCAGAGAGCTGCAGGTGGGGGGGAGCACTGGAAGTCACATCTCCTTCCCCTCCTGCTGCCCCCTCACAGCCACCCCGGCACAGCGGGAGCTGCAAACCGCCCTGGGGCCACCGGCCACAAGCGACTTCCCCAGCGCAGCACAGACTTCTGCTTGGGAAGTGCAGCCGTGGCCGGGGTGCGTGAGCTGCTGCGCCACAGCCCCCCCAGCGCCGGAAGCTGCTGCGTGTTGTGTCTGCTGCATCGCTGAGAAAAGGCGATTTCATGACTTCATGCAGTGGCTCTGTCTGCTGGGGGGGGGGAAATATGCCCTCCTCCGCTTCCTCCTGGCTGCGAGTGATGGCAGGCGATGGTGAAGGGGGCACCCGCAGTGAGGAGGCCCAGCCCCGGGGTCCTGTGTGCAGCCTGAGCCTGTCCTGGGGATGCTCCCTGTCCTGCAGCAGCCTCCCTGCCCCCCTCACCATGGCCCCAGTGGTTTGGGGGCAGAAATGGTGAAAAGCCATCCCTGAGCCAGCGCCTGGTTCCTCAACACCAGCGTCACCCCGGAGAGATGTCTCCGGCGAGGGCTGGGGCTCCCTGCAGCCCTCCTCATTGCAGCAACTGCATTTACAGCCAGAGGGGCTGGGACGCCTTTCGGGGTCAGCCTGGCTCTCGCCGGGGAGCAGATGCAGCGGGTGCGAGCCTGAGTCCCAGCCGGCCCCTGCACAGCAGTTATCTGGGTCACAGATAAGGTGACTTCTGGTCCGTGTCTCTGTGTCACCACAGGGTTCCTGCTAAGTTCAAAAGTGTCTGCGGGCAGCGCAGACTGCTGGGTTTCAAATCCTTTCGAGCCATGCAGAGGCCAAGCCACAGTCCCAGTGCTTGCATGGTGCCTGGTCCCTGAACCTCTTTGACAGTGTCCCCCAAAGTCCCGCTGCAGCACCCCTGAAGTGCCACCGGGTTTGCTCGTCCGTCCCTGCCAAGGGGACAGTGCAAGCAAAGCGCAGAGTGCTTGCAGTGAAGGGTTTGGATTTCTCTCTAACTTGGAGAGACATCCTGAGGGGAAGTAGATTCAGTACGATAAGGTTTTACTTTCTAAATTAAAACGTGAGAAAAATTTGAGCCTGAAATGAAGCATTTCCTCCCAAACCAAATGCAGACCTTGTTTGATTTTTTCCCCCTTTCTAATCCACTTTGTTGGGTTTGGACTGTTGATATTTTCTCCTGCAGCTCTCAATAATGCCCAGGAACATTTTTCCTGGAAGAAGACAATCCATTCTTCTGGGAGTGCCTCTGCTCATGGCCAGACCCACACCCTGCATGTTAGCAACGTGACCAGCCTTGGTCAAGGGACCCTGTGTGCTGCTACAGAAATGCCTCCCTGCGTGTGCAGGAGAGGTTTCTTCAGTGTTGGAAACTTTTCCACCCTTCATTTCTAGTAGTAGAAGCATTTGGGGTGGATTCTTGAACCTGGAGCAAGAATCCAGTGCCTGTTTGCTGCCTCTGCCCTGGTTCGGTGCTGGAGTCACCCACTGCTCATTGCCTGCTGCCGAGAGCTGTCGGCAGCACGAAGCCGTCTGTGCTCTGTTCCCCGGACTGCTGGTGCATCTCAAACATGAATGAAATGTGGTTTTGTGATTTTTTTATTCTTTTTCCTCCCAGGTTGAGTCACCTGCAGAGGCCATTTTAAAATGATTCAGAACAAATTACAAGAATTCAGAACTTCAATCTCAGAGCAGTTTCGTTTCACGAGGAGACCTGACGCCTGCGGGGAGGTGCAACCCCCCCGAGCCGTGTCTGCTCTCCCTGCGCACGTCAGCAGCGCTTGCTGAAGCCTCTGTGACCCCATCACTGCCTTGGTGCTGACATTTCCCATGGGGAGAGCTGCCTCCTGGTTCTCAGTGTTTCTCCTTTGTGGTCAAAGTCACCGCTTGGTCCCACTCTCAGGATCTGGAGCCGAGGGAGTTCGGAGGACCTCACATTGCACACATGATGATATTGAGAGACCCAGAAATATGTATTTTTCACATGGAAAAGTGCCACTTCAAAAGCATGAGCTACTCCAGGTTAGGGCAACCTCAGGTTTATAAACCTGCTAAATGCTGCTAACCCACAACAAACAGGGAATGTGTGCTGGGCTGTGCCTCAGTTTCCCTCATTGCTAGGTCAACTGCAGAAGAGGTGTACAACTTCAGGACAGAGAGAAAGGCCTTTTGAAGTGCCCACCAGCCTCGGACCCGCTCAGCTCCCTGCAGCATCAGGGACGGAGCTGGGCTTCTCTGGGGACACCTGGGTCCCTCCTGGGGAGCTGACCCAGGGCCAGGCTTCCAGGGCCCCTCCCAGGGGACAGGGTCAGGGCTGCTCAACCTCTACAGACACCTGCAGGCCCTGGAGCTGTCCAGGGCCCCTTCGAGGTTCCCCTTCAGGCCAGAATTGCCCCCAGTGCCACTCCCACCCTCCCCACCCCCTAACACAATTTTAGATAAGAAATTGTGTCTTTTGTTTGTTCGTTTTTCTTTGCTGGAGGCAGGGGACTGTTTTCTTGTTGGAAGGGAAAGGAGAAAAAAAAAAACACCATAAAACTTTTTGGAGCTTCGTCCTCTTAAAAGATCTGACCTTGATCTTCTGTGCAGGAGGTAATTGGGCTCTGGGTCCTCCGAGGCAGAGGCACTCACTGCCACTGCCGGGGTTGTGTTTTTTTAAAATTATTATTTTTATTTTATTTTTTGTTGTTCTTTTGGTCATCCCCCCGCTTGCTCTGCCTGTGACTCACCCGGCACAGCGATGACACCAGTCCCTCAGTTTAGAGAAACCGCACGTCTGAAGAAGTTTCCCACGGCCCGCTCTTTAAATAGGCCCCGAAAGCCGTGGATTGACCACGCCGCCGCTCGCGCTCCGCTTCCCCGGCCGCCTTCCCCTTCCCTTCCCCACCCTTCCCTTCCCCTCCCTTCCCTTCCCGCAGCCGCTCCGCGCTCGGGGCCGCTCCGGGCGCGGGCGGTGCTCGAGGCGGGGTCGCGCCGGGCCCCCCCGGCCCCCCCCGGCCCGCTGCAGGAGCGGCGAGCAGCGCGGGGCCGTTCCGAGAAGCCCGTGCGGGGGGCGGCGGGGGCGCGGGGCTCCCGCAAAGCGGCTCCCGGCAGGGGGACGCGAGGCCGAGGTTGGGGCGCACGGGCCCGCTCCGGCCGGCGAGCCCGCTCCCTGCCTCCCTTCTCGCAGGGCCGCCTGGGCACAAAAGGTAAAATCTCAAGCGTGTGCCCGGGGGGCACGGGCGCCCCCAGCAGCCTCAGGGCGTCCCCCAAGGCCCCCGGCCCCTCGCAGGGCAGCGCTGTGGTGCTGAGGGGCCTCGGGCAGGGCTGCGCGGTTGGCCCCGCACGCCGAGAACTGACCGCGAGCCCTCCGGCATCGCAGCGCTGGGCCGGGCTCCGGTGTCCTGCCGGGACGGGGGCGGCTCGGGGAAGGGCTGATGGGCCCCAGGGGGGGATCGTGTCGTTCTGCTCGAGGGCAGGAAGGCTCTGCAGGAGGATCTGGATAGGCTGGAGCGATGGGCTGAGGTCAACTGTATGAAGTTCAACAAGGCCAAGTGCCGGGTCCTGCACCTGGGGCGCAACAACCCCAAGCAGAGCTACAGGCTGGGAGATGAGTGGCTGGAAAGCTGCCTGGCCGAGAAGGACCTGGGAGTACTGGTTGATAGTCGGCTGAATATGAGCCAGCAGTGTGCCCAGGTGGCCAAGAAGGCCAACGGCATCCTGGCCTGTATAAGAAGCAGTGTGGCCAGCAGGTCGAGGGAAGTGATTGTGCCCCTGTACTCGGCTCTGGTGAGGCCGCACCTCGAGTACTGTGTTCAGTTTTGGGCCCCTCGCTACAGGAAGGACATGGACGTGCTCGAGCGAGTCCAGAGAAGGGCGACCAAGCTGGTGAGGGGTCTGGAGTACAAGTCTTACGAGGAGCAGCTGAGGGAGCTGGGCTTGTTCAGCCTGGAGAAGAGGAGGCTCAGGGGCGACCTCATCGCTCTCTACAGTTACCTGAAAGGAGGCTGTAGAGAGGTGGGGGTTGGTCTATTCTCCCACGTGCCTGGTGACAGGACGAGGGGGAATGGGCGAAAGTTGCGACAGGGGAGTTTTAGGTTGGATGTTAGGAAGTACTTCTTTACCGAAAGGGTTATTAAGCATTGGAACAGGCTGCCCAGGGAGGTGGTGGAGTCACCATCCCTGGAGGTCTTTAAAAGACGTTTAGATGTAGAGCTTAGGGATATGGTTTAGTGGAGTACTGTTAGGTCGGAGGTTGGACTCGATGATCTTGAGGTCTCTTCCAACCTAGAAATCTGTGATACTGTGATACTGTGATCGTGTGTGCTCAGCCTCTGGGGCGTCACGGCTTACACGGTGTCCCAGGAAAAGGGAAGGAAAAAGGGAAAGGAAAGGAAGAAAGAAACCTTCCTCGTGCTGGCTGCAGTGAGATGCCAACAGTAATATTAATCATAATTTAAGCCACAGATGACTTGACTTATATTTACAGAAGGTGAAATTTGGTAGACTGTGGCCAAGCGCCCCCATCCTGCTGCAAACAGGTCTCTGCTTTCAGCGTCACCGCGTCCTGGCCGCCCCTCAGCAGGGATGCTCCTTGCACTGGGCACATCCCTGCAAGCTGGCAGGAGCCAGCCGACATTCCACTGGCTTGGCGTACCCCAGCTGACAAGACCTAGGTCCCGACCGTTTTATCTGCAGCTGGAGGATGCTCCTCAGGTTTGAGTCACCTCTCGCGTGTGTTGGTGAATCTCCATTGCTGTCAGCAGGCTTACTGCGACTTTACATCAGGGCGAGTGGCGGGGCTTTGACTATTGTTTCCTCAGTGCCAAGCGAAGGAGTCTGCAGAAGCCTGCGGTCAAACAGCTCTTGCTGCACCCAGGTGCCACACGGGAGGGGTGCGTGCTCAGCACTGGGATGTGGCACAGCAGGCGGTGGGGTTGCCTGTCCTGGGCAGCAGCAGCTTTCCACCTGCTCTGAAATGTCAGCCTGCACCCCGCATGGGGCCAGCCAGGGCAAACTTTGCCAACCTGTTCTGGGCATGTTCCTGCTTTCCTGCAAAGTGATGAAAGGCTCAGACTGCTCAAGCTGCATCTCTCTGCACTCACACTGGAGGCCCTGGGGCTCCCCAGGATAGGTGGGGTTGGGTCCTGTGGCTCTGCAGATTCAGAGCAGTGGGGGGGCAGGCTGGGGGGAGATGGGCCAGGCTGGCATCACTCCTTGCTCCCGTTACCAGCCCTTCTTCCCTTGGAGCTGCACATCTCCCAGGCATTGGGCTCAGACTTTTGGCCCTTCCTCTTTTCCACCCTCTTCTGTGTCAGTGGAGGATTAAGTGCAGATTTGCTACAGATGTGATCAAGAGAAACATCTGATGGGGGAGGGTGGGAGGGAGGACAAGAAAAGAAAAAAAGCAAGAAAGAGAGGCAATGATGTTATTTTGTTTAGGAAAAGGAGTGTTGTGTGAATGGGAAAAAAGCACTATGGTTTGAATCCTTTTAATTTTATCCCTGCTCTTTAATCCATTAGCCCTTTTGGTTTGAATCTATCCTCTCTGGAGGAAAGCAAGTAACTTGGTAGTAGTCCTAATAAAGATTTTGTCTTTAAAGGTGCTTTGGGGTTGGAAGTTGATCACCCACCAGGTGGGTGCAGGCAGCTGGGCTGGGCTGCTGAGCAGCATTCGGCTGCAGGGGGGAGTCCCTGAAGCTGGATGTTCTGCGTGTTTTCAGCTTCACGTGCACAGTTGTAACGGACCTGAAAAGCAAATCATGGGGCTAACAGGCTCTCATTTATCAGACTGTAACAAGGGAGGTTATCCCTGGGATGAGGCTTATGCGTAAAAGCTCTGGGTAAGTCAAAAGAGGCTAATTGCTGATGCATTACATGCTGACTTCAGCAGCCAGTGTTTATCCATCCCAACCACAACTGGAGTCATTTCCCTGCGCTTCCCACTTTGCGTGCTCCAGAGTTATCAAAGTAGGATGAAGTCCTGCTTTGAAACACTTCTTGGTCTGAGGTAATGTGAAAATCTAATTCTGGTGGTTGGGAAATTTCCTGGGCACACAAGGAAACAGATTTGGTCACTGTAAATAAAGGGCAGTTCTTGCAGCGTGTTGGCTCTGCATCCTGCAAGGAGATGCTTGGAAAATGCTCCGACAGCGGGAACGTGGAGAAACTCAACGGGCCCATCTGAGACAGGAGGGAGCAGAAAGAGAAATGTTTTGTCTTCAAATGCTCTGTGGCTGGGGACAAAAAAACAGCATTTCACAGGAGTGCAATGAGTAACTATGTTGGGAGCGATACTGAGCAGCTGTGGGGCCACCTCTCACCTGCCCCCCAGTGAGCTGTCCCTGGGAGCATAGGTTTGAGGGAAGGAGGCAAGGGTGCTTCCGTGACAGGAATTGATCGCAAAGGGTCTGAGAGGCCGCTTCAGACTTGAACTACACACCCAGCAAGCACCTGTGGGCTCCCACAGAGTCCGCTGCTTTTTAGAGTGGAAAAAAATCATTTTCAGCTTCTGCCTTTGTTTTGTGTCTATCGCATGTGCACAGCAGTGGCTGTGTTTCTGCTCCAGGTGAGTACCTGAGCCCAGCGTTGGGCCGTGCTGTTGAGATGGGCTCTGCTGGGGGCACAACGCTGCCCTGGGGCTGGGGTCACTTCCACTGCCACCGGCAGGGCTGTAGCGTGGCCTGCAGGTGCGAATGAATTTTATGTGACTCTTTTTTAAATGACTTGAGCTATAGCTAATATTTTTTTTAACTTAACAAAAATAACTTCTGTTCTTAGTTTAAAAACAGAGGTGAAACTTTCTACTTAAAAGTGAAAGAAATTGGGAGGGAGGTCTTGTATGTGGGGTGAAAAAAAAACAAACTACAACCCATGCATTTTTCTAAATGAACTATTTTCAGCTAAAAGTTTTTAATGAGAGAAAAGATTTGTATCTCATTTATGGAAATGCTTTCACAGGGAAATGCTCTATAAATGCCAGGTAATAACTCCCACTAGAACACTTACAAATTTTGTTCAAATTCAAAATTATACGTATATATGTACCATAAGTAGGGTCCTGGTGTCTCCCCCAGGTCTCTTTTCGACAATTCTGTAACAATGTTGATGTGAGTATTTTACTACTACTTGTGACTGTACAACATCAAAGAACTTCTGAGCACATCTTTGCCTTTTGATTTGGTAGTGGACTTTGAGGGTATGACAGGATGAACACTGTGTGCGTTTGGGGGTCCCGTCTCTGCTGTATCCTTGATGCGCTTCAGGGTGTTCAGGGGCTGCGATTCCCACCTGCTCCCTGCAGCTGTGAAGCCTGGGCTAATTACCTGTGCATTTTGCACAGGGCTGCCTGTCTCAAGGCAGTGCAGGAGGGTTAGTGCCACAAGCAGGTGGGTGCGCAGCCCCCTCGGAGGGTGCCTTCACCTAATGGCTCCACTGAGCTCCTCCCTGTGTGATGATGTGTCAGGTCTTGGCTTGTTCCCTTCCTCCTTTCTTCCCTTCTTCCTCCTTTTTTTCTTTTTTCTTTTTTTTTTTTTTTTCAAGGTGGAAAACATCTTTGAATCCACCTCTGCCCACAGGCTGTGGGATTAATACTCATTTTTCTAACTGCTTCAGAAGTCGGCTGGTAACAAACTGCAGCCCACACTTGCTCTCCTGTGCTGCCTGCTCACAAGTGCAGGGCAGCAGCAGCTGGCTGCGAAACACAACCCGCCACATCCTTCGGGGGCACGGGGGTTCTTCGTAGGGTAAGACCGGGAGGCTGACCCTCCTGGTGGCCTTGCCTTCATTCAAGCCCCAAATGCACGTGGGAGGAGCAGAATGGAGATGCAGAGGGATCACTGCTCTTCCCCTTCCTCTCGGGCGCTGGGTCAGCTGGCCAGCCTTTGCCCTATGGCTTCGTATTTTGGTAAGCAGCTGTTTTTATCAAAAAGGCACTGGGGCTGGATCAATAACGAGCTGCCCTTTCCACCAGTGTTTGCAGACTTATACGATGCCAAATCCCAAGCGGAGCCTTTTTACCACTGGTTGAAGTGTCTGGATCCATACGACACGCGTGAGCCTTTGAACCCGACAGCTCCCCGTGTCTCCTGCTCTACGTCTGAAGCACGGGATGGTCACGCAGCTGCTTCGCTGCAAGCAAAGCCATGCTCTCCCTGGGTGTGCTGGGTGTGTGGGTGCTGGGGGTGTGTGTGTGTGCACGCGCAGCACCTTTGGGCTCATTTTATCCCTAATTTAGACCTTGTGTGTCCCACCATATTGGTGCAAACAGGGCATGCGGTGTGCCTGCGTATCAGCAAGCACAGTGGGTCACAGACCTTGGGACTTTTCCCATGGTCCTGGCCTCCTCCATGCTGGGGAACTTGGATTTACTCCTGGTCTGATCGTTGCTGAAGGGAGATTCGTCAAGTGAGAACCCACCAGCAACTGTCTTGGTTTCCTTGGCTTCCGCAGAAAACGTCTTGGCTAATGTATGCTCTGAGACCACAGACCAGACACAAAAATTCACGTTGTTTGCCATAAATTATTTGTTTTTGCATCACTGTTTGTGAGAGCAGCAGTTAAAATGGAAGGGTGATTTTTGTATGTTCCCATTGGCATTTCAGAATGGGTAGATTTCTGAAAGATCAAAAAGGAAAGGGAGCACCCGCAGCTCCAGGGCCTGGGTGCTTTCCTTTGCCCCCATCAGATGCACAGGGAAAAGAAGGCAGCAGAGATGGGAGCGATTGCGTGGCCAGCCTCTGCTCCCCGGGCAGCAGGGATCGTTCCCCTAGCGCCAGGTTTATAATGCCAGCATTGTGCCACTCGGCCACGGGCGCGTGGCAGCACGCTTCTGTGTGCAGGGGTCTGGGCAGCGAGCACGGGTGTGCGCAGAGCGCCCTGGCGCCAGCAATGCAGTGCCGGGGTGAAGGCTGCACACAGCCTCAGCTTGTTTCCTGGGCCTGATAGGTTTTATGGAGGCAATCACATGCCTCGTTTCCCAGGGCTTTAGCCAGAGCCAGCACAGGCTGGGTGAGGCAAGGAGGTGCTGGGGTCGGGATGTGCTGTCAGCGTTGGTGGCTCAGGCAAGTGAGTCCTGCCTTGGGTGGGCACAGCTGTCAGCCCAGGGGGCTGGAGGGGGCCACGAGCTGCGCCGTGGTTTCAGGACATCGGGGTGAGGTGCTAACAGGTAGTTTGGCTAAAATACGGCATGCCAAAATGATGTGGCACATATGTGCAGAGCTTTGCACTGTTAAGGACATGTATTTATTTGCTTTCAGCCATCTTCCCAAATTAATATATGTTTTAATCCCCACTGTCCTGTCTCAGTTTCCCACATATACCATCAAACCACCATCCCACCTCCCTTCCTTGCAAATAATGACTCAGTTTGGGAAACACCATGTGTACTGCAGTGGCTTTCCCCATGGACTGGCAGGTGCTAACACCCTGAGCTCTTGCTTTTCTCTGGTACCTGGATGCTGGCGCTCAGGCTGCACGCGTGTGTACAGCAGGTGCTGGACCCTCTGCCCTGCACCTTGGGAGCGGAGTGTGGCTGTGACGTTCCCAGAGGCCGGCGTTCATGGCGCAGGGCGCGGTGGGCAGCTGCAGACAGGCGCGGTTTTAGCTGCACCAAAGAGGAAGTCATTGAGCTGCAAAGCCCCTCTTTCAAGTGAGCACACAAAAGCGTGTGCACTTAAAACAACCCGTTTGCAGCAGTGAATGTCAGTTATTTCTGAGTAGCAGCATTTTGCTGAGGGTAAAAGCACTGGGTTTGCTAAACCAGAAATGCCTGGCTATTTCTGGGGCTCGCAGCAGTGATGGCAGTGGCTCTGGTTGCTGTACCACACTTTGTTTGGGAAGGTGCAACTGCAGCTGGGCTTGCTTGATGGCTGGGGCCGTGTTTGCAGGGAGGGCAATAAAGGCTCAGTGGCTATCTGTGGTAACATGGCTAACAACAACAAAAAAAAAGGACACGTTTTTGTAAACAGATTTAATAGGGCAAAAATGTAACGTGGGTTTTGTCCTAAAATTGCTCTGGAGCCTCTTAGGCCTTTGGGGAGGAATTTTGGATTTCCATGAGTACTGGCAAACAAGCAGAGTAAGTCATTTTGGGATGTTCATTACCCTCACGTGGATGCAAATAAACGTGTGTAATGAAGTGTGAGCTGGTTGTTAATCTTCTCGACGCATGCTGTGAGCACTGTGTAGGTGCCATGTATAGATAACACATGGAATACCCATCAATTTGTAGACCACATAATAAACCCTTACATCTGAAGGAGCAAATTGGAGTATTTAGATTTAAAGACACACTTGTGGAAAAAAGTGCTGATTCAGAAGGGCTGAAGGAGAAATTTTATGATAGAAGCTGATTTTGTGGATTGCATGAGGACAGTGGCCAAGGCCACAAGCCCTAGCTGTGCCGAAGGGGCTTGGTACCATGTCTGTGGGGTTGGTACAGCCATGATTTAGGGAACATGAGGCAGTGGGAGGGTGACCAAGAGGAGAAGCCCCATCCAGAGCCTCCTCCAGGTAGCACAGCTGAAGGATGTTCACTCAGCATGTAGCTCAGCTCAGCTGATTCAGAGCTCCAATCTGGCACCTTATAGTGGGGAGGGGGCAGATACCTTAAAAGCACTTTTCCCTCCTCTTCAGTGTGATTCTTCCCCCTTGATGCTAGTGGGACCTAAGCCAGATGGGAGGTGAAACTCCCACACATTTCTCTGTATGGAAGGAGATGCAAAATCAAAAAAAAAAAAAAAAAAGCCTGAAAAATCAGAATATCACCCAAGTGGACATGCATGTGAATGCAAGAGGCTTGTGATGCTGAGCTAGGCGGGGTGGTGAGCAGGGTACTGTCCACCTGGAGTCACCCTGCTCCCCTCTGGGCTGTGGTGGGGACTGGGGGCTGCATCCCCCTGCTGCTGGGCATCTGGAGGGAGCAACGCCGCTGCTCCAGCAGAAACAGCTCATTGCCCATAACTCACATCCTAGGGCTGAAGCTGTGGTCACAGGTGGGCCGTCTGGCAATGAGAGACGAGGCGATGCTGTTTGATAGCACAGACCCGGCTCTTTGCGGTGCTAGGGCTTGCATCGGGTGTTTTCCAGGCTGGGCTGCTTTCCTTTTGTACTGGTATTTGCACAACGTCTGCCACCTCCAGAAGTCTGAAAACAGTTTTTCCCACTCTCTGCATAAAAGTAGAAAACAAGCTGGTTTTCAGTTGCAGCAAATATAAGCAGCTCTTTTTTTCCCCCCAGCCTGTAATAATGCTGCAGGAATCTGTAATGCCTTGGATGATAGCATCTTGATACATCTGATTGTCAACATCCATCGGATGAAAAACTCAACTGAGACCGACAGCAGCAAGTGGCAAGAGGAGATGAGTGCCAAACTCTATAAATACCTTGAAATTGTACTCGTGTGCCCTGATGCTCAGCCAGACCCGTTGCCTTCTTTTTGTCCTCCTGCTCCTCCTCCTCACTGGCCTTCCCCACCTTTCCCAGGAGTAATGGTTGTGGGTCCCTCCTCTGCAGAGAGCAATGTTCCTTCTACTGCATGTGCTTCATATTTCTACTTAATACGAATTCACATAAAATCTCAGGGAAGAACCACCCATCTACACATATGGAAACAGTCTCAGCATGCAGTACCAATAATCTGTAAGGGCTGGAATTCAGAAAGTCATGTACAGCTAAAAATTAGGATACAGACAAGTGGTGAATGTGGGAGAAAAGGCAGTTAAAAGGAAAAAAACACTGAATGTAAATGGGTTATTATTTCAATCACCCAGTTAGAAATCTACAGACTCTTTTCTCCATTTCTTCTAAGGCAACAGTATAATTAATTAAAGAAAAATGTGCTCCTCTGCTCTGCTCCTGTCTGTCACTCACCAGCGAGTCCAAGTGAGTTGCACAGGCCTCCCATGAACCAACAAATACAAACCATAAAATTATGAAGAAAAAAAAGTCGAAGCCACAGAGATATCGCCAGGCCCATTGACGCCACGGATCAGGTGACGCCGCTCTCCCACCCAGCGGATGCCGAGCTGGCGGCTCTGCTGAGCCGACCACAGAACCACGAGCGAGCCAGAGGCTACCTGCGCCGCCGGCGGGGTTTTCCTCTTCCTCCCCCTTGCTGCTGCCTCTCCCATCCCTCCACCTCCTCCTGCCTGCCTCCAGCTCCTCAAGGGGAGCCGAGCGTCAGGACGAGGGGATGGCTTCCAACAGCATCTTCGACTCCTTCACCACCTACTCCTCTTCTTTCCTGCGTGGTGAGTACAGACTGGGCTGCTTCGTTCCACGGTGGCAGGAAATGTTGTTGGGTTTTGTATTTATTTAGTTATTCTGCAAAGAAGTAAGCCAGCAGCAGGCTGTGATGCAGCTTTGCTGGCACATCTCTTCTCACTGCTCCTCGCCAGGGTTTTCTATTGGGTCTGCAATGCTTTGATCCATTGCTGTCCTCGTCTAGGACTGGTGTGTGATTTCCTCCCATTAGTTCTTTTCCTTTTTCCCATGTGTTTGTGTTGCCAGCCATGCTGGGAAGGGTCAGTGTGGACGTTGCAGAGGGTCAGGACTGACTTGTGCTGGGACTTGATATTTTTTCTACTGTCCATGTTGTTACCTGGGCATTGGGTGTTGTGGGCTGGATGCTGTGCAGGTACAGCAGGAGGTAACCTGCAGGGGGAGTAAGAATCTGCAGAAGTGTAAAGAAATTGCTTCTAGGGAGAAACTGGTTTGCAGGTGGAAAAGGGCTTGTGGGAAGGTTAGAGCTGCATTCAAGCTTAGACTTTTGTATGTTTACTTCTATATAAAACTCCAAATGTGAAAACACATAGCAACTGTTCATAGCGCTTTATCAAATATGCAATTTGCTTGGAAAATGGATTTATTCAACCTGTTCTTACTGCCATGGCCTCTCTGCAACCCCTGGGACATGGCAGCCTCATACCTCAGTCTGCCTCAGGACAGGCACGTTGCCCACTCAGTGCCTGCTTCTCTCTGGGTTTCTCCTCCACGGGGTCCCAGCTCCCAGCCAGCAGCGCCTGCTCCCAGGTGTGGTACTGGGAGGAGCAGATTTGCAAACTGCCACTGCCTGTCACTTTTTCAGGCCATTGGTGCTGTTTCGACTGCACGTTTTAAGACATGAAGTGCATGTGTGTGAGCACAGAGACACCCTGAAGTTGCAAAGGGATCTTCAAGAAGGGGGATAGGGTCTGTAATTCCTGCCAGCTGCGGTGTGCTGGTCCTTGTCTCTTCATTGCACACTGGTGGCTGCAATGCGTTCAAAATGCTTCTCACAAGAACACAAGTACTTTGTGGGTAAGCTGCTTGAGATGAGCCAGGTGTTTTGGCCTGTCCTTGTTTCTGCAGGCTGCAAGCGGGTGCAGCTCTAAGGCATACGATGGGACCTTTTTGGGAAGAAGCTTGGTGCTTGCTAACGAGTTGGGAAGAGCTCTGCAAACTGCTGCCTTCTCCCTTCCTGGTTTTGCAGCTGCAGTTAGGGAGCGTAAGCCGAAGCTTGAGCTGATCACAGCTGCAAGGACTCAGGTTCTGAGCAATGGCTCAGCATATTGGGCTGAACCCAAATGGATTAGGGCAGGGTGATCCTAAATTGAACCCTACTTCAGGGGCAAAATAGAGCAGGCTGCAATTCTGTGGGGCAGTCCAGCTGCATGACCAGAAATGCCTTAGCCATAGACCATTTTTTTTGCCTATTTCTGAGAATGCAAAATGTTACGTGTACTTTTGAGGCAGATTGATGGTGTCAACCCTCATTGCCGTACCTGGGGGCTTTGAGTTTTCTTCTGAGCAGAGGACATTGGACAGGGAGCAGAAGAAGCCAGAGCTGGTTTGGGATATGGGGGTGTGAAGCCGGGCTGGCTCCCCTGACCGCAGCATGGGTGCACCGTGCCAGAGGGCAGGGAGAACAGGCAAAATACGCATGGTTGTCCTAATGCCCTCTGCTCAGGGACGGTGGCATTACAAATGTGTCTTTTGTACTCCATGGAGCTAATTAAAGGCAGTCCCATGGCAAGGAAATAAGAGAAGTTTATAAAAAACATTTGCATGGTTCTTTTTAATCTATACTTCAGCCTCCACAAGGCAGATGAAGAAATGCCGGAGTTTAACTGGGTTTGCTCATTTAAAAATAAAAAGAGTGAGAAACAGAAATATCACGTCTTGTATGCAATTTCCATACAAATAGGAACTCATAAAAGCAATAAACATCTTTGTTTCAGACATAACTTTTATTAAATGGGAGAGAATTAAATGATTACTCCAAGGATGGAATATGGCCAAATGCTGAAACATTTGTTTAGTATTAGGACAAGAAATCCTTGTTTTCTTTACGGAGCTCAGTGTGTTTTCTGCACAGCTTTGCGCACAGCTAGATTTGGGTGAGTACAGCAAAACATTCATGAATGTTCATTTAAATTCTTCATGGCTTTTTTGGATTCAACTGTATTCATTTTTGTTTGTTTGTTTTTCTGGGCATATCCATGAAAATGGATGTTTGTTTGCACAAACATTTAAGGAATGAAATGAAAAATCCCAAAGGTATTCACTAGTTAGTCTGGAAACTCTTTTTTTTAATAGAAAAAGTATTTTTTTCATCTCTCCAATGGGGTAGCCGAAGAAGTGCCACGTGGTAGCGCTGCACCAATCGCCAGTCAAAGGAGTGCAGAGGAACTGCTCATATTCACATCTGAGTAAAAGATATGGTAGGGCCTCAAATAAATTTGCCTTGAGTCCATGGCTTTTTGGATATAAACCCCATGATTTGTAGGGAAGAGAGCAGCTCCGTGGGGCAAAGAGCTGGCGGCAACATGTGGTTCAGCTGACGTTCCTCGCGCCCAAAGCGGGCACAGCTCCTTATGATGCTGTTGGTAAAAATTTACGATTTTTGCTCAGCAGACCTGCTCCTGGTTCTGACCATGAGCTCCTGGGACCTCACGAGCCACCATCCTGGTGGCAGCAGGTTGCCGCGAAGTCGTCAGGCCACTTGTGTCACATTAGCCCGTTGTTAGTGATGGCTATCAGGACAGGAAGGCTCGGTGGTGACCTCTGCTTTCTTAACAGCCGCCACTGTTGCTTCAGTAGAAAACTGCTCCGTTCGTGGTAATCTCTGGCGATGGCAGGGCTGTGACACCGTGGCGGGGCCACGTTGGGTGGCTGGGGCTGCCAGCACTTGGCTGCGGGTCGTGGGGGGCTTGGTGCTGGGGCGAGCCCTGCCAAGGCCTGCTGGCAGCGGCGTGGGTGAGCGTCATCTTGTCTCCACGGCTCGGAGTGCCGATGCTTTGTGTTTTCCCTTTGCCTTTGTAAATCTAAGAGCACGAGGGAACCCCTCCTGAACCAGCACTGTCCGTCTGTGCTCCCCAATGAAAACAACAAAACTGCACTATATTGTTTTTGCGTCTTTCTCCATCATGTTGGTGTCCTTGTGGGCAGCTGCCCTCTCCTTGCCTTGCTGGTGGCTTAACTGGATTTCTGAAATCCCACTGAGAAAATCACCCACCCCAAAGGGGAAGAAATGAGTCACATTCCCACGGGGCACCCGCCCCATCCCCCACGTGCAGCGGCTCACATGGACAAGTTAACTTCTGTCCCCAGGTGTGGCCAGCAGGCGCTCTGCCTGCTCTCCTGCTGCTGGGGGGGGGAGGAAACCCTGCGTCCGTGGGGGCCTCAGTGTCGGAGGTGCTGCTGGTCGCCTTTGGCTTCTGAAACTGGGTGAGGATGACAGCCCCCATGCAGTCAGAGGCTATTATTTCTTCTCTGGCAGGTCGATGCCGCCTGCATGTTTCCAGCGGCCCCAGGGAGCCCACGAGTGCAGGTTAGTCAGAGGTTTCACCATGACTGGCTGCAGCCGCTGCGATGTGGGCTGTGGCCGTGCCGGCGCTGGTGCGTCCTGGGGTAGGAGAAGCGCCCTGGTGCCCAGCTGCAGCGGCCATGCCCTCGGGGTGCCTTTCCCTGTGCCCCCAGGCCCCGTGCAGCCCCTTACCATCCTCTCCCTCCCTCCCTCTCCAGCTCTCGCCAAGCACAGCAGGTCCGCTGCTCCTTCCAGAACCACTTTTCTTCTCGTCTTTTTGTCATGGACCACACACGTTTTTATAAAATGACCGGCTCGCCTCATGTGCTTGGGAGAGGCGATGTCCCCGGCTCTCCCCAGGCAGAGGTTTCTTTTTCCAACCTTCCCATAACGCACCACCTCAGGATTTCCACTCAGCAAACTGCCTTTTAATGGCTTTCTGTGTTTCTTCCTAACCACAGAAAACTGTAACCCTGACAATGTTTCCAGCAGTTTTCCCTTGTCCTGCCTCACCACGCTGTGGGCAATGCCTCTGGCCGAGGCTGGCATGAGCAGGCACCACACATCCCCACGCACGGGTAGTGGCAGCACTGAGCTTTGCAGCTGAGTTTGCCTAAATGCAGGTGCTTTGTCTCATCCTGTAGCACTCAAGGAGATTTTTTCTTGTTTCAAACACGAGAGCAAATGCAGCTCTCCCCAGCACGATGGCAGTGTGTCGCACTGGAGGTCTGCAGCAACCAGGCACTGGGGTGGGAGGCAGGAGCACAGGGGCCGTGCCTGCCTGTGGCTGGGCGCCGAGCGCTGCCGTGTCCGCAAGTGGGAGAAGCAAGGCAAAAAACCTGGATGCTGGGGGGGGAGGGACGCTATGCAGGCCAGCCCACAGGCACGTGTTTTGGTGTTAGGCTAATTTATAATGGGTGAAATTGGTGGGTCTTAGCACTGTGCTTTAGCTTAGAGTGCTGAGGAAAGCTGGTGATGATTTTGGACAGAGCTGGTGACGTAGGGTGCACTGGGGCAGTGTCAGAGCAATGCTGGCCATCTAGGCAGGGATGCTTGCACACCCACGAGCACTGCACACCTGTGAGCTCTCCAGTGATCACAACTCAGCTGGAGCCTGCTCTCCCCCAGCGCCTACCTACGCCTGCACAAAGCCTGGCTCAGGGCTCCCAGCTCCCTGTGGGTGCAGGCTGGGGGAGCCTGAGTGCTGCACTGCGCTGCCCCGGCCCCTGCACGCACACGCTCACACACGTGCCAGGGGCCTGGTGTGCTGCGGCTCGTGGCCGCAAGGTCTGCTTTGTCTCCATTCGTCCTTCCTTCGTTGGGATGGCTTGTGCGCGTGGAGTTTGACGGCTCCTGATTGACTGTCAGTGGCTTTGCCTTTTCCACGGGCACCCTGCTGACTCGTGGCATGTCTTTTTTTTTTTTTAAATATATTTGTGTGTGTGTGTTTTGGGGGGGACGACAGTGAATATAAATCCATTGTCTCTCATCACCTTGTTACGATCTAATAGGGGTAGAGAGACAGTGGCGCTTCCCTTTGCTAAGCACTTTAATTCATGATGATTTCTTAGACTTGATCTGCTCTGATATGTCGTCAGTGTTTGTGGTCCACTGTTTTGGCCGTGTACAGTTTGGGAAACAGAATGAGCTGTGTGCTTGCAGGCTCAGATCCACACATGGTTGGCATTAGGAGCAAGAATGTGACTTCCCATCTGAAGCAACGAGCCTGAGCCACGGACCACACCATAAATATTCCCCAAACAAGGCTGATCAACAGAAGGGAGAACATTCAAAAACCTGCCAGTACGTCCTCAGCGCCTGCCTGACAGGACGTCCCCCAGCAGCGTCGGGGTGGTGGCAAGGAGGGTGTGGGGCTCAGCCCCAAGGATTCACGTTTCCTTGTCCTCCTGTTATGTGGGGCATTCGCACCCCATTTTTTCTCATGGGTACGTCCAGGGTGGGAAGAAATGTCATTGGTGGGTCGTTAGCTGCAACCTGCTGAAAATGGACTCTCCGGCACTGAGCTGCCATGCAAGCAGACCAGGGTCCAGAAGGCTGAGCTGTGCCCTCATGGTTTCCTGAAGCACCCGACCTGCCCGCTGCAGTGCCCTGGCCGTCCTGGCACACGATGCTTCTCAGAGGGGCGCTTTCATTTTCTTTGGCCTTGGTGCTTTATCCCTGACGTGCTGGGAATGGAGCAGGCGCAGCGGCTTGGGCTGAATCAGCACTCCAGACCCTTTCATCCTGGAGTCCCAGCAGCCTGTGCACAGAAATCCCTTTGAAGCCTGGCCACCAGTTCACTCAGGGTTTCTTGGTGTGCTTTTCTCTTTTTAGAGCTCACCCCAGTTTCACACATTTCCTGTCCTGTGCAGAAAGCAACGACCAGTACTGAGAGCAAATAGAGCAGGGCGAGTGCTGCTGTGCAATGCCTTCCCATGGAAATCGTGCTGCATACTAGAGCAAATGCACTTTCAAGGAAGACCTGGTTGGCTCTAAGAGCTTTAGCTTTAATTCTTGTCCCAAAAGAACACTATCCTTGCCCTGACAGCAGCATCCTGGTGTAGTGGTGTATGGTGGGAAGGAAAAAGGAGCAAAACCCAGCTGTAAATGTGGTAACTCCCCTCCCCCCCCCCCCCCCCCAAATTACACGCAGGGAAACATATATACATATATATGTTTGCTGCAGCACAGGGAAGCATCACAGACACTTCAGGCTTTTGGGTTGCAAATGCAAACTGTCCTCTGACCTGCAGCCTCCATATTCATCCTGACCATGCCTACCCCATCCCTGGCTCCTGTGATCGCCCAGACCCAGCTTGTTAATCGCTCTGATTTACCTGTGTGAGAGCAGTGGGCAGGATGCAGCACCAGTGCACCGGGTGCTCTGCAGACCCTGGTGATGCTGCAGTGCACTGACAGTCTAAATCGACACCAAAGCTGGCTGTGACCATGGCCTGCAGCAGGACTGAGACCCACGAGAGGGTCCCCGGGGTGCTAGGCACAGCCTTCGAGCACAGCATCCTCCTGCTTGGCTCTTCCCTTTCTAAAAATTCTTTTTTCTTTTCTTTTCTTTTCTTTTCTTTTCTTTTCTTTTCTTTTCTTTTCTTTTCTTTTCTTTTCTTTTCTTTTCTTTTCTTTTCTTTTCTTTTCTTTTCTTTTCTTTTCTTTTCTTTTCTTTTCTTTTCTTTTCTTTTCTTTTCTTTTCTTTTCTTTTCTTTTCTTTTCTTTTCTTTTCTTTTCTTTTCTTTTCTTTTCTTTTCTTTTCTTTTCTTTTCTTTTCTTTTCTTTCTTTTCTTTTCTTTTCTTTTCTTTTCTTTTCTTTTCTTTTCTTTTCTTTTCTTATTTTTTTTCAAGAAATTGGGACAGTCAATGCGTCTGCAATCTGGGGGTATTTTCCATAACATAAACATATTAAAAAGAAAAAGAAAAGGGAAAATAAAAAGAAACAATGTTTTTCCATTCCCACTGGAAGAAGCAAGTGCCTTTGGAACATGAGGAACGTATTACTCAAGCTATTGTAAAATAAAATATAAAAACAACCAAAATAGGAGAAGGCAGAGTTGAGTTTTTGTTGTTGTTGTTGTGTTGTTGTTTTTTCAAAGAAAAAGAAGGCTTGAGTTGGGAAGGGAGACACTGAAAACGTGCTTTTTTCAACAGTCTCTGTTATGCAGGAGGGCCCTGTAGAAGGCCTGACCTTTGCCTCTGGGACAGCCATATCCAGATCAAGAGGGACATGAAATGCTGGAAAAAGAGGGTCCAGGGTCTGTGCTTCCATTTGGGGAGGTGAAGGCTGGGAAGGGACCTCCTGGCACTGCGTTATTGCCCCGGGGAGAAGCAGCCCAGGAGGGATTTGTGTCCCCGAGGTGCCGACAGCTTTGTAGCGGCACCGCGGGGCAGCGGGACGTGGCTGTGGGGTACGCGCTCATGACCGCTGGCCTCAGCCTGGCACCCACTGCGCCCGCTCAGGCCTCCACCCGTGCCTCGCGCCATGCTGGGGCTGGGGCTCGTCGCTGCCAGTGGCCATACAGCCCGGAGCTGGGGGACACTGCATGCCGGGGGCTGCCCAGGAGACAGCCAAACTGCGAGAGCGGGGCCGGTTCTGCCCCTAATGGTGGGACTGGGGGGTCTGGGGCTGCTTTTTGTCAGTCACTGTGTTTGTCTGCTATATTGGGATGCGATTTCACAACTCAGCATGGTTTTTGTTAAAATAACTTCTAAAAAATCAAAACAAAATGGTAGGAATGATGTTAGCAGCACAGCCCTGGACGAAAGTCTGCTCTGGCTTCTCGCACCCTCTGTGCCTCCTGGTCCCTGGCCAGGGCTCGGTCTGGCACGGGGACAGGCAGACAGGCTCAGGGTGTTGCAGACTTGCCGCAGGGCTGTGGGGAGTGTGCTGGTGCCCATGGGGGCCGCGCGGGCGGGTCGGTCCCGTACAGATACACCAAGTCGTGGCTGGGCTCTGCTGGAGGCTTCCCGGCGGGCTCTGGGAGCGGCCCTGGTCTCTCCGCACGGAGTCAACAGCATGAGTGTTAGTCTGCTGAATGGGCGTTGGTTAAATGGTGCTTGGTTTGTGGTTTGCAACTGCAGAGGTTCATGCACCAATGATAACTTTGTAATGAAGGGGAGTTCTGGGGATAAAAACTTCAGCAAGCAACCGAAGCATTTGCTTTCTGATCTCTGCAGCGAGCACGTGGTTATTGCTGGGAGAGGCACGTTTCCTAAGGAGAATGTGCCTATGCACACCTCCCATCCAGCCTGCTGCTGGTAGCATGATTGCTACACGAATGTCCCCAGCAGTAGCTTGATTTCTTTCCTGATAAGGAGCCAAGAAGCAGGGGAGGAAGCCACACTCATTACAAATATTAAAAACTACTGCCAGAGTTGCCTACTTCCATTCCTGTTCAGACACGTTGTGTGTGCCAGTGCCATCTGCCCACTTGTGAACCCATGGCTCTGCTGGAGTTAATGGGACCATTTGAGTGAAATTATTTGCACATGCCTTGATGTCTGCGGGATCAGCCTGTCTCACCCAGTCACCGATTTCTGCCTTCTGCTGCTGCAGGGAGATACGGGAGATCATTTATTGGTGCAGTGGGGATGTCTCTTGTTCAGCAAAGGCAAGTGCATGAGAATTGCAAATAAATGCTTGAGCTTGGTCTGGAGCAGCAGCTTGGGCTGGGCACGGGGAGATGCACTGAGGTGCACAGAAAAGCTGCAGAGGCTGTTTCTTCGCAGCCTGGCAGACATTAAACAGCAGACACGGGCTTTGCTGTTCCCTTTAAACTCAAAGCATATGCATGGAGATAATTTCAGGACAGAGCACAATGCCATGGTTTCAGTGACTTGAAGTCAGGAATAAACTACTTAGTGGGGATTTGAGAAAGGCTGTGCCATTTTCCCTCATTAGGAGAGAGAGAGAAAATGCTGCCCAGAGAATGTAAAGAATAAATCAGATGTTCTGTTCCAAGATTAAGCCTTGTTCTGCAGCTCCTTTGTACCATGGCTGCATTTTACTGGCCATTTTTGTGCCCAATTACATTGAACATTGTAATTAAACACCTCCTTTTATTAGTCCTGGGTCAGTTTGGAAAATCTCACCGCATGGGCAAGCCCACCATTTTTTCCATAAACTCAGCACAACTGCCAGGCTAGGGAGCAGCAGCCCCAGCCCTGGTTCCTCATCTCTGCACCCAGTGGCAGGGCGCCCACCAGCTCCTCAGCCCTGGTGCCGCTGGGCTGGGTCCCTGGCGAGGCGCCGGCTGTGAGGATTCATCTGGCACCGTCCCCCTCTGCCTGCCCTGGAGGTGTCTGTGTCCCCACATCAAAGCCTCTTATCCCTCCAACCTTTGGAGTTACACTGTCATTAAAAATCCTGCGCACGTGCTTTAAACTATCCCTACCTCCACAGCTAATAGGGGCCTCTAAGTGGCAAAGCATGTCAGCTCCTAATTTACTCCACATTAATGCTGTGTGTTTGCTTTTGCACCTTGAGCTGGGCACAGAGCTTCACTTCCCTTGTGTTTTTTCCAAAATGTCATGGTTCTGCTCCTTGTTAGCTTTGCTTTCCTGGCTCTCCCCTCACATAGCTGAGTGCAGTGGCCCCTGGGATCACAAGCAGGGGCTTAAACCACTCTTCCAAGTGCTAGGGCAGCTGAAATCCGTTGTCACTTGCTTTCTCATGTAGTTTTGGGCACTTTAGGTCTGCGGAGTTTGGTGTCAGGATTGTGGAGGTGTTTCATGACATACAAGAGATGGAGAAGGTGTTTGGGAGACATCAGTGTGCAACAGAGTTAACGTGTCGCTGGGAACCAGACCTGTGCAGTTCAGTCCTGAGTCCTTCCATCCTGCAACTCACCCCATTGCCTTCCTCCCTCGGGTGATGAAGGTCAGTGGGGTAATAGATATGAATGAAGTAGTGCCTGGTCAGCCCCCAATTCTGTTAACTTTTCTAAGACCAGGCTGTGGTAGCTGAAACCCACTGACATACATTTTCCTGCTATCATTTCAAAGGCTCATTCCTGCTGTGTTGCCAGAGTTCTTCTTAATTTATTCTGAGACAACATTACAGAATGATATTAACATGCAAAAATGCTGTTCAAATTATTAGAAGGGGATTAGGTTTTTATGGGGAGACCACAAACATCTCTCATGCAGCAATCTTGTAGAGCACTGGGCGTCCAGCAATGTCCCTGCTCACTCCCTGTCCTGCAAGAGCTTTTGCCTGCACAGCTCCCGGGGACAAGGAGCTGCTCTGGCCCTGCCCTGTGGTGGTGGGATGGATTGGGACCTGCAACACTGAAGCTTTGGGCCTGTGGTGGGACGAGCAGGTGGCCTACGACGCTGGCCCCCAAGCCCCTCCATCCTGGCTGCTCCTTCACAGGAGGGATTGGATGGGAAAGGCAGTGCTGGGATTTCTCCTGTATTGACACACTCTTTGGTGTAGGAGGGATACTAGCCAAGCCCTTGAGGTAGCTATTTTTTATTCATTTCAAACCTCTTTCTATCCTGACAGT
Source organism: Anser brachyrhynchus (assembly GCF_964034855.1). NCBI lineage: Eukaryota > Metazoa > Chordata > Aves > Anseriformes > Anatidae > Anser > Anser brachyrhynchus. Next base: position 269,168 of record NC_137717.1, read on the forward strand.
CAGCAAGCGCTATTTAAACTGACACCCTGCAGAAATCACAGCTCGGGCCGTTGGTGTCCCTGTCTCACCCTGTGCCAGGGGAGGTGAAATACCCTTGTCACCTGCGTGGAGCAGGTGCGTTGGGGTATGCTCCCGAGATGGGGGATTCACAGTTTGTCTCCCCAGCCTCTGAATGGAGACCTCCCACCGCCCATCCCCAGCCATCACATGGCTGCTGCGGTTTCACTGCGTGGCTGCATTTCGGCAGGAGAGAGGATCCTGGCTGCTGAGAGATCAAAAAAACCCATCCTGTGAAAATCCATTCCTGCAGACATAAATGGAGGTCGAGAGTGCTCGCTGTTGGCAGGACTGGCTCATACGTGTGCATGTTTTATCGGCACGGTGGATTGAAATGTCAAGAATGTGTGACTGCCAGGGCTCACAGTATTTTCCTTGAAGGAACACTGTGGCCGGGGCCTGATGGAAACTGGGGGCTCCTCGATGCCAGACGTGGGATGCGCATGTGGCACAGGGGCGGGTTGTGGTGCTGGGGGCTGCCAGGGCTGGGAGAAGCACCGTTATCGCTGCTCTGCAGATGGGGGAGCCGAAGCACTTGCTGGAGCCCATGAGCAACTTGTCCAGAGTCCTTGGGGAAGGCTGCGGTGGAGCTGTGAATTGAACCCAGACATCTTGCTTCCCCCGCCAATGCCTTCTCCCAGAGCCCACGCTTCCTGCCAGTGATGGCCCTCTGTTCAGTTTTAGGAGAAAATGTAAAAATATTCTCCAAAACCACATGATCTCTTCCAGTTTTGGAGGTTCAGGCAGTCCCTTCAGCCAGACGCAGAACGGCTCAGACCCGAAGAAACAGCTGAGGTTGTGTTTCACAGATAAGATCCCCCCTCTTCCCGCAGAGCTGGCTGCTCATGCTAGACTGAAAGCCACTACCATGTTGTCTGGACAAGTTCTCCATTTCTCTCGGCTCCAGCCCTAACCTGCTGCTGAACTGCTTCACTTCCCAGCCCGTGGCCTCGGCTGGGGCGGGAGCCTGCTGGTGGTGTCAGACAGCTGACCCCGGCAGACAGGCACCTCCTGGTTGCAAACAAACTTTTATAAGAAACTTCTGCAAAAGTGAGCTCATGCAGCACGAGGCTTGCAGGACTGGGGGGATGGAGGGAGCAGGCAGGCGTGGTTCCCTTCCCAGCATGCTGGAGATGGATGAGCAGCAAACAGGGACTTAACAACGTTCTCTAAATAACATTGCATTTGATTTGTCAGAGTTCATATCCAGAAACCAGAAAAGTACCTTCCGTGTAGTTTTTAGCCTGTGACTAATTCCTTCAAGTCCAGGGGATTTGTTCTGTGCCTACATGGATGCTAAAGTGCAAGGTGAATTCACAGTCTGAGCCCTCTTTGGGGTTTTCTGTAGCTACTCTACCACTATGAGACTTACCGTCTGGGGATGCTGGTTGCCAATGAGAGTCTTTACAGAATGGCAAATATGAGAATAGAACGTTTGCACCGGAAAAAATAATCCGAGGAAGGAGCAGAAGCAGCACTAACCCAGACTCCATCTAGTCAAAGCTGCCTGACCGCAGCTCTGCTGTGACATCGTGGTGATAGTGCATCGCCGAGAGTTATTCATAGAAGTGAAACTAATGAATAATTGCAAAAAGCAAACCAGCCTGGAAAAAAATGGTGTGGGCCCAAAGGACAATTTGCAACTGGAACCAGAGGCCAGTTTTCTCAGAATTACTTTACCATAGGTTGGTCACTGACAGCAGTTTGAGGTTGCTCTGTGTCGCTGGTGGAGAACCTTCACTGTTTCTTTGGCTGATTGCCATGGAGTCTGGCAGATAAGGCATAAATCAGGGATCAATCCCATGGGAATGATACACAGCTTGTAAAGGAAAAGCTGGTCCTAGCCTGGGACCTTGTTCTCTGTGGGGAAAAAAAAAAAAAAAGCCAATCAGTTGCATTGACAGAAATGTCCAGGGTGCAATTACAGCCCTGGCATTGCAAAAGGAATGCAAGCCAGCCTGAATCTCATTTGTATCACCTGCCTTGAGCTATAAGGTAGAGTTATAGCTGTGTTTGCCAGCGATTTCATGGCTTAATTTGTAACTGGTGTAATCCTCAGGGAATGGCTGTTGAGTCCCATTGACAGGGGTACACACGGCATCTCCTCGCATGCTCTGACGTGTCCCCCGAGGCAGCTTTACTCTCCGGTGTGAGTTTTGGGGTGGGATGGGCCCCGTGGCTTCAGCACCCACAGCCCGTGGGAGGAGACCTTGCCAGCACAAACTGGTCCCCAGAAATTCCGGGGTTCTGGGCAAGCTGCTTGAGTCACAGCCCATGTGAGGTGGACCTGGGGCAATGACTGAATGCAGAGACCTGGGAGCTGCCCACAGGGCTCGGCTGGCAGCCACTGCTGGCTGTTTGCTCATGCTTCACCCAAGCAGCATTGCAATGGGCTGGAGAAGTGTATTGCCGCCCTCCTGTCCATGTTCCCCCAGCTATATATGATGCTGCTCAGTGCACACACTGCAGCTTCTTTGGGCTCCATTGCCACAATCTGTCCCATGCTTCCTGTCCCTCCCCTTCTTGTCCCTCCCTTTAAATACCAGTTTTGGGAGCTTTGCTAGACGGTTGTCTTGCTGGAGAACAAATACCACCCTGCTCTGCAAACTCATCTGCCTGCAGACAAGCGGGGAAATCCCTCACGTGGATGAAAGCTGGTGAATTAGGCTAGCTGGCAGACCACATATTTATAAAGCATCTCCTGTGATGTGCCTCCCTTCCCAGCTTCCAGCTGTGCATCTACCAGGTCTCTGCCCAACCCAGACAGAAGAAGTGGGGTAATTTGCCGCTGGAAAGAAGAATGGAGAAATAAGATGGCCTGAGGCAGGAGAGCAGGAGGTCTCACCATGGCGCGGAGGTGGCTTTCCCAGTGAGGCATCACAGGCTGAGGTTTGGGGGGGACTCTCCGTCTTCAGCACGAGGATGTTCCAGGAAGGGCTTCGGAAATTTAGCAAAGCTGCTGCAGGGCATCTCTGCTGCCCTGTGGTCAGCCAGCATGAGATGGCAAGACCCCACCATGCTCTTCGGAGTAAGCTACTGGTGATGCACAAGGCTGGTCTGTCGGCCTTGGAAAGCCAGTCTGTCAGCTGCCTGGTTAAGGGGCTCCTGAGTCAATGGGGTGCCCCTGGGGCAAGCAGGGTGGGTTCCCATTGCAATGCTGATCTTCTGCAGGGAAGTTAAATGGTTGTGGTGTGTTTGCACTTGCCTATAAAGCTGGTTTTGTTGAGATGTGGCACTAAGAGGCTTTATTAGACCTGAAAAGAAACCGGAGCTCCAGCTGGTGCCAGTTCCAGCTGCAAGATGCTGTCAGTCCCCTCCTGCCCTCACTGGGCAGACGAGCACCCATTTCTGTCCCTGCCTCCAAGGCGTAGTTGCAGCCATTGCAGCAATATCTAAATCTACGGCCACAGTTTGCTACGAGCCTGGTGCCTTTCGCAGCGATATTAGGTGAGAGTGGGAGAACATGAGCACTTCCCAGCATTCACTTTCTCTCTGTTCATGTTTGACTTCCCCAAATGCGCGGCTCCAGCAGCTGGAGTGCAGCGCAGCAGTGCTCAGGGCAGTGCGAACACTTCACCCAGCCGGGACGCAGGCACACAGCCCGGCCGCTGCTTTGGTGTGCAGACGAATGACCCTTCCCAGGGGCTCCGTGTGCAAATGTCAGCACGCCAGAGGAGCGCTGTGCACCCATTTGATACTCAGCATCACAGCAACGTTTGGGGCCAGACTCATGGGAGCCTCACTGAAAAATGTTCTTTGGGAAACATCATTACACATTGAGTCACCACATGGAGATAAGTGATGGGGCAGTTTTGCCAAAGCATGGCTACTTTCTGAGACAAGAAAGTGCCTTCCAGTCTGTTCATGCTGTGGGAGAGCTGCTTTGCCTGGCACGTGCAGCAGGGTTTCCCTGCATGCTGAAGCTGTGCGGGTGCAGGGCTGCCAGCGCCCCAGCCCTTGGCCCGGGAGCCCTTCCGTGACAGCAGCTCCTCGGAGCGCCTCTCCTCGAACTTAGAAATCATACCGTGTTTTTTTACATCGACCCCGTTGTACTTTTCTTGTCGTCATGTGCCTTTCGGTTCCTCTTTCCACCATCCAGACATTTCCCCTTTTTCTTTCCTTTGGAATTTTTTTTTATTTCTCCCCATGTCGCATTTTGGGTTTTGAAGGGTCTGGCAGCAGCCCAGGCTCTGGCGGCACCTGGGGTCCTGTGCACGGCTGTGGCCTGGGCAGTGCCTGGGGCCTGGAGGCTGGAGGCTGTTCCCTTCTCTCCTGGTTTGGGCTGCCTGGGCTCTGAGAAAGATCCGCACCGCGTGCCAGGTGCCCCATGAAAGACTCGGCAGGACTTCGGCCATCTGCCTGCCCATGTGAGAGTGGGCACTGCGGGGGTGTCTCCGTGAAAGATGCGTCCTCACCCCCATAGGGTCTGGCACGAGGCATTGCGCCCCTCTAAACTCCTCAGAAACCCCCAAAGAGACAGAAAGTCCACAGAACCTTAATAACTCTGAATAAAGCGCTCTGTTTCCAGTTGTTATCCACCTTGGGCATTTTGTGGAGGAGATGGGATGTCCTTAGGTGCTCCATAACCTTTGCATGAATAGTTCCTTTGCTCTGCATAAACGCATTCTTAAAGGAGCATCGGACTTTCATTCTCCACTTACTTCAACCATCATACTTCTCTGTTCACTTGTTTAAATCAAGCATAAAGCTCTAACTGTTCTTTGAATATTTATGACTAGTTTTTATCTCATGCCATGCATACAAAACATACTTGATTTCTTTCCTAAAAGTTTTTTCAAGTGCAAAGTTTTAAAAACATGTGGCTTTTATTGCAGGCAGGAATGAATAACAGCATTCCACCAGTAACCACATTAAATGGAACAGTAATATTCATATGCGTAAGGGCAAAAGCTGCCTTGTTTCCTATTTGCAGTTGAACTCTGAAATTAATTAAGAACTAAAAGGATCTGACAGTCATTAGGATCTTTTAAAAAGGAGTGGAAGTGGCAGATGGGACCCATGCTCCAAAAAGCTCGGCTGTGCTATCAATAGCACAGAGGATGTAAGCCCTGAATATGCTCTTAATTGTTGCCGTTGTGAGGAGAGGAGAATTGCAGTGCTGAACAATGAAGAATGGCACTTTCGTGACTTCAGAACCACAGGATTCACGTCAATAGCACTCGTGCTCCTAAGTCACTTTGCAGCTTTTGAAAAATCCCATCCCGTCATGCTGCACAGAGCGCAGGACGCCCACAAAAGTCTGGTGCCAGGGGAGCCGTGCGTCCTGGCTCTCATCGCGTGCGGTGTATAGCGCTGATAATACCTCAAGAGCAGCGGCATTGCCCGTGATTCACCCCAGTGCATGCCCCTGGGGCTCGGTGCTCTGGTTCCTGAGTGGTCAAGGATGCGTGTGTGGGTGTGCATGCATGTGGAGAGTCTTCCTGGGGACGCTGATTTAAGTAAGGACTGGTATACAATGCACTGGTGTAAAATGGGGAGAAATGGGAGGACAGGCAAGCCCCAAAGTTGTAAGGAGAGAATGCAACCGCTCCTCCAACTGTGGCCTTTTTAGCCCTTCAAATGGTGAAAGAAACCTGGCCCTAGGCAACCAGGTAGGAATCTCATGTTGATTTTCCTGGGTGACAGCATTTCATGCCAGGATCCAACACTCTTGCTAGAGTCTTCCTCCTGCTCTGGCTGCTCCATGCAAGGATCCTGGACACCAGAGCTGTTTATGCAGACAGTGAGGTGGAGCGGGACAGCTGTGGCTCCCATGGGGTTAATGGATGTCCTGGCTCAAATTTTGATGTCAAATTGCAGCTCTTGCCTTTTGAGTGGGTGCTGAGGTAGGTTTTCCTCCCTTCTCTATGGGTATCACCCAGCCCCGGGGCACACTGGCCACAGAGCAGTGCCTGGTGCAGCGCTGCTGGAGTCACCAGCAGGACAGTCTCACAGTAGGTCCCTCGCCCAAGTACAGGCTTCCCAGTGAGTTATGTCTGGGGCAGGCACTGTTTTTTGCACACACACACACACACACACCAGTTTCCCCATATTTCTTCCCCTGAGTGCCACAACTTCCCTCCTGCCGGAGCCTCTGACTGCGGCTCACATCATTGCCTCATGAGAGCCTGTTTTGTCAGTGACACTCAGGGGTTAAAAATTGTCACCATCGTGCACCCCATTGGACCTAGCATCTGTTGTTTGATTTATGAATGAATAGCACGCTCCCTCCCTGCATGCTGCTCTCAGATCCCCTTCCCTTAACTACAAAATAGATCCAGACACCCGCATGGCCCTACTGAGCACTGTGCTCCTGAGACAGAGTTTGTGATGAATTTTTAATAGAAAGCTTCCTATAAGCCTCTGCACTTACTTCCTTGCCGTTGAACCAAGTGGCTCTGCTGCTAAATAACAGCTCAAATGAATTAAAAACTACAGAGGAGACTGTAAGGGAACTAATCCCAGCAAGTAATGATTTAAAGAGCTGCTGACCTCCCTGTAAATGTGAACAGTAGCTTCAAAGTATTTGAAAAGAGGCCCATGCAAATCCTTGGTCTTATATCATATTAACCTTCCCTGGAGTGAGCAGGGGCTGGAGGAATACTCCCCACGTGTCGATATTTCCTGGTTTGCGGAGGAACAGAGTGGTGTGTGCTTCGTTCCTCTCTCTCCATTTCCAGCGCAGCTTCCAGGGCAGTTGCTGTCCAGTTTGGTTCTGTGCTGCAAAGGGAAAGTGCAGGGGCTGGTGGCTGAAAGCCTGGTGTTTCACTCGGACATGAGTGCCTAACTTTACCCTCCATCACCTGGAGGAGGAGCCCCTCTTTGAGACTGAGGGATAATTCAAACGAAAGATAATTCCTGTCAGGGCACAGAGCTTGCCAGTGCCAAGGGTCCCTGCAGCTCTGTGACAAGTTCTCTTGCGTGAACACCTCTTTGCTGGAACAGATGCTGGGTTGCTTTGCTGAGCTTTGCTCGTCTTGGGATGACCAGCCAATCTGAAGTTGGGGGAAGTCTGATTTACCACCGCTCGATGTTTTGGGTTGCATTTTGTGTTGCTGCAAGGTAGGGCAGCTTTGTACCTATGCAATGGAGAAGTGCAGGGCAAAAAAATGATGCAACAGGTTGTGGGAGTGAGCCTGCCTCCCATTGCTCAGAAGTTAAAAAAAAATAAGTCAGCATGGGGTGTCAGAGGGTGCTAGTGTGAGTAGCTTTCGGGGTGGCTGCAGGGGAGGGGCGGGACATGGTACGCTGCACACCTGGAAATACCCAGCCTGGGTGACTGACTCCAGGTATTTTGGGGAGGCATTTATACGGTACCTTGAGGACACTGAGATGATGCAACTAGTTGCCCTTTTGAGCATGTTGTTACCAGTATAAAAACGGATTTGAGCAATTCATGGACAGCAGGGCTGCAAATGGACACTGGCATAAGGCAGGAATGTGCCTTCATCATACCTGAATGCGGAGGTAATAGCAGGAGGGTGGACTATGGAAATCATCCAGGTTTGTGCCCTCTCTCTAAATAGCATCACCTCTCCTCACCAAAAGATGTAGTGATTTGGGCTAGATGAAACAGATTTGCATAAAGCTTGATGAAAGGTAAGAGCCTCCTGGGGAGGCCAGCGCTGTGTGACCACAGTGCTTACAAAGTCCTGGTGCAGAGCAGCCCATCACCACACACCAGCTGGACAAACGCCCGAGGACGGGCTGCTCCTGCCCACCAGCATGCCCCCAGCTGGGCATTGCCAGGCCCAGGCCCGCCCGTGCTGGGGGACACCAGCTTCTCCGTGCAAGCGCCCAAAACCCGTGAATGGGTTTGATGTGCTCCATGGCAGGTGCTCAGGCCCTCCCTGGCTGCAGTAAATGGATTATATTCTCACTTTGTGGCATCTATAAGCAGGAGAAGACCTTGTCACCTCTGCTGGTGGGGAACAGGCTGGGAGGAAGGGGGCCAAGGTGCTGTGTCACTGTCCATGCTCTGCAGGGATGTCGGGTTTTAGGGAGAGACACTTTAAAGGCAAGTTCCCAGCAGGACTTTAAAGAAAAAAGAAAAAAAAAAAGACACGAAAAGCAGGAAATGTAAAGCCAGTAAACTTAGAAACGAGCATCGTGCAGCTCTGTCCCACCGGGACCCCCCACACCGTCCCAGCCCGGTGCTCCGTCTGAGAGCAGCCGGGCGGGGGGGGAACGCGGGGGCCCCGGGGCCGCGCCTCGCTCTCCATCGGGGAGAACCCGTGCAGCGGGGAAGAACCGAGACCGAAATCGCACCGGTGGGGACCGCAGGGCGAGGTCGGCAGCCGCGGCGGGGCTCTGCGAGGCCTGGGCAGCGCCGGCCCCCCCGCCCAGCCCCGGCACGGCCCCGGTCCGGGGCGGCAGCGGCCCGGGCAGCCCCGTCGCGCCCGCCCCGTCGCGGAGCCGCCGCGCGGAGCCCCGGCGCCCACCGGCGGCCGCGCGGCCGCACTGCAGCGCTGCCCGCCGCGCCGCGCAGGCGTGCTGTGCCCCCCCCCTCCCGCATCCCCTCCGTGCCACCCCCGAGGGGACCGGGGGGGCGGCGGGGATCGAGCCCCGGCCGGCCCCGGTGGGAGGCCGCGACAAGCCCGGCCCGCCCGTGGCGCTGCCCCGGGCTCCGCGCCGAGCGGGGGCAGCCGCGTTCTGCGCGCGTCCCCCTCGCTGCTACACGGGGGCAAAAAATAGCAGTGAGCGCGGCGGCCCCGCGGCCCGGCGAGCTTTCCCCTAAAAAGGGCAGGATCGCAGCGCCTCCGCGCAGAGAGCCGCCGGGAGACGCCCGGCACGCGGGGGCCGGCGGCCGACCCCCCGGGCAAGCTCGGGGCCGGCGCTGTCCCCGGCACCGGTGCGGCTCCCGCGGGGCCGGAGCGGCTTCCCTGTGTGCCCCGGTTACCAACGGGGCACCGCCGCGAGGGAACCTCCGCTCCTCCCTCCTCTCTCTCTATTAAATTATTTCTTTGTTCGCTCATTTTGACACACGCAGATTTTTTCTCTCGGTCGTGTCCCCGGCTCGGCTCTTGCCGGCAGCGGAAGGGGAGCCTGGCCCGGGCTCCTCCGCGCCCTGCGGCTTGCGGGGGGAAAATGTTTCGGCAGTTCGAGGCGGGATTCGTCAAAACAAGAATTCCTTTTAGTTTTAAGGGAAGCCGTGTCGCACGCAGCCCCGCGCAGCGCGGGCCGGGGCCCGCTGCGGCCCAGCCGGCTGCGCTCCGCCGCCAGCCCCGACGTGCGGTGCCGGCCCCGAACCTGCGGGAAGCCGCTGAGCCCCCCCGCGCCGCTCAGGCCCGACCGCGGAGCGCGGAGCTCGTCCCCGCCGCGGCGGAGCCGGGCCGCGGGGCAAAGAAATCCCCGCCTCGCCCCTCCGCCGCCGCCCCCCGCCCGCCCCCGGCGCGGCTCGCTTCGCGGCGCGGCGTTTCCGCGGGCAGCCGCAAAGAGCCCGACGCCTTCGTTTTGTTCCTGCAGAACCGGTCGCTTCGCCGCCGAGTTTTCTCGCCAACGATTCCGGCCGGGGCCGCCGGCCGTGCCCAGACCCGCAGACCCCGCAGAGCCGCCGGGGGCGCCGGGCACCGCGGGCGCCCCGGGAGCGCCCGAGGCTGAGGCGGCTTCCAGCTTTCGGGGGCCAGAAAGCGGAGGCCGGGGAGCCGCGGCTTGCAGCGCGGTTTGCGGGGAGAGCCGCCCCTCGGCGTAAGCCGGCGGGGCCCGGCGGCGCGGCCTCGGCTCCCCTCGTCCCGCGGTGACCGAGCCGCGCCGGGGGGTCGCGGGCGGCGGCACCGGGAGCGCTCCGCGGCGGGGAGAGGGACGGGCCTCGCTCCCTGCCGCGCCTCACGGCCACGGCGGCGCCTCCGGCCCCAGCCCGGCCCCATCGCGCCCCAAACCCCCCCGGCGGCGGCGGCGGCGAGAAGCCGCCGGGGCCCCGACGTGCGCCCGCCCGGCCCGTACGGCCCGGAGGGGAGGGGCCCCGCGAGGCCACGCCTCCTTCGAGAGATGCCCCGCCCCTCTTCGGCGCTCTCCCCGCCCCCTTTCGGTGTGGCCACGCCCCCGAGGCCCCCAGGAGCCGGGGGGCGGGCGGGGACGAGGCCCCTCGCGGCCGCCCCATTGGCGCGGCGCCCCGTCCTTCAGGCGCGGCCCGCCCCCCCGGGGCCGGCAGTAAATACGGTACCGGGCGGCGCAGCTGACACTGGGGAGCTGCTTTCGGGGCCGCCCGGCGGAGGGGACCCGCCTGCAGCCGAGCGCGCCCGGCCGCGACGTGGCTGTGCCGGGGCTCCGCGCCGCCTTTCCCCGGGCGGGGCGGGCGGGACCGCAGCGAGGCCTCCGGAGACGCGCCCCGGAGCCGGGCAGGAGCAGCCCCCCCGCGCCGCTCGCCCCGGGCCGCCCCGCCGAGCACGGAAATCTGCCGGGACGGAGCGAGGCGGCGCGGGCCCCGGCTGCTGCTGCCCGAGCCGCCCGCGGGGAGCGCCCCCGCCGCGCCCCGCCGCCAGAGCCGCGCCGCAGCCGAGCGGTGGGCGCCGGGCCTCGCCGGGCCACTCTTCGTCCCCCCCGGCTGCGGCGGTTCCCTGACGCCCGCTGTTGTGATGCGTATTCCCGTAGACCCGAGCACCAGCAGGCGCTTCACACCCCCCTCCACGGCATTCCCCTGCGGTAAGATGGGAGAGAACAGCGGGGCGCTGGGGGCCGCCGCGCCGGGCGCCCGGGCGCGACCCGAGGTGCGCTCCGTCGTGGATGTACTGGCCGACCACGCCGGAGAGCTGGTGCGCACCGACAGCCCCAACTTCTTGTGCTCCGTGCTGCCGTCCCACTGGAGGTGCAACAAGACGCTGCCCGTCGCCTTCAAGGTAAGCCGGGAGGTCCGGGGAAGGCTGCGGGGCGCCGGGTCCCGCTACCCCCTCCTGCCCTCCGTTCCGACCCGCTCGCCTCTCTCCCCCCGCCCCTTTCATTTTAACTCGCTCCTGACATCACCTTCACGAGAACCTCTTTTATTATTTTTAATCAAGTCTCTGCATTGCCCTGCGGTCACCGCATCTTAGATATTCCGTACAGTTAGGAGCTCTCGGGCAACTTTGAAGTTTAATGAGAGTGGAGGTTAATTACCTTCCCGGGAGAGGGAGAGGGAGGCAGGGACGGGAGATCTAATCTGCAAGAAGAAAGCGAAGAGCTGGAGCGCCGGCACCGGGTTGCGCTGCCCGAGCCCCGCGTGCCTCCCCACGGCTCCGCTCCCGCGGGACGGGACGGGACGGGGCGGCCCAACGGGGTGCATCGGGACGGGCGGCCCCGCTGCGCGCCCGGCGCTGGGGCCGGGGGAACGGGGCCAAGGCGAAAAAAGCGAGAAGAGCGGCGGGAGGAGAGGCGGGGGAATCAGGAGGGGCTGGAGAGCAGGGCCGGGCTCCGGGCAGCCCGGCGAGGCGGGGAGGTTTTTTACAAACCGGGTCCCCCGGCCGTGCGCTGTCGCCGGGAGCGCGGGGCGCCGCTCCGCGGACCGGGGCCGCTTCGTCGTCCGCCGGTCGCTTCTCCTCTGGGCGGCCGCGCAGAGCCAGCGGCTCCCCCGGGCCGCGCTGCCCGCGGAGCTCCGGGGCCCCGGGCGCGGCCGCCCCGCGCTCGGCAGCGAGTTTCTCCCGAAGCGAACAAAATAAATCTGCGGTTCGCCCCGGCCGGGGCCGTGCGGCGGACAGACCCTCGCTACTTCTTACCCCCCGTTTTAGCTCATTTTCCCTTTCCCCATCCGTGTTTTGGTTTGTGTGTGTTTTTTTTTTCTTCGGTTTTCCTCGGGGACTCGGGTTGCTTTTGGTTTTGGTTTGTCTTTGAGGGGGCTTGAGGGGAGCGAAACCGTAGGGCAGGTTAGCTCAGACCGCAGTTAAGCTCAGCCTAAAATCCTTTCGTCCTGCCCTAGGTTGTAGCCCTCGGAGATGTACCTGATGGGACGGTGGTAACGGTGATGGCAGGGAATGATGAAAACTACTCTGCAGAGCTCCGCAATGCCTCCGCCGTGATGAAAAACCAAGTAGCAAGATTTAACGATCTCAGATTTGTTGGGAGAAGCGGCAGGGGTAGGTATCGGCCAGGAAATGGTTGGCCTTCTTATTCGGCTTTTATTTTCTCTAAGAAAAGCAAAAGTTTATTTTACTTTAACGGCATATTTCTCGCGAGCCAATGGAGGTGGTTTTGCTGCTGCGGGCTGGGCTCCTCGGGCAGGGAGGAAACCTTCAGCACCGAAGTGGTTCCTGAGTGGGCCGTGGGCAGTGGGGCAGTTGGAGGGATGTGGTAGCATCCCTGGCTGCTCCCCGCAGAGCAGATCTGGTGGCGGCTTTGTTCCGCTCCTCCCTGGGGTTTTTCTCTGCCGAGACATCAGGCACAGATGGTGCAGGAAAAGAAACCTTGTTGTAAAACCAATGTGGTGTTGTAATGCAACCCCTCTCAGGTGCATGGGTTTCACTCAAAAGTGTGCACGCACGGGCTGGTAGGCAGCCCCAGCCCAAGTACCTCTAAATTTATGGAGCGTCTTCTTGGAGAGATAAGGCAGACAGGTGATGCTGCTGGAGCCTGGGTCCCCTCTGCAGTCAGAGGCAGGTGGATGTACCTGGGGTCTGATGAGGCAATAATCCACCTTCTTGCTAGCTGTTAAAGGGTGCAAATCAAATGGTTTGAAGTTCTTATTAGAAGAATAATCCAGTGCTCTGCATGGAGTAGGTGCGGTGAGTAGGGTTGCAGAGAGATTCATTCAAATTGCTGTGGGCAATACTGCCAACAGGGATGCGGGAGCTGGGGCAGTTGCAGGTCTGAGTGCCTTTTGGGGAAGATGCATTTATTTTTCCCTATGCTTGCTGCGTGGGAAACTAGAACAGAAATTTTACCTTCTGTCTCTAGAGACTGGCTCTGTCATTTATCCTTAAACCGATCGCAGTACTGGCTTTTTGAAAACAAATCGTCAAAGAAATCCGTCCCTGCTATCTGAGAAAAGCAGAACAAATCCCCTGAAAATACTGGAAAGCCAGTGGGTGTTGAGAGGAGATCCCTGTGTGCCTTTTACTCCTGCATGATTCCTCACAGCCGCATTTTACCTGAATTTCAAATAGTATAAATAGAATTTCAGCATTTCATCACCAATAAACACTACAGACTAAACTGCTTAATTGTTAATTAAAAGAAAATGGACATATGATAGCATTTTCTCAGTCTTTGAATGTATACATACAATGTCAGATGTATTTTGACTTCTCTGCATTAATTAAAAGCAGTGATGTTAGGAATTATTTGCATGTAATAACTGTTTACTTGTTCCTCTTTATGAAACTTGAATAGTTTACATTCTTTCATACATTTCCTTTTTCCTGTTGGCTCCTTCTCCAAATTGCAGTTTCTTTAAAACTCTCCACTTAACTGGTTGCAGGTTGATGGATGGAAAATGTTTTTCTTTTATGAATTAAGCTTTCATTTCTGTAATCAATTATTCTCTTAGGCTCTTTTCTTTCTGTTTTTTTCATTCTCCTTACACAAATTTCTAAACTGAATGCAACCCAATCTCATCTTGACTCTTGAATTCATTATTAACTTTCCTCCTGCAATCCCAAGCTCTGAATTAACAGTAGTTTACAGTCTACTGAAAGTGGCTGGGTGAATCGTCTCCTTCCTCCAGCAGAGTCCTGGCAAACGCTCATTACAGCAGTGGAAACACCTCTGCTGCCTCTAACAGGCTTTGGAGCCAGCAAGAAGTTTTAACTCAAGTGTGGATTTCTTTACCTATTCTTATGGGATGAGGCTTTGTAGTGTTTGCACAGACCTAACTCCAGTAGGGCTCCCTGGTGCTGTGTGAAAGAGGCACGGTGGGGTTTTCTTGCAGCTTGAAGCGTGTGCTTAGTTCCCTGTGCACGGCTGTGCTTTCTCAGCAAGGGGCTCCTTGAGGCGTATTTAGTGCTAAAAATCGTTTAAATTGAATTTTTATTCTGGGTGCCACACTTAATTTCTCTTGTTTTGTTTTAATCTCAACGTCCAGTGTTGGTTTTGTTAATTCTGGTGGAAATCTGAATTTGCTGCAAAATATTTTGTTGGAACAAAGTTCTGTGTGTGTAAAAGCTTGTGTAAATACTGTGTGTGTACGTGTGCGCTTGTAAGCACGCACAGCCTGTGTCCACCGACTAACAGCAAGTAAGTGTGCCTGAGCTGCAGGAGCATCGGAACCAGGGAGGCTCTTGTTTTGAAAACAGGAGCTGAAGTGGTTCAGAGCCGGCCACTTCTGTCCCTATCGTGTGGGTCACCTAGCACTGTGAGCCGCCCGGGGGCAGGGAAAAAAGCAGGTTCTTACCTCCCCCTCTCCAAAATTACCGTCCCCGTGTGCAGGACGAAGGGAGGGGAAAAGGGCCGGGTCCCCGGCCTCTCTCGAATAAAGATTTCTGCTCATATTTCGCCATATAAAATGAAAGCCGAGGGCAAGGGGATGCTGCAGTGTGCGCTGCGCCCCCGGCTGCTCTCCCGGCCAGGGACCGTCCCCACGGAGCATCTCCCGGAGCCGCGGGTGCTGCCCGGACCCACCGGGGGAGCCGGGCTTCTTCCCGAGCGGCTGCTGGGGCCGGGGAGCGGTGGGAAGGAGTAACCACAGCCCGGCTTCCCGAGAAGGCGGGAAATGAGTAAAAATGGTGCTGAGTAATAATTGTCATTTTCAACTCATGGGAGGATTTTTGAGAGCTGTTAGAGACGCAAAATGTCACGGCCGGCTCCGCTCTGCAGCCATCCTCCCTGGGGACGCTGCTCCCCGCGCAGAGGTGTTTGTATCTGCGGTGAGCAGGGAGTGAAACCGAAAGGCAGGGGAATTGTCGCTTGGAAAAGAAAAATAATTAAAATTAGAAAAAAAATCACACCTAGGAGAAGGTAGCGGCGCTGAGCACGGAGCTGTGAGCTCCGCTCAGCACCCGCTGGGTGCCCAGGGTGCTCCCCGCGCCGGCCGCGCTGCCTGCTCCCACCGCGCTGCGCTCACACGCGAACAAAAAGGGCTCTCTCCCATTGCCTTTCTTCCCGTGAAATAGCTTCCTAAATAATTTCTTCTAATAATCCTCATCTGTGCACTCGGTTTCTGCAGACATTTTGCTAACAAGTACTCTGCTTGTGTCGGTTGTTTTTATGTGAACGCAGTCAACGGGAGCCTCCGTGCTCCGCAGGCTGTGGCAGCGTGGCTCTTTGGTGCAGGTTGGCGGCGAGGCTGCTTCATTGGGGGTTACGTTTTCATTTGAGAGGGTAAAAAAAAAAAAAAAAGAATCCCTCTTGTGTGGAGAATGAGCTGAAGGGTTGTGCACTGTCTGGTCTAATTTTGAAAGCTGAAGTCGGCATGGATTGTTTTCTGGCTTTCACAAATCCTTCTTGCCGTCTGCCTTAAAGCCAGCCTTAACACCCCCTCCCTCCCCCCAACACTCCTGTAGAGAAACTTCCCACCTGAGATAACTGCTCAGTGTTCTCTGCAGGAGATAATTTCTTTTTCTATTTATTCTTTTTTTCTTTTCCTGCCTAGCTGTGTAAATACAATAAATTATTTTTGCTATAGGCACTCTCAGATCCACCCTTATAGACAGATGGTGGTTGGGATCTGGAAAACTCTAACCCAGGGAAGAGGGAGAGGAGGCTGTTTCTTGCTGCTCGGTGGAGGTGTTTGTGAGTGAAGCGAAGGCTGGAGGAGCTCGGGGGCGACTGGGCAGGCACTTCAGGGCGATTTCTGCTGGGTTTTCTGCCTCTGAAATACCGCCTGCCTTTGAAATCCCGTGGCGATTGCTCTTGGGGGATCGGCTGGCGCGGTTCCCTTGCACGCACACGCAGCCCCCCCTTTACCCGCGGAACTCCCAAACGCTGCGGGGATGCCCCGGGAGGGGGCGGGAGAGCCGAGGCCCTTTCAGGAGGAGCCGGCGCTGCCGAGCCCTGCGACTGGCGATGGTGTCCCCGACCCGCCAGCAACGGGCAGAGGTCTGCGAGCGGGTGCTGGGGGGGAGCGGGGGCCGGGCCGGGGGCGTGCTGCTGCCGCTTCCCTCTCTGCATGGGGAGAAAATGCCCTCTGCGATGCCAGAAGCATTTGGGGGTTGCAAATGGAAACGTGTTCCACCAGAAAATGTCACTGTTGTGCTCTTGCAAACTTTGGGTTTGGAGAGCTTTTCACCACCTACCTCCCTGCTCCCCACTTTTTTTTTCCAATAATTAAAAAAAAAAAAAGTGAAAAGCTTGGTGCATCAAAAGCATCACTAAAAGCCCACCATGATGATGTATGAAATCTTTTTCTGGCAGCGTGTTCCTGGTCTCCATTTGGGGCTGGGGGGACAGGAACAAAGGGACAGTCCCCGCAGCCCATGGGGCCACGCGTGTGGTGGCCAGTTCTGGTGCACAAAGCTGGGCATATTTGGTGCAGGCTTTGCAGTTTCCAATTTCTGCTGCAGCCTGGCATGAGCACACGTGGGCTGTGTGCCGCAGGTGCCCCCATGGCCAAGAGCCCAGTGTAGCTCCCCTCCAAACCTACCTGTGTAGGTGCTTCTGCAGGGCCACAGCCACCAGTTTTACCCAGCAAATACCATCATCCATCATGTCTAAACTGATGTGATCTTGTCTGATTGTTCCTCTAGGAGTATTCCATGGGTGCCAGGACCCAAATCTGTCCCTTGCAGAGGGGATCCAGTGTCCAGTGCTGCATTTTGGGGCTGGATTCCCATGGGAAAAAGGGAAATGTCCAAACAGGGAAGCAACAGGAAGCTGCTGTGGGTAGAGGGGTTGATACTGGGAGAGGGGAGGGGAAGGGGGAAAAGTGACTTTTCTGTCCAGGAAGGTTCAGGCTCCTGCTCTGAACCAGGTCCAAGTCTGTCTTCGCTGCAGCCAGCTGAACCCCAGCAGGAGCTGGCCGAGCTTTGTCTTGACAATAATGTCTCATAAAATTAACTGATATGTGTGTTGGAGTTTGGTGTATGTAGATATTTGTGTCTGAGTTTTCTCCAGCAGGAGCAATTTACTCTCAAAGGAGCTGAACCTATGTGAATATCCTCTTTTCTCTCCCCCCCTCCCTTAGGAAAAAGCTTTACCCTGACGATCACAGTGTTCACCAACCCCACCCAAGTCGCTACCTATCACCGAGCCATTAAAGTGACTGTAGACGGACCCCGGGAGCCACGAAGTAAGTTATGTTTTATTGGCTGCTGCTGAGCAGTGTGGGGGGCTGTCACAGGGGGCTGAACTTTCCCTGGCCATGCGGATGAAGGATGCCTCTGCGGCTGGGGCAGCTGCCTTTCGCAGCGCACAGAGCAAAGACGACGGTGTGGTCAGGCAAACCCCAGGAGTGTGTCTGGATTGTCTTCGTTTTCTTTTTCTCCATGGAGCACCGCGTGTGTCCTGCCTGCTGCTTGTTCCCTCTTGTTGTGCTCCGTGTCCCCTCAAGGTCTGTGCGGTTGTACAGCCCTGCTCCTCGTGGCACTTGGGATGCAGTAGAAATGACAAGGGCTCAACCGTGGGGGTGTGCAACGCATTTTGGGGTGGGGGGAGTTATGAAGCTGGAGATTCTGTGCCCTGCTTCAGAGGCTGAATTTCTGATTAATTACATGTTTGCAGGTTTTCCATGCTCTGTGCTTCTATTTGCCTGTCTGTCCACGTGGGCCCAGGAGAGCTCGCAGGGCACCTTCCCCTTCTGTTTGTTGGCAGTTTCACTTTCAGGTTGTCAAAACCTCTGTCTGGTAGTGGCCGCTGATGGAGGCTGCGTTGCTTGAGAAAACCAAGCAGACGATTCAACTACAGAACCATCTTTCTGTTGTGATCAAGAAGGGTCTTTTGGATATAGCGGGGCTGGCAGTGTCTCTGCAATGGCAGCTGCAGACTGGCTGCGCTTGGTTGATTTTTGGAGTTGGGGTAGTTTAAATTCATCTTGGAGTACCTCTCCTATGATCAGAGGGGATTGGGGAAATGCTCCAATAATGTCAGCAGGAGGAGTTTCCAACTTCCTTGACTACTTGCTTGGTGGGACCCCTGTGAGGTGGGGTCCCAGGGCCTCATTCCCAGCCCTCTGTTGCTGTCCTTCTGCTTCAGCTCTGCCTTCCTGCATGCTCAGCACCACCCTGGGGACTATAAAGCAGAGTTTGTTCGCTTAGCATGTAAAGCCATCAGTGCCCAAATTTAAGGGAAACAGTTTGATCCTTCTAAATATGCTTTAGAAAATATTTTCTGTTGATGCTGTCGCTGGGCCATCAGCACCCCTTGATGTCAAGCCAGGTCAAGGCTGTTACCTCTGCAAGACAGTTTTATTTGCCTTGTTTTTTGTTGATTTTTTTTTGGTCCCCTTTTTAATTTTTTCTTTTTTTATTTTATTTTTTATTTTTTAATGTTGGATCTTGGGGTGTTAGAAGCTTTATATAAGCCTGTTGGGCTGCTGATCTGGAGTGCTTGTTTGCAGAGCCGGTGCCTAGGCACTGCAATGCTGTGGGTTTTTTGGTGTTTTGTTTTTTAAAACCATAAGCATAAGGCATGTCCCTGTTACAGTGCTGTGGCAGTGGAGAGCAAACATGGGTCATGGTGGGCACTGCAAACACCTGGGAATGGGCAACCAAGGCTGGGAGGGGGAAAGCAGGCAGGGTTTGGGCAGGGAGTTGCATAACTGTTCCATGTCAGGAATAGAAACCAGGTCTCGGCTCCTGGTTCAGCCCCTTGTCTGCTGTATCAGATCGCCTTTCTAATAATAATAATCATCATCATCATCACCATCATAGGGAATACATAAATAATAATACAAGGCAAGATAGTTACTACTCTTAGTGTTTGGTTTGCTCTGACTTCACCAACGTTCAGCACTTGCCAAAACCAAGCTGAATCATACCCACTCCTCATTTTGAATTTCAACATGTTGGTTGATCATTACTGATCTTTAATTTAAACTTTCCGATACGGAGGCGCAGGATTTGTAGCTAGGCAGGGAGCTGTGGGTTTGAGCCGTGGACACTCCTGGCCTTGGTGCCGTGCCTTCATTTTGCACAATTAGCTAAAACCTGAGGATGGAGCAGCTGGCCCTGACTCTTGCTTGGTTTGCCTGAGGGATGCCGTCCTGGCGTGCAAGGTCAGCAGTTTGCTGCTTTTTTTCTGATTTGTGTACCTCATAATGTTTGTGCTGAATATTTAGGCTCTTTAATGAGCTCTGTGTAGTATTCATTTGTTGCTTATTCGCTTGTCTTGTGTGGACCCTAAAGGTCAATCTTTTTCCTCATCCCAGTACTTCCCCCACTCCCCAAATCCTATAAAATGCTGATCTGAAGAGTTTAAACCTAAGCTGTAGTTCTTCTGCTTTCTGCAGATGGTCATAGGTTTGTTGGCTGTAAAGGTCATATTTGTAAGCCCCAGGTCAAACTGGGAATTCATTCATGTCTTGTGAAAATACAGTCTTACACTGTATGGGAAAAATTTAAAAAAAAAAAAGTTCTCGCCTTTGTCATACTTCATTGGTTTTCATTTTCTAATTAATCTGAAATTTAAAAAAATAAAACTACATTTGTCCCTGCCTGTCCCTGCAGAAATCCTGGCTGTAAAATGATGTTGGCCCACCTGGTCACAGAAACCAAAGGTGGTTTTCCTGGCTAACCTGCCACTGGGTGGCTCTCCGGGATAGCACCCCTGGGAGTGCCTGGCACCTGCTGACCTGGGAAGGGAGCTGGTAAGGCTCCGGTAACAACCGTCTCTGGCCATGCACGACAGCTCGTGCTCCCCTCCCCTGCTTGGTTTTGGGAGAACTGCCGGCAGGACTTGCAATTATTTTTATACATGCATGGATATTACATAGGTGCTTTTATAGATGTAAATATATATGTAAAAATATTTTTCCCCTTCTTGGCTGCCCTGTTGCAAATGAGAAGGATGTGGTGCGTGGTGGCTCCTCTTGTGCATGACTGGCGTTGGCTGGTGCTGGAGGCTGGACACGGCTGGGGAGGGGCTGGTGTGATCGTGTGGAAAAGCATCCTTCATACGGAAAGAATTGGCCATTTGTCTTGGTATCCTGGGAAAGCCCTGGGCATCATCTTCTCAGATGCGGTGAAATTCCTCCAGCAAATGTTCTCGTGGGGTTTTTGGCCAGAAACGCGGCTCTGCTCCACGCCCCACCTCTGAGCTTCCCATTCATCTTCCACCCCTGTCCCATCACTTCATCTCAGCCCTTGAGCAAGTCTTTTAACTAAAGCTTTGCCCAGAAAACATCTGAGGAGTTTGAAATCAAGTTGAGTTGGGTGAGAAATTGCAGGGACCCGGGTTGCAGCCAAAGCCCATTGCGGGGCCAGTGGTTAAAACCCGGATGGGGAGACTGGGAGAGCCAGACCGATGTGTTGAAGACACCCAGATGTGCTTGTTTGGAGGACCCATGGCAAAACTGTGGGTTATAGCCCACAGCAAAGTGAAGAGTAGGGTTGCGCTGTGCACAGGGCTGGTAGCAGTGGTGGCTTTGGTCAAGTGCTCATGTTGGCTGTGGTTCATGAGCACCTCCTGCAAGCCATGATGCAGGCTTGCTCCCAAGTGCCCTGCTCACTCATTCGATTTTTTTTTTCTCTGCTTCATTGTGGGTTAGATCTGGAGAGATCAAGGACACTCTTTCAAGTTGACACCTTAGCTCTAAACAAATGGTGCATTGGGTGCCAAGTGTTGACATACTTTGTACAAACAGGAAGTAATAAAATATCTGAACTTCCTGTGGAATTTCCTTCTCCCCACTCCCTTCTCTGCAGTTCTTTATTTAGCAAAAACCCGACTTAGTTGAGCTGCAATCCTTGTGCAGTCTCTCGCATCCATGCCTGCTTGCAAAATAATCCACAGAAGGCAGAACATGGAAAAACGAATAGCTGGAAGCTATACAGTGATGTTTAGTCTATGGCTGGATAAATGAGAGCATCTCCAGGGCCTTCCCCCTCACACCTACCTTTTGGGTGCCTTCCCCTTCCTTTCCTACAGCTCTTCCCTCTTGCCTTCTGTCACTTCTTATCAACCCTTTTCACTTGCTGTCCTCCTCCCAGCTCACCCCTTGCAGCAATAGCTGTTTTCTGTCTTCTGAGAACTCTTGTGCAAAGTCCTTCTTTTTTCCTTCAGTGTCTTTAATTTGCTCTGACTTTTCTTGCTGCTGTTCAGTCTTCCTTAACCTCTCTGTATTAAAGCCCTTTAGCCCTTAACCCCTTGTTTCTTGTCTCCACCGCATCCCTGCTGTCCTGGCCGCTGTGAGGAGCAAAGGGCACCACAGCAGATGTGATCACCCATCCATAACGCTTGTGGGGCAGCATGTATATACCCAGCTGTGTTTGCTGGGGGTGAAAACCACCCCCCTGGCCATGAGTGGGCGTTGAGCCCTGAGTGTGGGTGCTGTGGAGGTGGGAAGGGTGCAGGGCAGCTATCCCAGGATGTCCAGAGCCCTCTCTGCTCATGTGGTGAGGGCCTGGACCGTTTGGAGTATAAGGTCTGTTCCTGAGGTTCAGTGCTGGGCAAGCTGTACACAGAGCTGGCTTTTTCGCCCGTCACTGCCCCCAACAAAAAAGCATGTGGAAGAGGGAGCAGGCACGGGGCTGAGGCAGCAGCACAGACCCACTTGCTATTACACTGTGGCTTTTACACTTCTGTCCTGAGCGAGTAATGGAAAGGAGGATGAGGGCAGGAGAGGCTGTACCTCGGTTTTCCATGCCCGAGGAGTGGGGTGGCAGTGGGGTTCCTGCCTTCCCCTCTCCCTGGCCAACCGACAGGCCCTGGCTGCGAGCAGCAAAGCAAGTGCTCATGGACGGTGAGGGCCGCTGGGCTGCAAGTTGGTGTCTGTTGCTTGTTTTGGGTGCGTGTGTTGGAGACTTGGTGCTTTTGGTGATGTCCCTGCTCGGTGTGACCACAGTAAGCATGTCCCTGTGCTGTGTGGTGTCTGCTGGGCTTGGAGTGGGAGGGGACAGATGGATCAGTGCCAGGCTTACCACCGCCTAGCAAAAGCATTTAGGCTCCCACTCCCCACCACATTGGCCCTGCAGGGATTTCCTGGCTGGGCCTATCCTGCGCAGGCACAAGGTGTCCCCTCCATGGCCACTTCTCCAAAAGGCTCCTTCCTCACATCCACTGGAAACACGTGCTGGGAGCAGAGCCCCTGCAGTGGGTGCAGCGTGTGGCCGTGGTTCTGCTGTGCCCGGAGCACCCCTTCCCCCCTCGCGCAGCACGTAGCTGGCGGGTGGAAAGGCTTCTCACCTCCCACGTTTCTGAGTTGTTTCCAAGAACCGCTGGGTTCTGCTCTGATATGTTTAAGAGCCTCGGCTGGGTGAGGGTTTCCCTCTCCGCCTGTCCCCTGCGTGTGATGTCAGTCCAAGCTGTAGCACGGCCACGCATTCTCAGCAGGGAACTCAAGAGTGTGGGGTTTGCAGAGGGTAGGAACCCTCTTTCCTGCAGACGGGAACGCTGTTCCTGTGCAAGGTGTTAATGGTAGCTCTGTCCCTGGGTCAGTGGGTGCAAGGCTGCACTCAAGCACCCCATGCATGAGGACCTCTTGGCTGCAAGCACAGGGGGGGAGAGGAGAAAAAAGACTGGCTGGTAATGCCAGGTGCCCCAAGACCCTCTGTAAAAGCATTTCTTCCAGCAGTGCCTGCACTGCCCAGGTGACAGCTGAGGAGGAGAAAGGATTGTATCAGCACTTACTTGAGATGACACATACCTTGCTGTGGCTTCTCTATCCACCTTGAAGCTGCACTGATAAAAACCAGCGCCCTGAACCACCCCATCCTGTGCTGGACCCGCCAGCCTGGACACACCTCGGCTCCGCTGCCCACACCCCAATCTCGCCGCCTCCATCTCGGTTCTCATCCCACGCCCAGCGCCTCTCTGGCCCCGGCACCTCAAACATCGGCGCCTCCACAAACCACCCTGGAAAAGCTTCTTTCTTGCTTTTATTTATTTTTAAGGTGCGTCTGAATTGATTTTCTTGAATTCTGAGGGTTCTGGGTTTTTTATTCTATTCTCAGTGGATGCTTCAGATTGAAGCAGAGAGAAAAAGGGTGCACAGGGCGGCACTAGTGAGGAAAGCGATTCCCCCCCAGAACTCCCCATCCTCATGGCTGCCAATGAGTCTGAGATTTACAGCTAGAAACAGCAAAACATGAAAACCTGTTTTATGCAGGGAAGGGAAAAGAAGTGCAATATTCCACCCCGTTAGTCAGAACAAGCTCTGTAGAGACCCCAGTATGATGGTAACGAATAGAAATCACCACGTATCTGCTATAAGATGGTGCTGTCCTAATTTGAGCCTCCATTCCTGCCAAATTTGACCTGCAGGCTTGGGACAGGGGACTGTGAGGCTGAGCACCTAGGGTTTTGCATTTGCTGTGGGCTGTGTTGGGAGGTTTCAGTACTTCAGCTTCTGTGGTTGTGGGGTAGAGTTGGTCTGTGCGTCCCTGCAGCAAGCAGTCTCCGTTCAGCACCAGGTTCGACCCCAAAACCAGCTCCACTCCCTGAGCACCTCTGTAGCCCCAGGCACGGTGGGGATTTATTTATTTGAAGATGAAGGCAGTTTGCCCAGACCTGAGGCTGTGCTGCGTGGCAGCTGGGTGAGGCCGAAGAGCTGAGTCAGCCCCTCCGTGCTCTCTGGTGTCTGGGGCTGATGCGAGGGCTGTTGGTGGCGGGGTCTTCCTCGGGGCCCCCAGTGGTGCAACTTGCCAAGCTTGTGTTGGCTTTTGCTGGGATATGGCCATCCTGTGCAAAACTGATTCCTTCACCTGCATCATGGTTTCATGCCTTAATGACTTCAATGCCATAAAAAATACAAAACTGTGTTTAATATATTGTGGCATTGGTTATTTACTTGCTGACTTCTGGTTTATAAAATATCTGGCCAGATTTCTGACTACATAGTACTTGTAGCAAAGAGCACCTCTTTAGGACTTCCCTCACTTGCACCATTTGGGGGCAAAAAAGAGAAAGATGAAGCAGAAACATTCCAGTTACCTCTAAGAAATTTGGCTGTATGGGGGTTGTACTATGAAGTTAAATGGTCCGTGCATTCACTCATCACATCCTGGCCCTGTTGTAAAGCGTGCTTCAGAGAAGGAAATTACTGGCAGCGTCGGGAGAGGAAGAGCTGCTGCCGGCGAACGGGGTGATGCCGGGCGCCTGCCCGCGGGGACGCAGCTCTGCTGCCTGCCTGCCAGCCCAGCGGTGGTTTTGGAAGGCTGATTTGAGGATGTTTTGTCGCGTGGACCTGCACTGCAGAGGGATTTGCATAAATCCACACCACGCTTCCTCCGCAAGGGAAAAAGTGTCAGTTGTCTCATGGTTTCGAAGCAAAATGAGGTGCAAGAGGGACCCGCAAGAGCTCCGCAGGGCAGTGCTGCGGGGAGGCTCAGGGAGATGTCGCCGCCCCTGGCTCTGTGAACCTGAGTGGTGGAATAAAACCTGTGGCGTTCCCATTGCAGTGACACGGGGTGTCAGCATCTGCTGCGTAGCGGACATGGTGTGAGTTAGCAAGGGATAGCTAAAACCAGCTGGGGAGTAGAAGGGAGAAGAATGCAGCCAAGCAGGGTGACAGGGTGGGGGCCAAAAAGGGGCAAGGACAAAGAGATCCTCTATTGCAATCTTACTGCGGGCAGTCTTGGGACCCTGTGGTCTGCAGCTTGCCCAGGGCCACGGCAGTGATGCCCTACGTTTGCTGCGCCTTTTGTCCTCAGAGATGTGATTTTTGTCTGGAAAGCCCTTGGAGAAGAGGTAATAAATTATTACAGGGTCTATTGCTTTTCTGCTCGAATTCATACCAGGACTTGGGCTGCGTTGTGCCAGGATTATATGGTTTCAGATCTTTATCTTGGCAGAAAGGGTTTCTCAGGGGGGATGCATGAAACTTGCCTTTGAGATATTTCTGTAATTAAAACCAGGATTGTTGCTTAAGTGCTCCCGTGGGGTGATAGTTTGGGGTATTATTAGGGTCTTTTATTTTTTTCCCCTGCTTGTCTTAAGCTAGATATAAATAAACAAATGTTTCCCAGTCTGTCCGGGAACTATTAAAAAAAAAAAAAGAAAGAAAAAAAAGACCATAAATAAATCAAACCAACAAGATCATTTAAATAAATGACCTCACCACTTCCTGGACAGTCACTTGTTGATTGTAAAACTGCTATCATTTTTTTTTTTTTAATTTAAAGTGCAGTGCTTAAACTAGGGTGATTTCCCACTTCTTGAGGCCTGTCCCCTTCCCTGGAGAGGAAAAGGAGGAAATCCTGAGTGACAGTTTCTTGCTTCCGTTATTAACTGTTTGCTCTGGATGCGCTGCGGTTTGCGAGATGAGCCCTCACGGAAGCCAAGCAGATGCTCCCTGCGCTGGCCCCTGGCCCAGGGGTGGTGCTGTCCTCGCCCTGGGCATGCTGGGCAGTCACTGGGGAGCTCTCTGGCCTCTGTTCCTGTTCTGCCACACAGATCCTGCCCCACTGGAGGCTCCTACCTGGAGGAGCAGAAAGGGCTTAGAACAGGGCATGAGATCTTCAGAGTGTCATGAAACAAAGCATGCATGTTAAATACTCAGGAAAATGCAGCGTATCCTAATGTTTTAGTTCCATTGCTGTTTTCTTTACTGTCCCTTAAAGCTGTCATCATGGGGCACTTGCATGGAGGGCGCCTCCTGCACAGAGACTGGCCTGCTCCATCCCACCCTTCCATGTCCTGTTTGCTCTTTGAATGGAGAAAAATGAAAAGCCAATGCTTGGCTGGAACAAGGGGCTGGGATGATGGCAGGGCCTTGGTGCCATCACTGCACACCCCGACCAGCGATGCACCTCCCATTCCTGCCCCATCCACCAGGTCCCTTTAATTCACCCTGGTGCACCGTTCACCAGGGGCCAGGCAGGAGGTCAGGGCTGGGGCCAGGGCTGAATCCACACAGCTCAGGTGTGAGACTCTGAGTTCATGCAGGAGTCCTTGCAAATCAGTACTTGCTGTGAAGCAGGGTTTCTCTGTTTGTATTCCCATTGCTAATGTGTTTTGATCCCAGCGGGTGAATTTGAACCCTTTGGTATCTGCTGAGACCGTCCAGGGCACTGTTTTCTTGCAGAGGCAGTTTGGGACTGCTGTTGATACATGCATCGCAAGCAATTATGTTAAACTACCTCCTCCTCTAATTTCTTATAGGTACTGCTATCCAGTTAACCCCTTCTGGGCAGAGACAAGGTGTAGGGGGAGTGAGGGTTCGGCTCCGGGTGGGCAAAAATCACTTGGGAAGAAAAGCAGACGGGCTCTGGGTTTTGGCAGGCCAGGCTGTGCAAGCCTCCGGCCCCACTTGCCCCTCAGCTGGGTACGGAGCTGTCCTGGGGCTCCCCGGCTGCCAGGGGCTCACAGAACCTTCCTCAGCAAGAGCAAAGTTTGCTCGGCTGCACCCAAAGCAGTGGGTTCACGTTGCCTGGTCCTTTGGTGCTATAGCTTGAGGCTGTAATCCCAGCCTTGAAAGAAGTATTAATAGAGCAACCAAAATTATATGGGCTCCAGTAAATTCACTCCTCTAATTATTTTATTTGGTGCTTATGGTAAATTCCACCTCTGCTTTTATAATCACCCAGTGTATAACAACTTCAAAATCATTTCACTTAAAAATGACCAATATTTTCTAAGCAAAGCAGTATTGGGAGTCAGAATAGGGAAATTATTTTTGCTTGCATTGTACAAAGAATCTTTGTTGAAATTGGTTGCAACACCTCCTGCTTTTGAATGCTTTGGAAAACCCCAGGGCATGATTCTCAGCTGAGTAGGAGAACACACCTGATCCTGGTCTGGCTTTGGAAAAAAAAAATCAGAATTGCAGACAAGACATTGATAGTGTATTCGGAAGAGATTAAACTGGAGCAAGAGTATCCTCTGGTGGATGGGGCACATCTGGAGAACAAAGTATCATTGAAGGCTACTTCCAGAAGGATGTCAGTGGTGTTTTGGTCTTGTGCACAGGGGCGAGTTGTGCCAGGTGCTGTACAAATAAATAGCAAAAGAAATTTCTGCGGAATCCAATGGGTGAACCAAGCAGAGCTGTGCAAAGGGATGAGATGGGACAGCACGCAGGTGCCAGGACCTTTCCCCCCCCAAAAAAAAGAGTATTTGTGACAAGGATGTTGGCAAGCTTTGCTCCTTCACAAGGGGTGTCCCAGCAATTTGTCCTGTATCTTATTTTACCTGTTTGTAAAGTGAATCTAATAACCTGGTGGGTAGTGGGTGACGTGGGAGCACGACGTGTATGCGGAAGTTGTTGTTGGTGAGAATTTGTTGAACTGCAGCTAGGACTGCGTCTTGCAGATTTATTGATGCATTGCAGCCCCACTCCCCTTGGGCAGGATTTGCAAACTCACGAGGACAGTGCAAAGGGTCGCAGACTGAAAGAGAGAAAAAAGTCAATGCTAAAAGGCAAGTTTTGTTTCAGGGAAGACAACAGCTAAAGGACCAGAACTATCAAACAAAACCACAAGATCACATCAGATACCAAGGCAGGACACATCTCGTTTCTCCCTCCTGAAAGAGCTTATCAGTGCAACCAATCACTTTAATGATGTGGTGGAGGGAGGAAGAAGATTTGACTCAGAATGAGATGAAATTTAGTTCCTAAGACCCTGCTCTTCTGCTGCCGGAGACCAGTCACCTGTTCTGCAATCAGCCAGAGATAAATCATATCCTGCAGCGGAAGGTGCTTAGACATGATTCTGCATTATTTTATCTTACTCTTTCCAGTGAATCTATGCACTGTAGTAGGAGAGGGGAGGGAGGAGCAGCAAAGCAGCAAGCAGAGAGCGGCCCTGGTGCCTCCAAGCTGTTGCACCAAGGATGTCGGCAGTGGGAAGGTGCCCAGCAGCCGAGAGCGGCGCCTCCTTGCTGGGGCTGCTGTTGCTCTCCCAGCTGCACGCCTCCCAAAAGCACATGCGGAGCAGACAGCTCAGCAGCATGGAGAGGTGAGCCTGTGCGTGATCCCACTGCTTTGGCTCTGGAGAAGCAGCATTGTGCAGAGGACTAGGGGTGCCATGCCGGCAGCATTGCTCTGGGGCTCTCACAGCATTGCGTTGTGAGTGCTGGTAAAGCTCGGCAGGAGCTGTAATTATCTGACATACCAGCTGGTCTCTGGAGATGGAGCTCAGGGCTCAGTCCTGGGATTGGGGCATATTAATATTCTAATGCCAGGGCTTCACTCCAGCTCTGTCCTAGGGTAAAGGGTAAATCCAATGCTCAGCATCCTCGACCTTGGGAAAGTTTGGATCTGATCTGGGTTGTGCTGTGTTACTGAGAGAACAGGACTGTCTGGCAAAAGCTCCTATATCCAGTTGTCTGCTGAATGGCCCCACAACATCAGGTGCATCTCATGTTTGTTAGCTGTAACAGAGCATACTCCTTGCACAGGTTTGAACCCAGCAGATGGTCCTCCCTGTCCAGGGCAGAGTATCCTAACCTGGGTTGCCCAAAGGAATTTGATGTGCTTGCCCTAATGGAACAGGTTATTAGATGGGAAAAACCAGCTATACTGGTACCATGCAGGTCCCATTTCAAGTTGTTAGATAGCAGGCATTAACTCACTGCCTGCTGGAAATTGGCATAAATCCACTGATCTACCTAGTGACAGCTAATATATATATGCACTTGAAAATCTGATTTCAGACTAGACTGAGGCAATACCAGCTGGATGTGCCTGAGATTTGTCTGCTTCCTCCCAAGTGCCCAGCCTTGAAATCTTTGAGTCAAGGTTTTTGCCTAATTCCATGAGAACTGGATCACAGCCCATAATTGAATTTTGCCTTCCTGGAAATGGGAGGAAATGCAGCAAAGCCAGTGAGGCTGGTAGGTTTTGCACCCTCTTATGAAAGCTGCTGTATTTCCTACAGATGTGCTCTGATCTGCTAGTTTGTGACACGTGTGAAATTTTCAGATCTTCAGTCAAAACCTTTAAAAACCTCCTAATTGACTCTGCAGTCTCAGAGCCAGATTTTCGGGGGTATTTAAGGATGGAAAAATACAGGAAAGCACTTGCGGGGTTTTTCAGCAAGGCACAAGCAGGCTAAATGCTTAAACCTAATGAATTTTACCCAGTTTGTTGCTGAGACTCCCACCAACTTTACTTGCGCTTTGAAGTACTTTAAATGTCCTTCAAATCTAGAAAGACTCAGTCTTCCTGCTGAAACCCTGGGGATGGGGAGCCCATGTTCTTCAGGGTCTGTACTGAAGCTGCATCAAAATTTGGATGTGAAGTTCCTTTCAAATTGAATGTGGGCCACAGCTCTTGCATTGCAGGAGCTGTTGGAACTGCTACCCAAGATTTCTGTTTAAACATCTGAGTTAATGCCCTGCTTTGTTTCCCTTCCAGAGGGATGAGTTTTTGGGTCTGCTGGTGCAATAAAAGGCTAGAAGTACAATAGGATTTATCAGAAGCTGCCTGCTTGCACAGCCTCCCACCACAGGGTGGACAGGGAGAGAGGCAGAGGCAAGCAAAGTCAAGGGACTAACCCACAAGTGAGAGGAGATTAAGGGCTTGCAAACCAGCTAATCAATACCAGCCTGCATATAATGAACATCTCTCCCACTGCTGTAGCTTCAGACAGTAAAAACCTACTGTAAATGCAACATATCTCTGTGCTTCCTGCCAGCTGGCCGGGAGCCAGCGTATTTCCTTCAAAAAGAGGGATATTTATTTTCATCCTTTTAGAGGCAGCCAAGTCATCTCAGACCACCACCAGCTAAAAAAGCTTTATAAATTAGCAGCCTTTTTAAAATTCTCTCCCCCACCCCCTTAAATATTATTTTCCTTTCGTTGTTCAAGTCAGTGTAAATCCTCTGCCAGAACATGCGAGCCGAGGCGCATTGCGACACACTCGCCTTTCTCTCAAAGCTGGAGAAAGACAGTAGCGGTAGTGTCTCACGAAAGCCAGAGGAAACCAAAGCAAAGACTCGCCGTGACTGATTCTCTTTCCAAATGGCGTAAGCAGGCTAACTTCAAACATGTGAATAATGAGTTATCTGTGCTTGACTTTGTTCGGCACCAAAAGAGACAGTTCCTTCTAACACTTTCTTCCTTTCCTCCTGCTCCCTCCTGTGAACTTCTTTGCTTTCAGAAGCGGGCTGAAGTAGCGCTGGCACTTGCCGGCTGCTGCTGCTCTCTGGAAATCAGCAGAGCTCTCCATCCTCTGCAGAGACATCATGCTGGAGTCCTTTCCAGCTGCTGGTGCCGTGAGCAGCCCAGCTCCGCTGCCCTGCCCTCCCTCAGTGGCCATGGGGCTCCACCACGTGCTTCTTGGATGGGCATTTCCCAAGGTGCTTGAGCTGGAGGTGGGGTTCCTGGGAAGACCTGAGGGTCATCCTGCATTGTTGGTGTGCAAAGCTGAAACCACCTGACCATCTGTTGTAAGGGACAGGCCTGATGTTCCTGTAACGCAGGCCTTTCACATGTGGCTTGTTTCTGGAGAACATGCTGGGACTTGATAGTCTAGCCGAGGCTCAGACTGGGAAAAAATTCAACGCACTGTAGAGGATTGGCATGTCTCTCTGAAATACCTATTTTGAGGGCTACAAGAGAGATTTGAAAGGTATTTTGTGCATTGAGATGGAGTTTTATCCACTGGTGATTGCTTTCTTGTGGTCTGTTCTCATGGATCTGTAGTAACTAAGCCATTAGGCTGTGCACGGCATGGCTGCACAGCTGATCCGGGTGTACTTCTCAGCTGGGCTGCTAGGGTTTGAGCAGTGCTGTGGGAGAAGGATGGTGGGAGCTGGCAGCTGTGACAAGCCCTGCTTTGAAGGGGGACATGTCGGGGGCCCTGTGGCTGCTGATGGCTCATCTCAAGCTGCTGCGGCATAATCAGAACCGAGGCACTGTGCCCCGGCCCACATTACTTTCTCCTGGTTCTTGTCTCCTCGTCTGTGGAGCTCAGGAAATGATCTGCAAATGTGTGTGTTAATGAACACACACACACATACAGCCCTGAGCTGAAATGCTCTGCATTTCCTTCGCTCCATGTTGCTGCCAGCGCTTCGCAGCAAGATGTCTGGGGAGGGCCAAGCCACTTCCCACCATCTGCTCTCCCTTCCTTTGGTAGCATGGGGTTATGGCAGGGGACGGGGACGAACGTGACACCCGAACCCCGACCTGCCCAGGGCAGAGAGCATGCTGTGCCAGCTCCCTGCCTCTCCCTGCCGTGACTCCATCTGTGCCTACACGCAGATAAACCAGGGGCCAGGACCCCAGGCGCCCCAGGGGGCTTTTCAAGTTGCCCCAGCACCTGTACTGGGCCAAATCAAATTTGCAAGCTCTTGGAATCTGGTATCATTCAAGTCATGAAGTTTCTGGAGCCCCTTTCTACCTTTGGTCAACGTTATATTCTGTACCTAAGCTGCTCTTGTTGAGCGCTGTAGACACCCCCTACAGCCTGGAAGCCCCATCCTGGCTTCCATTTCAGAAGCCGTATCAGGTTGCACACTCCTAGAAGGATGAGCAAGATCTGTTTGGGCTTTGAAAAGTTTTAATGCAGAAAGCCTGTCTTTAAATCATAGCTTTGAGGACCTGAGCTTCATTGCAGCAGGAAACACCCAAAATTTCCAGTATGCATCTTATTACTGGCTTAAAGTGTAAAACGCTCATTGTCTCTTCCAGCTGGGAAGTGTTCAGTGGGACTGTTTATTTGCTATGCTGATACAGGTCGTGTGCTTATCCCAGGAGCTGAGGTGATCTGTCAAAATTTACATCTTGTCATAGTGAATATCAGAGATGACTGACTTGGAAACTTGACCTACCTTCAAAACCCACGTTTCATTGACAAGGTGTCCAAGGTCAGCAGCCGCCATCAAGTTATAACCATAAGGCTGTTGTTTCCGTGAACACTGACCTGTGCGAGTTGGTGCTAGTGCAGCTGGCTGTGTGGCCGAGGAGGGCAGGAAGCCATGCGACGGAGCAAGGCGCTCACACTGGGGCAAATGCAATGCAAAGTCTCCAACACAACAGCAGGTTTTGTACCCAAAAATTCACTGTTCAGGGTGATGAAGACTTCTCAGACAGATTTCTGGGGCTGAGGTCTGGAGCTGTTTGAAGTCGATTGAAAATCCACCCACTGACTTTGTGAGGCTTTGAGTCAGTCCTTGGGTTAAGCTAGAAACCACCTTCCTTTTCTCTAAGGTACGAGCTATTGTTCATTTGACGGCATTGGTTTCCTCTGCATGACAGCTGTGGGTAGATGGAGAAGGGCCTTTAATGAAGCCAACCACTGCAGAAATTAAAAAGCTCAGGTTGTTCTGATGAAAGAAACCCATTAATAGCAATTCTCTCTTGCGTGACAAAGTCTGACGTCCCTAGCTCTCAGTGACAAGCGGCAGGAAGTCCTGGGGAGACAGCCTGTACCAAACAGGGTTGGTAGTCCGTGGAGCTGGTGGTTTTTAACTCGTTTGTTTCCTCATTTCGTATAGCTCAGTGCTGCCCAGCCCCAGCCCTGTTGATGGAGTTATGACACTGCCAGTGCAAACTGGAGATGGCCTGGGAGAGCCAGGAAGGGTCCTGGCCTCACTCCTCCTCTGCTCTGGGTTTCACTCCTAAATGAGAGCCAGTCTTTGCTTTGACTTACATTTGCATCAAGTTTTCTTCTTTCTTTTTGTCGGAACAGTCCTAGGTTTGGGGGTGGGGGTTGCTGGTAGTTGCTGGGTCTGCCCACAGCCCGTCCCCTTTTAAGGGGTGTGAGTACAGCACTGGTATTTACTCGAGGCTTAAAAACCCTGTGGGACTGTGCCTGTGTTCAGGCAGCGCAGGGACTGGAGCAACCACAGTGCAGCACAGTACAGCCACATGAAGCCCTTGGTTAGGTTGCATAGCGGAGTAATCTTTAAAAGCATTATCAAGATAGACATCACTTGATTTATTTTTCAATATTTTCTCCGTCACGTGCTAAACGCTACTGCAGGATTGGGTTTCAGCTGAGACAGAAGCAGGGACATTTGCATTAAATTTCTGTACAACTTGGTCTTCGCAGTCCTTTTAGCTTCTCTGCTAAGCCCTACCTGAGAAAACTGTTAAAGAAAAAACTTAAACCTATTTTTTTTCTTGTGTGTTCAAACATATATTGAAATAATAAAACGTGGGCCAAAACGAGACACCTCGCTGCACACACTTTCCCCCTTGGGGAAAACACAAACACCATGTGAGTTGCTGCTTGTGTGTCTCTGAAGGCCCTCAGATAAGACAGAGATGCTTGAGGTCTAGGGGCTCACAAAGATTAGAAGAGATCTTTTATGGTGTTGATTTGAGGTTTCCTTGGTTTACTTCACACAGCAGGGAAAATGCATTTTCAAAATACCATTGGGTTTTGCTTTCTGCTGGGAGTCCTTTCATAGCAAGTTCTGCTCTTTGGCATCGGCACGTTCTTGTTGGGGCTGAAGTTTTGCTTGGGAGCAGCCTGGGGACGGTGGAGCTTGGGGCTGGTGCAGCCTCGCAGGGTGCTGGGGTGCAGTGGAGTGGCCCTCCTGCAGTCACGGCCGTGCCCTCCTGGCTGAGCCACCCGGCACCTCCATGAGCAGCCTGTGAGGGTGGCCCCAGCACGACAGCCAAGCGGAGGCAAGATCAGAAGATACCAGACGCCAGGTTTAAGGAGGGGAAGTCTGGGGACTTTCTGCGACTTTGCTATAAACTGACACTGAGCTCACGCTAAGCAGATGTGAGGGAGGAGGGTTGGGGAGGGACATGCAAGCAAGAGGCGGCTGTGTTTTGTGCCTCTTGAGTGTGGCAGCATTGCTGTTCTTTCTAAAAGCCACGGAGATCTCAGCTGGGTGGGTGCCGGGCCATAGAGCTGATTCTGGTAAGGTGCAGCTCTCAGGAGAGCCTCCCATTTCCTTCCCAGCCCCTCTCTGGCCTCCCTGCCAGCCTGCACGCTTCTGGTGCCCTGAGCTCTGTGCTTGGCTATGCCGAGATCAGGTGTTTGCCACCTCGCGGAGGTCCTTTTGTGACTGGCATAAAGAGCCAGGGACACTGCGTGGCTGCCTGGCTGCGGCAGGTGAGGAGTGACGGAAACCCAAGGGCTGAACCCAGCACTGGTTCAGAACATAAAGCTGAGGCAGCTCCGGCCTCGCTGGAGGCCCTCCAGCTTTGTGCGGGTGTAACTGAGACTGGAATCCAGCCCAGAGAGAGTGAAGCCGTTCAGTGATGATTAATATAGTAAAATGCGAAAGTTATGTATCAAGTGTATTTCATGCGCCTCTTGCCTCAGGCCAATTAGCATAAATTTAATAGTTATTGCCCTGTTCCAGCAGCTGCTACCTAAGAAGCTGGGAGTGTTTTACAAACGCTCATTAGTTGCTGCCCTGCCTCAGGGAGGTAGGTGAATAGTCTCCCCATTTTACAGGCTTAGGAGAAGAGGAGCGGAGAAGCAAAGTGACACATCTGAGGTGCAGTGCCATGGGTGGCTGTTCCCGGCCCCTGCAGCCCCCTTGGCTCTGGCCACATAGGCTGGGCAGAGCCAGGCAGGGGTCTGCAGAAAGAGTTTTCCCTGGATGCCCTGAGCAAATGCTGTAGAAAATATTTCAAATGCAGCATTTCCCTTGCTGGCTTCCCAGCCACAGCAGTGCCAGGAGAGAGGCCTTCTCCCACCTCGCGTGTGTCCCCCGTCCCTCACTGGGAGCAGGCGAGGGGGGCGCAGGCTGGTGGCTTGGGAATGGCACACGGAGCCTGTCTCCAGGCCCCCACCGCATATCAGCCCGGCCAGGCCGCCACGAGGACCAGGGCTGCTGTGCTGACGCTGTGCTTAACAGAACACTTCAGCCAAAGGGGAGCTGAGCAGACACCAGCCTCTCTTATCGTGTTCCAGGGCACAGGCAAAAGCTGGAAGACCAAACCAAACCCTTCGCTGACCGCTACGGGGAGCTGGAACGGCTGCGCCAGTCCATGAGAGTCACCCCGACGACACCCAGCCCTCGCGGATCTCTCAGCACCCCAAGCCACTTCGGGTCACAGGCCCAGACTCCAATACAAGGTACCAGCCACGCACCAGCCTGGCGTCGTGCAGCCGGGACAGCCGCAGGGCTCAGGGATTGGGCCGGGGTGGGTGGGACCGGGATCTTGTCACCAGGAGCTTTCTTGCACCTGCTGAGTAAGCAGACGTCTGCTGAATTGTAAACCCAGGAGATTTCACCGAGTGCACCATTAGGTATGGGGTCTGAGGTAAAACTGAGGAGTTTCAATAGGAATGCAAGGGAGACCTAGGCATGCTTTGAATTCGGTAGCTTCTTTGATATGAAGGCACCCGCGCAGACAGTTAAGCATCAGCAAGAAAAGGGTGTATTATACTTTACATGGTAATCCAAGTGGTTTCTTATCTTGTTGCATTGTGTTTATGCCAAGTCTGGTGATCCATCACCTAACTCCAGCATAATTCCCCACATGTATGCACACCTGCATGGGCGCATGCGTGTGTGCACACACAGG
This sequence comes from Anser brachyrhynchus, assembly GCF_964034855.1. Lineage (NCBI taxonomy): Eukaryota > Metazoa > Chordata > Aves > Anseriformes > Anatidae > Anser > Anser brachyrhynchus. The sequence continues at coordinate 304,602 of NC_137717.1, forward strand.
CTTCGCTCTTCCCATATTTGCAATCAGCATAGCTGAGCCCTCGGGCACTCCCTGTGAGTCTGCATTGTCACTTTTTGCCAGGACAGTGGTAGGAACTGCTACCAGTCCTTCGGAGAGTTACCGGTGAGAGGTCAGTCTGCTAATCCCCTGCATTTGAATTTCATCCCCAAAATAGGCATTGCATTTGAAAATATCCAGCTGCCTTGCAACTCCCAGCTTGCTGCACTTCACAGCAAAGCCAGACACTACCATGATGTATTAAATGAGTCTGTCCTCCCATCTGCACATTGCCCGTGATCCTTTTCCATGCATTTTTAATCTTGGTGTAGTTTTCCTTTGAAAATCAGCAGAAGTACTAACAGAGACTTAACAGATATTAATTAAGCAGACTGTATTTTGAGTTTTGGTGAAAAGTTGTGCCTCTTGGAAGGTTTTGGGCTGAAAAGTTTCAAAAGCTTTTATTGCGTTTTCAGAAGTGACGTAGATGTTTGAAAACCTCAATGTCATTGGCAAAGGAGGGTGTCTCAGGCACAAAAACATGTTTGAAAACGTTACCAAACTGTAAAAGCTACCACACTCCTCCCAACCCGAAATTACAGTGAAAGCTTAATTTATTTCTCATTGAAATGCAAATCTTTATGCTTGGAATTTTCATTGATATTAGCACAGTTTATGAGAAGAACATAGGCATTTTGTGTAGGATCATCTTTTGTTTTTTAAAAGGAGAGAGTTTTATGGACTCAACTCATTGGCTGTACAATAAAAAGAGTCTTGGAAGGGGGGAATGCATATTTTAAATTAGCACAGTCCCCTGTAGCGTCAGAAACCCAAAGAGTGTCATTTGGAGCAAAGAGTCAGGTGATGACACAAATTCAAAAAGAAAAATGAAACTGGCCACAAGTTACCGCCTGTGCCAAATTCCCAAATGTCAAGTGACAGCAGGAGTGGAGACACACAAAATTAGCCATCTAAAATCATTCCTGCGGAGCATATCCAAAGTACCAGGAATGCTGCAAAATGCAGTTTGTGCACGCTCTGCTCTTGGCTCTGTTGTTTCCAAGTTGGAGGAACTGTCTTAAAATTTCTGTGGGTTCTTACCAGCGTAACTGGGAGCAGAATCAACTTAGTAACTTTAATCCCAACTGTGTCCTTTTGACACAACTCTAACTATAACCAATAATAATAATAAAACCCTTTTTCTCTCACACACACAGCTTATTCACAAAGATCGTAATTTTTACCCAAGCAAGTGGAGCCTAACCCATGCCAAGAATAACACGAGAGTTAACAGGCCTGTAATTCTCACGACTTGGCACATTCTTAGGTAACACACATGAGAAGCCGATTAGCAAAAGCATAACGAGATACCGGTTAGGAGGGACGAATGGGGCAGGCTGGAGTTCACCCATCCCCACTGCCCCTCACCTGGGTTCTTTGAGCCTTAATGTCCTCAGTGTCCTCGTACCCCCGTGTGGGGGGGGCAGCTCTCCCTCCGTCAACCAACTTGCTGGCGTTGGTTGGCCTCCCAGTTCTGCTGACCTAGTGGTTTGCATGAGTGCTTCCTAATCCGCTTCTGGCAAAACCTGGCCAGTGAGCTGGGATGCCCAGAAACAGCCTCAGCCACCGAGGTGGGAATCAGGCACCTCAGCTCCTTGAGCTCAGTGCCTGGAGTTTGTTCTTTGTAGCAGACAGGAATGTAGGAGATAGGATTCCTCTTTCAGAGGAATTAGGGTCCTCTGGAGATTCATTTGCTCTGGATGTGTCCGATCTTTCCACCCCAGGAGTGAAGGCCATGTGGCCACAGTGGAGATCACAGCAAGGACAGTGGTGTAAATGGAGGAGGAATCTGGCCCTCAGCCATTTGCAGGAATTTCAGTAAAGCAGCCCCTGGAGGTTATAAATAGCCCCCATGTAAAATGATCATCCTGAGGTTAAATGGTCTCAAACCAAAAACCTCCTGGTAAGAGAAAACCAATCGTTTCTGAAGGGCATGCCAGGAAGCACAGGAGGAGAGTGTGCTCAGTGCCCCGGCCGAGCGGGTCAGATTCTGCTCTCGCACTGGTTTCCCGCTGCCCAGTGCGAGTTTACTGCAGCGGCTCTAGTCTTACCTTACCCCTTGCAGATGAGCAGAGAATCATTATCTTCCCATGCCTGCCTGCAAATGGGACAGACGTTTTCAGCCTTGCACATGCCAGATTTGATAGCCATTTCCACTGCTCTGGGGAGAGAAAATGAGTGACCTGAGTGCAGCTGTGGTGAGAATGGGCAGGTGGGACAGGCATACCCACACCCAGCATCAGCTGGCACTCTTTCCTGGCTGCAGCAGAGCACAGCCGTTTGCCTCCACTGAGGATTTGGCCCAATACTTCTCTAGTGAGGTCTGGAAAATCTGAGGTTATGAAATCCCGGCTCTCCCGTCTCTGCAGCGAGACACCAAGCTGTCATTAGGATGGCTTGAAATGGTTCCTTATTATGGGGCACGCGATGCCAGAGCCTTGCGTGCTTACTTCATTGTGAGTTTTGTCTTCTAGTTTAAAAAAATCAAGGAGCTCTCAAAAGTGAAGCAAGATGTTAAAGAAACTTGCTTCTGCGCGCCTTTGGCTGCTTCTCAGGGCCCCCTTGCTCTGGGGAAGTGGGACTGTGACAGACACACATCCTCCTGGGGAGAGCCGAGATGCTCCCAGCAGCCCCCTATTCTCTGCGCGATGCCTCGTCCTTCCTATGTTTCAGCAGTGGTTCATGCTGAAGCGTTTTATTCCCATTGCAACAGAGGAGGACCGCCCACGCAGCCGGCTCCTGTGTTCTAGCTTTGCGGTGGAAACATCTTCAATCACTCAAAAGCAATTGTGTGCGTTGTCCAGCAACATGTAGGGGTCTTGTGTACATGAGGACAATTGCAAAGTGATTTTAAATTTGATCTACTCAGTAACAGAGCAAGCTGTTTTGATTAATGCACTTAACATCCCCTTGCACACGCTTCATATTGCTCCAGCGAAACCAAATTCCCTTGACTTCCCAGGGAGAACAGTAAATGCTGGATCCTTTTGCCGACTCCATCCTGCCTCTCCCAGCCTTAGTGTCTGCTAAACGGTTTTGGAGACATTGTGCTGGTGAAGAGCTTTCAGATCTCCTGATCTGGAAACAGCTCAGCTTTAACCAGTTACATTTGCAATCTATTACTTAAAGCCAGTGCAACATTTTTAACACAGGCCAGTCATCAGCAGAATGCTTCACCATATGCATTTAAAGTAAAATCTCTCTCTCTCCTTTTCTTTTTAAATATACATTTTAGAAGTATTATATTACTTTTAAGAAGCCTCTTGGCATAGGCAGCAAGTGCCCTATTGTTTCCGAAATGCAACGTGGCTGCTCTGAGGTTAAGTCCTGAATTATGGGCCCAGCAAATACCCTGAATTGCTGCTTCCTAATCCCTGTCCAGATCGACTTATGGTTTCTTTAAAATATCCGTTTCTTAATGGATAAAAACATTCTACCATGGGCAGAGGCTAAATTGTTTCCAAAGGAAGCTAGGCAAGCATTAGTGGGAAGAAAACATATTGTGGGATTCAGCTTCAGCCTCAAAGGAAGGAACATGCTTAAGATGGGTTTCCTGCCTCCTCTCAGGCTCTGAATGCTTCTGTGCCTGTCTTCAAACTGCTGTTCTCCTCCTCTCAATTGCATTTGCCTGCTGTTCAATGGATGTCCCTTAAATGAATTTGTCGGGTAATGGTCAAAGATGAAACACAGGCCAGCGCCAGTCGGGAGCTGAGGTGCTGCAGTTCGAAATAGAAGGCAGGTGCACAGCAAGACCGGCTGGCCTTGCCTTGGGCTCCGGGGCAGCTGCCCTGCCTTCGGCAGGGGTTCAGGCTGTGCCGGGACCCATGGGAGCTGTGCCGGGACCCGCAGGGGCAGCACCAGGCTGGGCTGCGGCACAGGAGCGGCGGAGCAGGGCGGGCACCCGGGCGCCTCTCGCCCCCACCGCTGCCGAGCTGCAGTGGGTTTCCCATGGCAGGCCGGCCTGGCCCAAACCTGCTCAGCAGGCAAGGTGGTCTAGCTGCAGGCTGGGTTGTAAATTCAGCTACTTCCTTTTATGTAGTCAGGGCTTGTTAATTTTTTTTTAATACCCTTTGAATACAGGTAAAGAGCAAAGCACGGGCAGGCCAGAGGGAGTGCCTGCAGTCAAGGTAGCGCTCCCCATCCAGCCCACCCACCCGCCCAGCCAGCACCGTTAGCTCACTCCTCGTCTGCGCGGGACTGAGCAGCAGCGACTGAGGCTGATGCAGCGCGTGCCAGGCAGGGGCGCAGGGCAGAGCTGGGCTCGGGGATGGCGAGGAGAAGTGAGGGGCCTGGCGAGAGGGGAAGCTGGAAGAGCGTGGCTTGTTTAGTCTAGCAAAAGGCAGGCTGGGAGTGGAGCTGATTGCTCTGTGTAAATACATCCAGGGCATAAACATCAGGGAGGGAGAAGAGCTAATGTAAGCTATGAAGGACAGTGCTGGCACAGGAGGTGGGGCTGAACTGGCCCTGAAGAAGCCCACGCTGGATTTTAGAAGCGGGGTCCTCCCCAGAAGGGCAGGAAGGGTGCAAGGAATGGCTGGGACAGGGTAAAAGCATGGACCTTGAAGACTTTGCAGAGGAGGCTGCAATGCAGTGTGTGGGTCAATGAGCCAGGAGCTCCTGGGGACATCCCTGCCTCCAGCCCTGCTCTCCTGCAGAGGCTGGGGGCTGTTGCCCAGCGTATCTGGGGCCCGACTGAAAGTGCCGGGGGAGGACCGAGGGGAGCATCGTTGGCTGGTTTGTGATGCTCCTGTGGTAGGTTTGGGGGGCTGGGTCTGTCTGCACAGCAGCACGCTGTACTTGAAGAGAATGAGAAAACTGAGTAGCAAACGTGTTCGGCGATCTTGAGGTGGTGCTTGGCGATGCTGTGATAAGCGACGTGTGTTGTTGTGTTTTGGTTTGGGTTTTTTTTCAGGCTCTGCAGAGGAAGTACTAGCACCCAGTTTGTGAGCCGGTTATATCAGATACAGAACAATTGCTCCATGGGTGTGTAACAACGGATGCTGTTCACACCCTCATTTTTTTTCAACACCTCCCCCCTCCCCCAAAATAAATTTCACTCTATTTTTCGTGGGGCAGGAGGAAGGGGCTGTTTCTTTTTTAGTTATCTCTGACTGTGAAAGGAATGAACTTGTTCACATATGTGACAGAGGCGTGAGAGCGTGCCTGCGTGCGTGGGTGGGGAGGAGAGCAGCGCCTTTTCTAGAGATGAGCTGGGTCTTCAGAGATTGAATGCATCTTGTGCACCTTCCCTTACAGAGCAGATTCTCTTCGTCTTTGGCCACCTGCCTCTTCATGCTCCCAGATGGAGCCGCTATGATCAGGGGAAGGAAGCAGAGAGGAAGAGAGGTCAGAAAAATGCCGAAAACAACTTAGAGGTCCAAGCATCACAGAAACTAGTAGAGAAAAAATAGCAGAAGGTATATACAGAGAGAGAATTTCTGTCCCCGCTCCGTCTTGCGTATGCATGCATATTATATACATAAGCATAAAGTATCATTAGTGTTTACATTGTTGTCAATCATCATGGCATAAGACAGGAAAGGAGGTTTCTTTACCCCGGGGCTAGATTTTTCATGACAATTTTGCAAGGCACGTATATGTATATAAATAAAACGGTGATATATGGCCAGGCTGCAGATATTTATATATTCTATATACATAGAGAGTTCTGTACTATCGATTTCCTTTTAAATTTCCTTTATCCTCTCTGTGTTCCACATGCTATATGTATTTGTGTATGTTGTATAGTATACGCACAAGCTTAGGTTTATTGCTGACTTATTGAATAAGCCACTGCATGTTCTCCACATCTCTAAAATGGGGATCAGAGAGTAGTATCTGGAGTGATGTGGAATTGCTCAGGTTCCATGCATCACTGCACATCCCTAGCTAATCTGATAATCTTCTCGTACAGCTGTACATTGGGCGTCAGCGGTGTGCTCTGTGCACGTGCCCTGGGTGAGCTTATCATTTAGTTGTCCCTCAGAGCTCTTTCCATGATGTGGCACTGAAGAGGTCCTGACATAGCTTTTCTTGCCCTTTTCTCTCTCCAGACAGAACAGACATTTTCTGGGTTATGAGGCAGTGGAAGCCCTCGCTGATCTGATGGGTTGTACGCACTTCGGTGCTGCTGGTCTTTAAAACCACTTGCAGGGTGCATTGCCTCGGCTCCACGTGGGTTTCCAGGGGACTCTGAGCAGACCCCCCAGTCTTGACCCGGCATGGGCACAGGAACCCATTTCAGTCCATCCAAGAGAGCTCCCAAACCCAGCATGGTCTTAAGGGAGGAGGCTGAACACACCCAGACAACACTCTGTGGTCTCCAAGCCAGCCTCCCCACCTCCACGCTCACCGCCAGCCCGCGCCGCCCTGCACAGCTCCACCACGAACCTGCCGAGCTCTGCTCCCATCGCAAAGGCGCTCAGATGCAGCTCTTTGCCTTTTTCTCCCTGCTGTTCAGCCAAGAAAAGGCTTGTATCGCCTCTGAGGTGAAAATAAAGCTGCTGTGTCACTTGAGCACAGTTGTTTTATCTGGAAAGAGGCTGAGCAGCTTTGAAAGCCTATTTCTATGAGACTCTGCAAGTGGGTGCACAAGGGGGTGTGGGGGTCCTCAAAAAGTGCAAATTGCAGCTGCACAATTAAGTACTGGGGTGTGTCCCAGCCTCAGGGTCCCCTGGGCAGCGCAGCCCTAACAAGGAGACAGTGGCATTACTAATCAGGGCTCTGACCTTTACATGGCTTTTATTTAATACACATTCCACACTTCCCCAAACTCCTATCCAAAACATTGACATTTCCGCTGATAGATTGGGTCAGATTTTGGAGTAGTTGGGGGGGCTCAATTCACTCTTACAATGGTTAAATTCTTACAGCTAAATGGGCTTATTCAGTTAGTGCAGCAGCTGGTGTGATTTCGAGAAGAAAATAAACATTTCCTTCAAATATTTTGATTGGCAACTGGACAACCGAAATACTCAAGCCCAGATTGCCAGGGTCCAAAAAAGCAAATGGGGGTTGGACGGCGAACAAGGCAGGCAAACCGTAGTAAATCCTGCGAGGCAGTGCTACCACGCAGATTGTGCTTGCGAAGCGCTCAGCTCTGCGCGCGCTGGGAAGGAGGCACCGAGATGTGCGCTGCCGGCTGTGACTTCAAAGGGCGCGCAGGGCCCAAAGGCGCAACTTCACCCGCTCCTATTCCCCGGGCGTTCGCTTAGTGCCTCGCTCGCTCCGGATTGCCGCTCGGTAGCTGGATGAGCGTAACAGAGGGCTGCTTTGTTGCCGAGCTAGGTGGTTGCGGAGGGGATGGAGGGCGATGTTTCGCCTGGGCGTCGCCGCGGCTGTCCCTGCGCCCCCCGTTGTCCTTCCGCAGCGCGGCCCTCCTCGGACCCGGGGCAGGAGGCCCAGAGCCCCCGGACGGGGCGGCTGGGGCGCGGCTCTGGCCCGCACAGAGCCGAGCGGAGCTGGGCTCCCCGCCGCCAGGGGCCCAGGGGCCCGGGGACGGAGCTCAGCACCCGCCGGTGCCGGTGCCGGTCCCCGCCGGCGGCTCCCCCCCGAGCCCGGCGCGGCCGCGGCTCCCTCTGGTGGCGCCTCCTGCCGCGGGCCCGGGGCCGCTGCCCCCTGCTGGAGGCGGGACGGCCCCGGCCGGGCTCCCCCGGGGGCGGGACGGGACGGGACGGGACGGGACGGGACGGGACGGGACGGGAAGGGGAGGGGAGTCCCCGAGTGCTCCTGGCGGTGCAGGAACGCCGGGGCCGCCGGCACGGGGCTGGCGGCTGGTTACCGCTGCCTGACTTCAACAGGGAAGGCCAACGCCTCCCCGACGGCACGGGAACGGAATAGACAGGTGGGGTTTGGGTTGGTTGGTTGGTTGTTTTAGCCTCGGATTGGCGGGGGAAAACCGGAGCTTTGTTCTGGGAGAGCCTTCAAGCCCAAAGCCCGGCGTGGATGAAAGCGAGCCAGCCGCGGCCTCCCAGAGCCTGGCCCCCGGGGGGTCCCGCAGCAGCCTCCCTGGCCTCGGCTTCACGCCACGGGGACATCCATCTTGCTGGCACGGGTGTGCGCGGCACAGGGATCTGCTCCCAAAGGGATTTCCCCGCGTGCGCATCCCCACGCACGCTTGCTGTGCGGAGCACGGCCCGGCAGTGCTGCGCGGGTGCCTCACATCTGCAGCACGCGGGGCTGGGGGCGAGGCGAGCTGCCGAGGAGCCGAGTCCAAAGCCCGGCACCCACAGAGCTCACCCGCTGCCTGCCGCTGTGCCCAGGCCATAGCTGGAGAGTTTCTAGCCCTGTTGGTATCGCTGTGCTTTGCTCTCCATGCATGCAGCCTGCAATTAACACTCTCACAAGCTTGTGTCTAAATTAGTACCAAATACCAATTGCCAAATGTTGCACATTCAGTCCAATAAAACATAGCCTTTAAAAAACCCTTTGAGCGTGTTATAGAGGAAAAGGGAAATGTGCCCTGAGCGCTTGTGTTTTATTTCAATTTACATTTTTCTGGACTATTATATAAGGGCACATTAAAGCTAACGAAGGAACACAGTCTGATCACTGGACATTGTCAGCTGCTCTGGGGAAGGTGCTGAGCAGCACCCTGGGTTTTTGGGGCTGGGGGGGTGGTGGTGGAATTTGGAGCCTGCTCTCTCTGTGTGTGTAGCAAAACAGTCTTGCCCTTTTCCTGCAGTGACCAGGCTGCATGCTTGTAAGGAGGTATTCAGAAGATGGTCTTTTTTGGGTCTTTCCCAGGTTCAGCTGGGATTTTTGTCCTGTGGTCCTAGCTGATCCTTGCTGAAGCTCAGGGCTCTGCTCAAATTGCTTCTTGCAGCAACGCTCTTCAAACCTCACCTCGCAGCACCTGACAGCAGTGCTCATGCTGCTTTTGCACTAGCATGGCTTTGGGATGGGGAAGAGTGTCCTGCTGGCAAGCTGAGATGCGAAATAAGCTGTGAGCTTTTTCCGCAGTGTAGCTCTTTTCCAGCCAGCCCAAGCATGCTACCCCTCTGCATAGCACACAGGCTGGATGGAGCCACGGGTGTGTGCAGAACAGTGCGGTTCATGACAGCTTTGAGCTGCTCCTCTCTTATCTCACACCAAAGCCGCAGCCACGTTCACAAACCAGGTGCTCCCCTGCCTTTCTCCTCCATGGAGCCTGCGTGGGAAGGCAGGCGCTGCCGATCGCCCGCAAACGGCTGGAGGGGAGGGTGGTTCCTCCCCTCCACTGCTCCCCTGCTGCAGGACTCACCTGGACCAGAAAGGGGCTTCAGGTCAGATCCCCTCCCTGTCTGCTCCTCCAGAGCATGCCCTTGCCACTAGTTAGCTAGAAGGGCTTAGCTCAGGTCTTTTTTTTCCTGGGGAAATGCTGCAGGGACTGGTACACCAGCCCTGAGAATTTAAAAATGCTTCGGCATAATAAATATATATATATTATACACATCCCTATGCATACACAGCTAATATGCAATCATGTCTGTGTGTGTCTCTGTATATGCACGCACATATATAAAAATAACAAGCATTTCTATCATACTCATCTCACACATTTTTCTTCTTCTGAGTTGATTCAAAACCCGGCCTATGTGACAGACAACCAACAACTAATAGTCTTTCTGGCTAGGTTTGCTCTTTAGAGATAGGCAAGCTTTTGTGCGCCTGCTCTGAGCATCATAAATATTCTCATGTGCTGCAGACTCTGGCACAGCAGAATTTTCCCCCTACTTTGGAGGAGTGTGTCTCATCCTGCAGAACGTGGGGAAGAGGTGGGCCTGCAGAAAAATCACTGAGGCCAGAGGACATCCTGCTACCAAAGCAGAAAGATGCAATATCCCTGCCTTTAACGAGGGAAAACAGTAGTCTTAGCAGTAAAGAGAAAGCCACCTCCAGCCAGCCAAGAGCTCTGAGCACAGTGCGTCAGCCAAGAACTTTGGACTGGAACTGCTCTTTCTAGAGATTTTTGTTTCATGGGTGGTGTTAAAAGGCTGAGAAAGGCACAGTAGTAGCATTTATAGCCATGCCCTCCTTCATAACCAGTGCCAGAGCTTAATGTGAGCTACTGAGGTCCAGAGGGTAGGGGTTTTGCATCTCTTCTGGGAGAGCACAGCTCATTTCTCTTTGCCTCGGGTGCCCCAAGCACAGGGCTGGGCTCCATAAGGAGATGGCACTGGTCTCAGGACAGCAGGGATAGCCACAAAACAGGCTTGAGGTCCTCACAGGATCTGCTGGCGTGGATTCCCCTCTCTGGTCTGGGCTTCCCACAGAGGACAGGACCCAGCAGCACCAGGCAGAGGTCCTGTCCGGATACAGGCTGGCTGCAACCCACTTGGCATTTATACCCCTAAGGAAAAGCCCAGGGGCTCCATCATCTGCGGGAGCTGGGTAACCCCCACCACACTGACCCAAGTCTCCCTTCCCCCAGTAGAGGAAAGCCTGAATTTCTCACTCTCTTTATCCTCTTAGAAGGAGAAAAATACACAGAGACAAGCAAGCAGAGGGGTATTGTGGCTCCTAGCTTGGGAGTTTTTAGCTGTGTGTTTATCAGCTCCATCCCCTGATGGTATCAGCACGAACAGGCCACCCACAGGAAGGCTTAGCAGCCTGGTCTGGACTCCAGCTTTTCCTCTCTGTCTCTGTGTGTGCGTGTATATACACCACCGACTATCTCAGGGACCAGCCGTCTGGGGCCTGCATCCATTTATTTACTACACAGCTGATGTAATGGCTAAACATTTTTTTCTGTGTTTATGGGGTGTTTTTTTTAATCTGCCAGAGACGAATAGACCCCTAGAGAAGTCAGTTTAATTGTGTCCCTTCTTGGATAGGAAACAGCAAATTTTAGGACAGGAAATGGGAACAAATTAAACAAAATGGTATTAGGATTTTTTGTATTTAAGTTTCCCAGCTCTTTTCCCCAGCAGATCTTAGAGATGTTTTTCCCTCTGACTTTAATTCCTTGGGCAGGGGATGACCCAGGCCACAGGACAAACTCTACAAGCCACCAGGCTAGTGCTCTAACCACCCGCTTTCTTCTCCCAACCCCACAGGCACATCAGATCTGAGCCCCTTCTCAGACCCCCGGCAGTTTGACCGCTCCTTCCCGACGCTACCGGCTCTCACCGAGACCAGGTTCTCTGACCCGCGGATGCATTATCCCGGTGCCATGTCCGCTGCCTTCCCCTACACCGCAACGCCCTCTGCGACAGGCATTGGGGGCATCAGCATGACCAGCATGCCCACCACCACGCGCTTCCACCACACCTACCTGCCGCCCCCCTACCCCGGCTCCACGCAGAACCAAAGCGGACCCTTCCAGGCCAACCCTTCTCCCTACCATTTGTACTACGGCACATCTTCGGGCTCGTACCAGTTCTCCATGGTGGCAGGCGGCGAGCGCTCGCCCACCCGCATGCTCTCTTCTTGTACAAGTGCTTCAGCAGGGAACAACTTAATGAATCCCAACCTGGGCAATCAGAACGACGGGGTCGATGCAGATGGGAGCCACAGTAACTCACCGACTACCATGACGACTACAGGGAGGATGGATGAATCGGTCTGGAGACCCTACTAGGCGGAACACAGCTGGGCACCGACCACTTTAACTTAATTGGCCACCGTTACGTTACTCCTTTTGGTAGTGAATGCAGCAAAATGAGACCTAGGGAAAATGTAAACCAAAGTCTCCCAAATCAAAAGCAAACCAGGATCCTCTACATGGAAGCAGGGCAAACGTCAAGCGAAGATGAACCAGGACCTATGTTACATTTCAAGATAAGCGTCCACAAGACTTGAATTTGTCGCTTGATGTGGTTCCTTTCATTTGTTTTTAATATGTGGATTGTACATAGGAAAGAAAAAAGATGTGTGGAATCAGATATTTGTTTATTGCAGAACACTTCTCAGTCATCTCACTCTCATCCTCATCCCCACACAAAGCATTCAAAAGTTAAGAAAACCTCGTCCTTCTGCAAAATGTTTCAGAGAAGAGAAAGGACCAGGAAATAATCCGAACCATCTCTCTGCCAATGCAAAAAGACTGAACTGGAAAAAAAAAAAAAAGAAGAAAAAAAAAAGAAAAAAAACTTTGTCTCCTCTCAGTCCCTCCCCACCAGTTTAAGGCTCCTGACTACCAAAGATCCGTGGAACGACGCCAGAGCCACATGCCGCACGTGAGAGTCTGGTTTACAGCACAACCGTGGGTTCTCGGGAATGCACGGAGGCTGCGCATTCCTCGTGGGTCAGACAGCATCAGCCATGTGAACAAGAGCTGTGATGTGATTATTATTATTCTTTGTTGACGACAGAGGTTGTATTGTTCATTTTTTTGTCATTGTCGTCATTTTTAAAACAGTAACGTGGCTGATCCTGTGCCTGACAGACCCTCCCCTTTCCTGTATGTTTACATATGAGATGTACTTTTTATGAGATGTGTTTTGTTTTGTTTGCTCTTTTGTCCTGACCTCACCATTCAGTTCTTTGCCCCTCTTTAGCAAATCTCAGTGATGGTGTCTGAAGCGAAGGCAGTGTTCAGGACAATCCAAGATGTGTGAGATGCACTTCCAAGCAAGCGTGTTACCTGCAGAGTGACTCAGAAACCTTTGGCATGACCCTGCCACTGGTCTCTGGGTCTTTCTTTCATTCTCTCTGAGTGGCTACACATGCAGCTGGTGGCAAAAGCATCATATTTCTGTTATGATTCTTTCCTGTGTTTTCACCCAGAGTGGATTGACACATGATGACTTTTTTTATTTAGAAACAACTTACACTTGTCAGTTCATGCTGAAAGCTCTAACTGAGATTTGGAGAAAGGAGCAGTTTCTACGCAGTCCCCTTGGTGGTGGGAAGATTGTGAAGAAATGTTATCTGACATTTTCCAAGCACTTACCCTCCTTTCCGTTCTCCCAAGTGACCCAGAGCACTGCTGTCATGCTGTAGATGAATAAGCTGAAGAACAGGCCCTTAAAGCTACCACTGGCGCACTGTTAGCTGGTTGGATTGTGTGGCATCTGGAGGAACCAGGTCCCTCAGGCACCATGCGGACACGGCCTCATAGCTGGTACCAACGAGGCTGTGATCTGAATGAGACTGCACCAGGTGGCAGCAGGCAGCCGGAGACGTGGCGGGGCTTCCCCCACGCCGAGTTAGTGGCCTGGCCCCAGTGCACGGCACAGGGTTAAGCCGCCTTCCACCAGCCGGCCACACTTTCTGCTGGTGTGCAAATTGGGGCTGGGTTCTGGACTCCCTGTGCCGCAGGGCTGGTGGCGCGTGGGCAGGATCCCAGGGAGCGTGGCAGGGTGAGCTGCATCCCACTGCCCTGCAGCGAGGGCACAGGACAGCCCCCAAACTCCACCGCTACCAGCGGCCTGCACCAAGTCTTATTTTTTCCACTCACAGGAAAATTTAAACCCTCCAGCTGACCTCCCAGTCCCTTCTGTCTAATTTATGCCATTATACCTATCACCAAATCTCAGTTGTAGCTTGTCAGCAGTCAGTTGAGATACGGAGTATTGTAATTGCACTACCACGTAAAGAGTGGGGCAAGACGTCCTGGCTTAGTTGGAAAGCTGCGATGACCACTCATGAGTTAAACAAGCAACAAGAGGAACAACTCTTTTAAATAGAAATTTTTAAAAGCCCTACCCCAGCAAAACTGCAACATTTACTTCCTTAGCAACAGGGAGCACCTCTCTGGTGCTTGCCAGCTGTAGAAACTGGACCACAGCAGCAGCCTGTGTTTTGATGCATTTATGTTTATCATCCAACCACGCCACTGATTGAAAGCACAAAGAAAACAAGGCATTCGTAGTACTAGGTTAATTTAAGACTGTTCATAATGAATTTTTTAAAAAATGGCAACAATGTTATTTTTATGACATATTGTCATATGAAGGTGTAAATATATGCACCTCTATTGTATGCAAATGGTCACAAGACAGGCCAATGTTTTTTGCTTTGCACTATAATTTGCTTTTTTAAAAAAATGCACAATCGCTTGTACAGTAAAACCCCTTTGTCTGGCTCAAAGAATATTTAACTATAGAATCTAATTTTTGGTCTTATTTGTTATAATAATATAATTCTTAAATGTGTTGAAGGATCCGATTCTTAATAATGCTTCTAATACTTGTATGTGCAGGGTAAAATGACAACAACCAACTAAGGAGTTGAGAACAGAGACATTTGTAGATAAAGAAGGCTAAAGTTGTTTTCTTTTTTTTTTAATGGTGTCTTACAATGGACATTAAAAAAAAAAAATGCTAGTGATACCAAATAATGTGGTTATTTGTGTAATATACCAGCCCTACTTGAAGGTAATGCCCTATATTTAACATGTAGCCCATCTTTTTAACCTGTAGCACTTGTCACTGGGGTGGGGGGAGGCGGGGAGGGAGGGAGAGGACGGGAAGGGTCTGCTCCTGTTGAAGTCATTTGACGAAGCTCTGGCTGGTGACATCTCTGCCGTGGCAGCTTCCATGAGAGCAGTCGGGCTCCTTTTCGTCGGCCGGGCTCGTGAACGGGTGGGACTGAGTCGGTACGAAGCCACAGCACAGTGGTCAGTTCTGCTTTTCTATTATCGGTGTCGATGTTCTTATCCAATGTACATGATTATATTGTCAGGCCTTCGTGTAATCATTTTAATGACTTTCCATGTGGAATAATAAACATACGGTTACAAGTCCCCTGGTGCCTCCTGCCTGCTCACTCCTTGCCCGCAGCCCCACAGGTCCCAGGTGCTGCATTCCGCTGGGATGGACCCGGCCCCTGGCCCAGCGCCCCAGGGCCGCTGCCTGGGCTGGCGGCCACAGCCGCAGTTTGGCCAGAGCAGGCGCAGTGAGCGGCCCTGAGCTCCTCAGAACTCAGGCACATGCCCACAGGCTCTGGCCAGCTTTTGACTCTCCTGAAATCCATAAAAAAGACTCCTATAGCCTTCTGCAAGACCAGACTGGGCCCTGACCTGGAGAGCTTGGCAGGCGTTTAGTTCCCAGCAAAGTTTAAATATCTCCCAGGATCTGGCCCTGTCACCACACGAAGGACTTCAGCCCCTTGTCCCTGTTTTCCATGGTCCTGGGCCCCTGCCCTGCGCCCCTCCCCATCTGCCATTGTCGGCGCATGAAAGCTCCGGCACAAAGCCCACACAGCACCCAGCTTCCACACAGCCCAAGCCCCAACCCCTTGGCTCTCACTGCTCACCTCGAGGACCCCAATGACAGAGGAAAAGCAAAGAGCACAGCCCAGGACAGTGTCAGATACCAGCACGCTGTCTGCCTGGAACCCTGGAGGAGCCAAGATGAGAGAAACGCAACCCAAGCCCTGGCCATGAGCGAGCACAGGGATGCCCAGCGAAGGTGGCGGCAGCGGCACTGCAGGGCAAAGCCAGCGCCTCGTGCATCCTGCGGGCTGGGGCAGAGCCCTGCTGCCCCTCAGCAAACAGCTCCATAAGCACAGCCCACAGCAGTCCTTGTAAGGGAAGAAAAGAAAGAAAAAAGGAAAAAACCCAGACAAAAGCATACCAAATGAGCGCCCGGCTCCACAGCCCTGGCCAGCGGAATTGCATTTCAAGTCAACCCCCTGACATAGCTGCCTTTTCTTCACAGCTACTGTGAGAGAAGACACCCCAAGGTATAGCTGTTATTTGCAGGAAATTTCCATGCCAAACTGATCCACACTTTACTCACGGCCTCAGTGAGCAATGCAATGGAAAGAGAGAAGGTGGAAAGAAAAAAAACAAACGATGAAGAAGGAGGGCTTCGTTGCAGAACGCTGCCACACACCCCAGTGCTCACTGGGGCACCTGTTGAAAAGGGTTTTGGGGGGCAGAATGGCTTTAGTGCCGGTGCCTGTCCAGGGCCAAGGCTCCCCTTCCAGACACTGCTGGGCTCACCCAGCACAGGGAGGACACAGCGGCAGCTGAAGCACAGAGCAGAGGCACATGCAGCTCAGAGAACTGGTGATGTTAAACTTACCCGACACCTGAAGGCCAGATGGGCGTTATTTTTATACAGGCCACCTACCAAGCACAGGATCCAGAGTGCTGCGGATGCTGGGGCCGCATCTTGCACAGGTTTTTCACCACCGTAGTGACTTCACAGGGAAGGCTGCGCCCACGCGTGGCTGCAGTGGGGTCTGGCCGAGCTGGGCGCCCCGCGGCTGCCGCTGGTGAAGGGGTCGGCTGAGCACCGGGGCGGTGCTGTGGGGCAGCTGCAGCATAAACACTCGATTTTAATTTCGCAAATTGAAGGGGGGGGGGGGGTTGGAGGCACACATCACTGAAGCTTGGATGATTTTGGTTTTGAACGTTCAGATATTAAACTGAACAGAGTCTGTGCTAAAAAATAGCCTAAGAAAAATGAAGAACATTTCCTTTGAGAACAAAGCTAACAAAAGTCTCAGCTACACTAAAATTTCATTGTATTCTCTTTCCAGACCAAACTCTAAACCCAGTCTCTCTTTTAATAACAGTGTCGTCTCCAAACTGCCCATCTTAGTAATAATCTTTTCACTGCCAAAAGGTTTATAGGTTACACAGGGCATGTGGGATGGAGCCTGCCTTGGGGCAATGCCTACGAACGAGGCCATGGGGCCTTGCCTTTCCCTCGTCCAAGCGTTAGCGAGCTGTGTACAGGCCAGTGGCCAGCATCATTAGGGCACAGTCCTGCCCCTCCAAAACAGCAGGGCCAGGTAGTCGTGTGAGGTGCCCATCACCCTTTCTGCAGCCCCAGACCCCCGAATGTCAAACCCTGCCGAATGCTCCTGCTCTAGCACAGCTTCTGTCTGCATCTGCGGGCGGATAATCCTGCTGCGGGGGCATCCTGCTGCAGCGGATGGGGGCTGCTGGTGTTCTTCTTGAATACTGCCTATTTAGAAGCTAAATGGTAGAAAACATGGAAAATTCATTAGGGCGTCTGGGAAAGTGTTAGGTTACACATCATTCGCTTCTATTTACTCAGTGGGACTTCATGCTTTGGGGGAGATACATATTTATACATGTATTTTATATGTATGGGCTGTTTTTATTAATTTTCTTGTTGTTATTGGTTTTTTTGTTTGTTTTTTTGTTTATTTTTTTCCTCTCTCTGTTTGGTTCCCAGACAGACACACATGTGAGCCCTTCGCTTCTCACAGGCTCTTCAAACCAAGAGGCAGCTCCTGCCACGCCAGCCCAGCATTCACTCCCTCCCCAAAACAGAGCTGCAGCTGCAGCCCTGCCCATGTGCTGCCCCACTTACACACATGTGCCACCCCCTACTCACCCCCCTGCCAGTACAGTGCTGGTGCTCAGCATCTCTCAGAGGCAACCAGTGCCTTTGCCATCTACTTGGAAAAGTCAGGAGCTGCTAAACCAAGACCGTAAAGGGCAAAATGCAGCCACGCCAGGACCTGCTGGCAGCAAGCCCCGTCTGGCTGCTGCCGCGGTGCTGGCTGGTAGGAGGCTTGGCGAAGATGGGAGCTGGGAAAAAAGCAAGAGGGGGTTGGCTGGGTCACTGCCCAAACTATAGAAATCCAAGAAAAAACCAATCCCTCATTCCTGATCACTCAGAACTTCTCAAGATTGGTGAAACACAAAAACAACCCCATAAAAACTTTGTACTGGGGTCACAAGAGCTGTTTTGTTCAGCTGGAGCCAGGATGTTTCATTTTTCAGGTCCACTAACCCATCTGCTGAGCTGTCTCTCCCCAGTCTTGGTCAGTTCTGAAGCTGCCATCCAGCCCCCACACCCCAACCAGAACTTGTTCACTAAATGCAGTCCTGAATCTGCCCATGTACTGCAGACTCTCTATTTCAAATAAAAACAACAAAAACCCACAACCGTCTGTGTTTTCCTATAAATAGAACTCTAACAACAAATCCCCACTGCTTGGCCATGCCAGGACTCCTGCTTTACCTGATGCCTGCTTGTTCCTGGTTGGGACAGCCCAGACAGCATAGAGGGAAGAAGGAGAAGGCATCACAGTATGTAAAACTGCCCCCATCGTGATGCTTGTGGCTCCCCATCATATCATAGAATGGCTTTGGGTTGGAAGGGACCTTAAAGATCATCTAGTTCCAACCCCCCTGCCATGGGCAGGGATGCCACCCACTAGATCAGGTTGCTCAGGGCCTCATCTAACCTGGCCTTGAACACCTCCAGGGATGGGGCAGCCACAACCTCTCTGGGTGAGAGGAGACAAGGCCAGGGTCTTTCCCAGTGCCTAATTTAAACCCAGGTCCCTGGATCCCCATCAGCCTCCTTGAATCCCTCCCACCCCGCAAGGATGCTGCCAACACAGGGCCGTGTCACTGGGGCACGCATCCCGCTGGCACCCCGAACCCGCAGGCTGGTGCTTGGTGGCTGCGCTCAGCAGCCTGCGTAGGAGCAAGCACCGCCTTTGTGGCAGCCGCACAAAGCACAGAAACCACATCTTGAAATTTCCCTGAAGCACATAATGTGCCATTCTGCACGAGAGCTGTAACTTAATCACAGATACTATTTTTTATTTAAGTCATGCAAATAAAATCAACTGTATAACTGTTAATTCCCTGACAGTAGCAGGGTGAGATGCAGGGAAGGTGTTTGCTTGTGTAGAGAGGTTGGGCTGGGCTGGGAGATCAGAAGAGTCTAAATTAAAATGCACTCTTATGCTGCAAATATCTATTCTTGGCTTAGCCTACAGAGTCTGAAAGTGATGGTAGCGACACGGCTCTGGGATGCTGGCTCGCTGCACTGAGTGCCTCCCACCGCCATCAGACACCAGGCAATGAAAGCAGCTCGACTTCAAACGGAGAGCAAGGACTCATTAACCCTGGAGTCGCGTTAGATGGGGCGATACCAGGCTTTAATTAGGACAGCCAAGGTGAGCACAGGCGACGAGGCTGCAGGAGCATGTGCATGTGTGTGTGTGTGTGCACGGCGCCGTTTTGACGCAGCCTCCAGGTGAACGCCCGTGGGCATGCACCTGCCTGCGTGGGCAGGGCGCACACGCGTGACGGGGCATGTCCGCGTGGCGGGGGACGCACGCCCGGCGGCACCCACCACCTCCCGCCACCTCCCGCCAGCCCTGCTCGGGTGCACCCGGCTGCTCAGCTCCTTGCAGGGATGTGCTGCTCCACCAGGGATGCACTGCACCGATAGGGCAGGATCTGGCCTTTGGGAGCTGTCTAGGTGCATCACTTCCCTGCTCCAGCCCAGAGATGCTCAGGTGGAGAGCGGTGGGATCACAGGGCTGCTGCCCCAAGCTCCCACATGCAGCACAGCAATGCCTGTGACCCAGCAAGACAGGAGGAGTGAGAAAATGCCAATGGCCTTTTTGAGCTGGATAAAACAAATCCTGGCTGTGTGCATTCAGTGCTGAGCAGCCAAGGACCAGGTCAGGCTCCCCATCACCACTCACTGCTCCAGCCCTTCTCCAGCTCCCATCCAGCCTCTGGCTCAGCTCCAGGAGGAATATTTCACACTAGTGCTACCAGGCAGCATATTTCCTTTCCATTCTAGTGACTTGCAAAGACCCCTGGGTCCCTGAGAACACATATATCTAATTCTTTAAGATGGGTGTAAAAGCCCTTGGCAGCACTGGGTTTGGCTGCAGGGAGGGGAGCTGGAGGTGGCACGGAGCAGGGCTGCCTGTAGGGCCACAGGCCCCAGAGCCATCCCCAGGGGCAGCTGCAGCCCCATCCCCGCCTTGGCAGGTTTTGCTGTTTGTCTTTGCAGCCAGTGGGTTTATTACAGCTGGGAACACCCAGGTTTTTTTGCTGTCTGCCATGAAATCGATACAGTAATTTCATTTCTCAGTCATAAATGAAATGAGCTGTAAAGTAAAGTTGGGTGTTTAAGCCAGAATGAAAGAATGAATTGTTCTAATGGGGGACGTTAATGAGGGAATTAAACATGCCTGTGAAACTCAGGGGTCCCGAGGCCACTCCTGTTGTCCCATCGAGTGCTTTTTGGGCTCCCCACGCCCCCCCCTTCATGCCAGCTTGGAGCTGTGTGGTCCAGCCCCCACTGTCCTGCCTGGGTGGGCACCTGCGGCCCCCCCTGCACGCCCCCGGCACAGCAGCGGGGGCCAGTGGTGCTGGTGGGGGGCCAGCACCAGGCATCGGCTGCAGCCCCGCCACATGCACCAGCATCCTCAACACCATGGCACCTCGCTTCAACATGGAGGTAGACAAAGCAAAGGAGAAAAAAGTAGAAATGAGAAGTTTCTTAACAATAGCAACAAAACCTTTCAGCTGACCCAAAGCAATTGGCTTTCCACACAGATATTTTTTTTTTTGGAGGGGAGAGAGGGCATAAAAACAGAGAGAGCGTGCGCAGAGATTTCCACTCCTACCAGGGCCAGACCATCTCCAACAGGTTAAACACCTTCCCCAGGGTAAGAAAGCCTGGTGCTGGCCAGCCCCTTGGTGCCCGACCCCTCTTGCCAGGCTTGACACTAAGGCCAGCATTTGGTCTTCGTGCTCCTGAAGCAGTCAGAGCAGCCTCGGGACTCGTCCCTGTCTGAGCACACGGAGACACACCCCCCCCCACCCCACCACGGTCATCACCCCCCCATACACTTCATCTTCTATTTTTCAGTAAAATACAACTGAGCACTGATCCAGGTGGGGCAAGAGTGCACTTTGATAAGTCCAAAAATATGAGTGCCATATTATCTTTAAACCATTAAAGAAATAACACAGCTAAAGCCCTAGTGGGCAATGAGAAACTTTAGCCAAGTTCCCCAAGCCAGCCCCCTGGTTCAGTTGTATTCCCTTGGAAATCCTTGCAAAGAAAAACACAGGGCATGAAAAATTTGGTTTTCATTAAAACCTCGAATGTGAGGGGTTCTGTAGCTTTCAATGGGGCTTTGATTCCTATAGATGATGGAATGTTTTCAGAACATTTAAAAAATGTTCTCCACCTTTCTATCTTATATCTGCAGAAAACTGCGCTGGCAGATTTTTTACCCCTGCCCATGCAATAGTACTGGTGTGTGTTGAATGCACATGCAAACCTTTATTTACCCTGAGGTTTCGTTTAAAAATACAAAGATATTTTCTTGTGGCTTTGGAACCGGAGGAGATACTCTTCCAAGGGGGGAGGGGGGGGGGGGGGGGGGAAGAAATGTGTGGAAAGTACTGGAGGAATTTTCTTAAAGATGTTTTTTTTCTTTTCTTTTCCTTTCTTTTTTTTTTTCTTCACTGGGAGAAACCAGGGTGTCTTGGCACTTAAAGGCACCTGTGTACCTTGCTGAACACCATCGCCAGAGAGGACAGAGGCATCTCATGGGTTTGGGGTGGCTTTGTGCTTTCACTTGCAGGAAAATAAGAAAAAAAACTTTTTATGCATGTATGATCCGCACTTGGCATCTCTGTGCCACGCTGGGCACGCGGCAGCGAGGAGAGGTGAGGGCCCAGCCCTGCATGTGCCGAAATGCAGCACCGCGGAGCAGGCTTGTTCAACCAGCTGGGCTGGCTGGTCGGCGGCCGTTTCACCGGGAGACACGCCGCACTCCCCGCTCTCTATCTCTTTCTTTTCTTCCCCTCCCCTCAGCCAGCTCACCTGCTGCTGTGCATTAAAGCCTCATCTCAATTACAACAGTCATTAGTCACCGCCCAAGGAAGGGCCACCCAGTCTGCGGTGGCGGGCTGCCATCACGGCCGCCGATGGCGCGGGTGCCGGCCCCACGGCACCCACTGCCCCGTGCCCAGGGCCGGCGATGCCGCAGGCAGCTCCAGCGCCTGCCCCGCCAGCCACGGCTGGGCCGAGCCGTGCAACACAGCCCGGGGATCACCTGCAGGGCTCCACGTTTATCAGCGATTCGTCCCAGAGGGATGAGAGGGAGCCAAGCAATTTGAATAAACCCAAACAAACCTCGTGCGCATCGCAGAGGAGGCAAGGCGTGCAAAACCCCAAGGACACCTCCGCTCCAGCACAGACCCAGCAGCATCGGTCACCAGCCGGGGGTGTCGCTGCCCCCCCACACCCTGCATGGCAGCGGGGCCGGTGTGCGTGTAGCCGATCCAGGGGGCTGCCGATGTCAGCTCCGTGCCCAGCCGCGGGGCTTCTGGGCGGCAGGCAGGGACAGGCCCGCTCTGCCTGCAGGCTGCTGCCAGCAGCAGTGCGGCAGAGGTGGGAGCATCGCAGGGCAGGGGCCCCCTGACCTCCCCTGGCCGTGCTGGGGCCGAGGGCCCCTGCCCACCTCAGCTCGCTGCCACACTGCTCGGCACCACGCCACCGAGGCCAGGAGGCGGAGGAGAGCGGCGCACGTGTGCCTGCCTGCCACGGCTCACGTAGGCAGGAGGTGCTGCTGACCTCAGCTGCCTCCTCGCTGCAGCAGGAGGATGGCAGTGCCTGTGTGCAGCGCGGGCAGGAGCTGCACAGCCTCACCCTGGGCCCTGGCCCTGCAGCAGAGCTGGCTGCCGAGCCCAGCCTGGTCACAGCTCAGCAACCTCAAAGATCACCGTGGCTGTGCCTCGTTTTAGGACGTGTATGGCTCCATCCCACCCCCACCGCTCTCTGAGAGCTTTCTGTGCCAAGAAGCTACGAGCAACAAGTGGCCAAATAAAAGCTACCCGGCTCCTACCTACCACAAGAAATAAAAACATGATTAATTTTTTTTATATATAATGAACTTTTAATAAATTTTACCCTTGCTCTAGGAGTACAGTTACTGCCTTTGCAGCTGTCACTTCAACGCTGTGCATAAGGAGGTAATAAAACACCCTCTCAGAGCCTTTAAACAGTTGATGGCTCCGCGTCCTGCCATACGGCAACAGCAAGGACCCCCGCAGACAGCATGCTAATTAACATGCAGGGATGTGCAGGGTTAATAACCAAAGAGCTTTCACCTCTGCGGCATCCTGCTGGCCCAGGCTACAGCCGTGGAGGAGGCGGATGCTGGTTTTGGCGAGGTCGAGCCCCCAGTGCAGCCTCGGGGCCTGGGACCAAGCCCTCCCGGGCACCGGGGGGGTGGACGCAGCCAGGCCAGCGGGCACCAGGCCCCATCAGCATCTGTGAGCTTGTCAGGTCCCTGGCACAGCTTGGAACAAGCTGAAATTATTCAAGGAAAACGTCAAAGGCCCCTCTATAACCCGGCACGCAGCAGTGTTGATCTGTGCCTTGATGAGCTCTAGCACTTTGCCCAGAAGGAAAAAATGCTTATTAGATTAAAATCCAGCCCCTCTTCATGAATCCTCTCCCTCTTCCCAAACCCAATCATTTTAAAAGGCAGAGGTGAAAAAAAAAAGGGGGGGGGTAGCTTTAAAGAGACTTACCCATTAACAGGAGATACTTTGGCCTTCTGTAACTTTACAAATAAACTTTGCTTTAAAAGTTTGACTTGTGGCACAGTTTTGGCAAATTCAGACCCCTTAAATACACCATTTCCTGCATTCTTGATTGCTATCTGAAGGCTTGTGAAAATATACAGGTGGATTGAAAAACTTTAACTGTTTACTCCCCACCCTCACCCTCTGATTTGGAAAGATGCTGTTGTTGCATGGAGCTCAGCCCTGCTCGGGACAGGGCCAGCACTTCTGGCTGGTGACCGAATCTCCACCATAGCACCGGGTCACTGCATCCAGCACTCGTGGTGCAACAAGGGGAGATGCTTGGGACAGGCGTAGGGTAAAAGAACTGGGGCCAAAGCAAAGGCCTGGAAATCAGGATCAGTCCCAGCTGCCCTCTGCCTGTCTGTCTGTGCTGCCAAAAGCCTGAGGACAGGAGGGACAGACAGGCTGCAACGTCCTGTGCCACTGAATGCCAGGCTTGATTTGCCTTTCCATGAAATGGCCTCTCACCACAGCCAGTTCAAAGAATGCCTGCAGAAGCCCTGAGAGGTTCTCACTGCACAATTGTAAAGGAATTTTTATTCTTGGTTTAAGAAAGAAGAAGAAGCACAAACATAGTAATTTATGGGATGCTGGGCTTGCATCCACGAGCACTGGTCCTAGCAGTCCTGGGGTGCAGTGGCACCCACAGGGGCGAACTCCCCCCGGAGCCACCTGGCCCTTCGCCATGGGGTAGAGCAGCCGGGACGTGTGCCAGCCCCAAAGCCCACCATGTCCCCCGCAGCCCCTGTGCGGAGGAGCAAACCACCTGCATGGAGCACCAACCAACCCGTCTTGCTCCCTGTTAGAAGCTCATTTTTAAGACAGTTCCCTGACCCTTTGGCCATGACCAGCCACCCAGCAGGGCTTTACTCAGCAAGGAATAGCCTGCCTTTCTCCTTCCAGCATCAGCATCATTGTGGGAGAGTGAAGCTTGGACCTAATCCTATTAGTTCCTAGTTATTTCCTCTCCATCCACTGCTCGAGCATTAACAGGGCTCTTCCAAAACCACTGGGGCTATTGGCATCAGCTCTCCTCCTCGCTTGGCCGTGACTGAGGGGTGCAGAGGCGAGGGGGCTGCCTTAGCGGGGGGCCCAGCCCACCCAAGGGTGCCCAGGGATGGAGCGGGGCTGGGGTGAGCGGTGCTTTTTAGAAAAGGGCGCCGTGCTGCTCATGCGGTTGTCCTGGCATGTTTCACCAGCACCGTCTGGCTTCTAAAGGAAACAAACCCCTGCAAATACAGCGAGCACTGAGATTTCAATCATAAAAAAAAAAAAAAAAAAGAATCAAGGAAGCCTTTCCCCCACCCCCGCCCTCTCCTGGACAAACAGCGTTTCTCAGCCCACATTCAATACCTAATTTCTTTCTGCCACATCAAGATACTATGGATCTGAATCAGCTGTTTTTACAAGAGAGGATTTTTTTTTTTCTCTTTTGCATTTGCCAACAAAAGTATTAATAGTTTCAGCTCTGGAGATGAAAAACAAGGGGCTGGAGAAAGTGCAGCCAAACTCCCAGGTGTGGAGCTGTGGGGAATCTGCGTGCTGCCCAGAGCTGGTGCTTTGGAGGGGGCAAGGAGAAGCCAGGAGCTGCAAGTCCAGGTTAATTTCCACCAAAACAGAGAATGAACACCAGCGATTTTGCTAGCCCCAGGCAGCCTGCATAAGGCCAGGGAGTATTCTTGTGCAGCTCCCCAAGCTCATCTGTAAAGTAAAACAAACGGGCTCAAATAAAATAATAATAAAAAATCTGAATTGAAAATGCCAGCCAAGGCCTTTTATATAAAGGGGACCCCGGGAGCTGCAAATACGCAGATCCTCTGGTTTTCTCTGTTCTGCATCTCCTTACCCAGGCTGGGGGCTGCCGTGAGCCGCCCCCACCCCAAAGCGGCCGTGGGGCCAAGGCAGGGCTGCAGCAGGGGCAGGACCTGGCTCTGGTTCTGCACAGCTTGGAGGAGCCTTTCCCTCACGGGCATGCAAAGGAGCGAGGTACTGAGTGGGCCTTTCCCTCTTACCTGCTCAGGCTGCAGGGTTGCCTAACGACAAACTATTTGCTGCACAGCAGCCTGACTCAAGCACACGGAACGAAGGTCCTTGTCAGCCTCATGCTGGCACGAGGAGTTGTGCAAGAATTAAAACTCACTCCTGATCCCACCCACTGCTGCTGGACAGAAACCAGAGCCTTTCCCCTCATTCAAGTCTCTCATTTCCAGTGTGCCAGGCCGGTCCATTCTTTCCTCCCAGGCGCATCATGCCATTGCTGGTGGCATGCCTTTGCTCCACTCAGCAGCAGCAGGTTAGGGCCGTCAGCTGGCAGAGTTTGATGGCAGTTTTGTAGTTGAGTGGCTTGCAAAAGCTGAGTTTGCTTTCCATGGCACACATGGGAATTTATTCGTGAAGGAGCTGTCCTTGGGGACTACATCACGGAACCAGCGTGTTGGACAAGGACCTGCCCAAGAAGTCCCCGTCCGGAGCAGGCGAGGTGCTGGTTGCTGGGCTCTGCCTCTCCCTCCCACTTGGGCAAACATCGCCAGGGTCTGCTGCACGCCTGCGAGCACGGTACAATAAGGTTTAAGTTGCCAAAACCGCAAGGGAAATAAGCATCTGTTTAAAAAAAAGAAAAGGGAGGAAAAAAAAAAAGTCGTCACAACACTGATGCTTTGGTCTGGGATTTTTGAGCTGGGGCAAATCCGAGCCAGCGTTGTCCCTGTACCAGAAACAAACCTTGGGTCTAGCCCAAGCAAAAGGAGGAAATTCCAGTCCCTTTCATTCTGTTTAGCACTGTAGAAAGATGCTGAAGGTGCCCAGAAATACATATTTCAGAAACACGCTTCGCAGTGGCTCAGACCCACAGGAATAACGCTTCTGCGCAAGAAGCGTTTGGGCTGGGCACTGCTTCTGCAGCTTTTTTCCTGCATGCATGGGCTGTAACCTTGGCCTTCCATAAAAACGGGGGCAGGAATGCTGGCAGCACCTGGGCAGCTGCAAGCTGCTGTGGCGTGGATGTTGCCAGTGGGGCCAGCACAGCCTTCCCAGAGCAGCAAGTGCTTCGCACAAGGGCAGGCACCAGCCCAGCAGCAGGAGGGACCCGGGGACGTGGTGGCTTCACGGGTCCCTTTGTGCAGCTGCAGGGCCACCAGCCTCACAGAGAAGCCCTTCCCTGGCGTGCTGCAGCCAGGACAGCTGGTGAGGGAGGGATCGCTAACCTCTGCGGGGCCTGCTGGCTCCCTGGGGAGGAAGGAGCATTCTCCGCTCCTGCCTCAGCCTACGCTCGCACGAGGCTGCCTTTGCTTTGCAGAGGCCAGATGGGACCGTGCTGTCGGCCCGCTGGGTATGCAGCCAGTTTCATGGCTTTGGCTTGGAGGAAGCCCACAGAGAGCTGCTGCTGAACAGAGCTCTGCAGGACCCTCCTGCTGGCAGAGCGGTGTCTGCAACATGCTGGAGCTGCATGGGTCCCTTCCGAGCAAGACAGCACGGCTGGGCTTGGGCTCTTCCTTCTGGGGAGTGAAACTAGCTCCACTGAATGAGGCAGACAGCAGCTCCAAGCTGCTGTGAATACCCACATCTAGTGAAAATTACTGGAAATTAAGGAGTTCACCATCACATGGCTCATCCCTCCCAATTCACCGGAATGCCCCATGCTTTGAGCACTTTTACTGACTCCCGGGTACAGGTTCAATCCAAGCCACTGATGCAAACACCCTGCGTCAGCAGCCTCGTCCAGCAAGTTAGCATGGAAAAATATAATGCCCGTGGAAGCACTCATACAAAATTAACAAGTACTCCTGCTGCTGCTCATCACACTGAAGCACCCCAAAGGCACCAGTTCCCAGCACAGCGATTACCTGCTCCAGAGCCTTCCTCGGCTGCAGGATGATCTCTAGACCCTCATGAGACCCACAGGAAGGAAGATGAGAGCTCACCAAAAGCCCAACTCAGCTGTAGTGCTGCCCAGACCAAAGTGAACCCTGAAGACGAGCTGGAGAATCGGAGACCCTGGCAGTGCTCCTGCATGGCACCGCCAGTCCCTGTCCCACATCCCCTCGGCCCCAGGTGGGTGGGAAGCAGAGCCCTTGTCTCCCACAGGATTCCCCTGGCCTTGCCGGCCCAAGAGGGAGCTGCGTGGGCATCCCAGGGGCGGCTCGGCTGCCCTCACTGCCATGTGGTGGAAACACGGCCAGGACATGCCCATGGGCGGCGGGATGGTGATGGGAGCCCGGACAAGCTGTGGGCCCTGCCCTCTGGCATTCTGAAGACGGGGATGCGGAGCCCACCCTGAGCATTGTCACCCTTAGACACACAACCCCACGAGGGACCGGGACACAGGGTGGGGAAGGGCATGCTTTCTTGCCCTGCTCCAGTGCAGTGGGGGCAATTAACAGGTGCCTAATGAGGCCCCTGTCTCACCCCTATTTCCCCAAGCAGGGCCCAAAAGCACCTGGGCATCAGGGGCCAGAGAAAGTCAAACAGCTCTGCAGCTCTGCCTCGGCTGCATCCTGCCTGACGCCGGCGGCAGGCTCCGCACTCCCAGCCAGAGCTGGGGCCAGGGCCAGTGCCTCGAGGCTGAGAGGAGCTGGGGCTCCCTGCGGTGCAGGGCTCACACCCCCTGGCCCAGGGCAGATGCCGGCCCCGGGCTGAGCAGCGAGAGGCAGCGCAGCACAGATGAAAGCACAGGGGAGTGTTTTGGAGCGATGGACAATACCGGGGAGAGGATAAGCAGATGTGAGCCTGCCCCAGATCAGCCTCGTCAAGGCTGGGGTGAGGTTGGGGAAGGTGTGAGCCCAGATCCAAGCTCTGCCCCAGATTTATGGAATGACCTCAGGCAACTGCTTTCATCTCGCTGTCTCTGTAAAACTGGGTTAAACGCTCCCCTCTTTCCTCCTTGTTTGTTTAGACTGTGAGCCTGCCAGAGCGAGGGCTGCCTCCCTGGTCCTCCCATGGCCAGCACCGAGGCCGAGCTGCTCCAGATCCTGTTTGACCTGAGAGCCAGCAGGCTCAGGCATCCCAGCTCAGTGCATCCACTCATTGCACATCTCTGGGAATATCCCAGAAACCCAGCGTTGCCTCTAGAAGTCAGTAGAAACACAAAGTAGATTCTAGCCCTGGAGTTACAAAACCTGGAATGAAATAAGGGCATAAAAATGGTGCTCCTTTTCTCCTTTGGTAGTCATCAGCCCCTCCTTACTCCATCTCCAAGGGAAAGCAGAGGAAGAAAAGTCACAGAGCCCCTCCGTCCATGTCGGAGAGCTGGGACAAGGAGCCGAGGGCAGGAGCTGTTCCCTTTGCGGCCCAGACCCCAGGGGCCATGTCGATGCTTTTATTGCACATGCCATGCCTTGTCTACCCTGTCCCCCAGCACAGGGATGGGGCGGGATGGAGACAGGATGGGGCGGGAGGAGAGCCACTGCATTGCTCACCGCCCTCCCCAGGTGCTCTGCTGGGGTTTGCCAGGACAAGACAAAAGCACGCCCACCTCGACGGGTGCTTCACTGCAGACTGGGGAGAGGACCCGGGTTATTAACGCAAGTACTCAAGGGGAGAGAGGAGGAAAAAAGGAACCCGAACCAAAACCACACCATACTTGTTTATGGGAATGGTTTACACTGACCACAGGAAATACTGCACATGTCCAGGCAACCCTCCTGGCCAACCTCCTCAGAGCCATTACCTCGGCGCAGGCAGGCAGAGCTTGGGCAGGAGCTGCTGGGGTCAGAGCCCGGCCCGCAGCCGAGGAGGCAGTGCCATGTCTATCCTCGAGGACACCCAGGGCAGTGCTGGGTGCACGGACAGGAAGGGGGATGCACAGATACACCTGGGCACAGAGCATTCCCTTTTCTCCTCCTCTCTCTGAAAAAAGCAGTACCAGAGCTTTCAGAGGTCACCTCTGTGTGCAACAACATTTATCAGGACTTCTGCTTGGAGAGGCCCCTACCTGCTCCAAGTGCCACTGTTTCAGAGCACAACAGCATGGTTCACGTCCCTCTGCGGGGGCAGCCCTGCATGCAGGCCCGGTGTGGTCCCAAGCTCCCCGCCAGCCAGCCCGGCTGCCGCCGTCAGCCACGCAGCCCCGACCAGCGCCGCCGCCGTGCCGAGCCAGCAGACCCGGGCGCTCTGACTCACGGCGCGGAGCCGTCCCCGGCCCGCAGAGAAAGTCGGAGGCGAGAGCTGCGGCCGGCGATGGGGGAGCAGAGGCCAAGCTCCCCAGGCAAATGTCCCGTCTTGGAGCAGCACGAGCTGATTGTGCAATAACACCCCTGTGTGAGCGGGGCTTTGAAATGCAAAGGCAGAAAGATCTGTTACGTTCATGTAGTGCTGTTGTGGTCTAAGTCAAACAAAGTACACAATATAAATTGGCTGCAATTGCTAATCAGCAGGCAGATTCAGACCAAGAGGCATCTCGCATGTAAATCATATTTACCACTAATTAAATGCACAAAGAAGTTTTTTCCAGGCATTCAAGGTTGCTTCTGCAGAGTTTGAACACCCACACATGCACACACCCATCGCCTCTGCAAAACGACAACTTTTTTGCGCACAAAGCAGTTCATTTCCATGCGCGTGGATTAGGCAAGCACTTGCCGAGATGCCATTCCCATGTTCCCATCCCTGCTCCTGTAAAGGTGCATGGGCTGAGCAGCAGCAGCACCCAGACCCACCGAGAGTTTATCGCTCCCCAGGCACCCAGGTGGCGCCCAGGGTTCAGCCTCATGTCCACCTCAGGGCATTTACATGGCAACAGGACCATTTCAGCCCATTTCCAAGTTCAATAGAGATGGGAGAGGTCTCAAGCTGCTACAGGGTCTGTGAAAACATCTGGTTTGATGGGGAGAGGCCTAAGAGGTTCCATCTCCCCAGGGAAAAACCCAGTCCCCGGTCCACCTTCCCAGGGAAAATCCCAATCCCTGAGGTCCAGCCGCTTGTTCCAGCTGATCTGCTAGCCACTTGACACATGTACCATCAGGCACTCACACCAACAGCCATAGGAGAAAGTCATGTGTCATGTCAGTGTAGATATGCTACATGAGCAAGGCAGAGGTAGCTCAGCACCCAATATATTGGGTATCAGCTGAATGCCAAGGCAGGTGCTGGCGAGGCATTAGGAAAATGCAGCCTTTTTCTCTCTGACCAGTTTTGGGGCTGCCATGAGATGACATGGGCAAGGGGCTGCTGCACTCCCCCTCTTAGGTGTTTACACCCGAGGGATGTGCGCGCTTGCCCTGTCCGGCCGACATCCCAGCCCCTGCGTGTGAGCAGCAGGCAGCATCACAGGCCATGCTCTGCGGCCACAAAGCTGCACACCAGTCAGGAGCCTGGCTGCAAGCTAATGAGATAATTTGGCAGAGGAAAGCTTGGGGTCAACAAAAAATTGGGTGGTGTGCTGTCATGCACTAGGGTTTGTGAA
The DNA here is from genome assembly GCF_964034855.1 of Anser brachyrhynchus. Classification (NCBI taxonomy): domain Eukaryota; kingdom Metazoa; phylum Chordata; class Aves; order Anseriformes; family Anatidae; genus Anser; species Anser brachyrhynchus. The sequence goes on from NC_137717.1 coordinate 335,336, forward strand.
GCAGCCAGCCTGCAGGACAGAGCAGCAAGTGTAGCCTTTAATGGGTGATGAATATAAATCATCTACTAAACATACCTGAAACTACGGTGACTTCAGAACAAGGAGGAGGTGATGACAGTGAAACCGAACTGGCCTTTTCCTCGATCTCCTCCTGGAGCAGCTTTACCAGCAGAGACCTGCTCCGCAGCTCAGCTGAACGCAGGCTCCATGGGCAGGGCAGCAAGGTCGGCCTAGGAGGAAATGCAGAGCGGCAGCACACAGGGATGTCGCATGCTGCAGTCCCTGGCCACATGTGCAGTGCATGAACCCCAGCTTCCCCATCTGCACTGAGCAGCATGGCCAAGCACACCCCAAAATCCTGATGCCTCTACCCAGGAGCCGCAGCACAAGGTGCTCCAGGAGCAGGGGGCTCCATTGCTTTGAGGAGCAGGGTCACTCACGAGCATCATCTGCGTTTGCAAACAAGGCTTTAATCTGCACTACCCGGCACGCCTGTGAGCAATCATCATGCTGCAAGGATGTCGGCATGCACCGGCCCTCGCACAGGACACATTTGGATCGCATTATACTGGGGGTGTCAGCAGAAGGCATGGTGGTGAATGCTTCAAGGCCCAGAGCGTGGACAGAAAGACATTCCAGCTGCTTTCTGACACAGCAGAGACCCATGTACGTGTCACGTGCAATTAGAGGAATGATCAAATATATGTCAAGGCACTGGGAATTAAACTCCTAATTCAGCACAGCACTAGTCCCTGAGAGGATCAGGCAGCAAGTCTGCAAACCCACAGAAAGAAGAGCTTTCCATGTGGTGCAGCGTTAGGCAGCAAAAGCAGCTGTCAGGGCTGAGGATGGGAGGGTTCAGGAAGCGTGGAGCTACTGGCTGGGATGGGCTGCAGGCAGCGGCTGGCAGCTGCTTGTCTGCGACAGTGGGAGAGGTGCAGCAAGCAAAGGCTCGAGCTGGCCCTGCCGTTCCTCTGCTCTGGCCCCTCGTGGAGCAGAGCCACACAGATGGCACCGAGATCTGTCTGTGCTGAGCACACAGGCTGCCCCAGCGCGGAACCCCACCAACACCTTTCCCCCACAGGGGCAGCAGAGGCACGATGCCACCAGCTGCAAGCCAGCCCCTTGCCCTGCCGCCTCCTCCCCGCAGCCACAGCATGCCCAGGCCCCGGGTGCAAACCTCCGCTCGGACGGGCAGCCTCGCTCCGTCCTCCCGTACGCAGCGCCTGCATCCAGGGCCGCCCAGGCGTGAGCGGCCTCGCCAGAAGGGCGCATTTCTGAAGGCAGGCTGTGAGGGGGGGCAGAGGGAAACAGCCCTTGCGCAAGAAGGCAGGCGCTGCTGCGAGCTCGGCGGGACGGCTCCGGGGAGTAATTCCACCCCACGGTGATGGAGAGGGGCGGGGGGACAACGTGGCGTTTAGCAGCCGGTTTTCAAAGCCCACTCCACCCAAGGGAAATGCAGGGGACGTTCAGACGGCAGACAGCGACGGAGGGCCATGTTTCACAACTGCAAATGGCTCGTGCCCCCCACCACCCACGTTTGGGGCGTGTTTGAAATCTAGATGTCGACTTTGTATCTCCTGCTCATCTCCAGTTGAAACATTCCTTCTTGTTTACTGGTCCTCTCCCAGTCACAGGATCCCAGTTGAGCGAAGGAGCCTTCATTTCCTAGGGACATCTTGCATTCATTAGGACATGTTGTTATTGACTTACAAGGCTGCTAATTCTCAAGGTCCAATTTAGCCCTCAAAACCACTAACATGTGTGCTGGGGAGTTGCTACATTGCTGTGACCAGCCAAGTGCTGTTCGCCAACAAAGCAAAGCCGGGCACAAAGGAAGCCTCCATTTAAAGCCATCTCCTCCATCTCCTGGCGCGGCAGAGGTTTGGCTCCTCTCCTCTGGTGCTCAGGAGCTTCAGCCCTGTGCGTTGTGTGGCAACGGCTCTGCTGGGACTTGGTGGGTGACAAGGCTGGCAGATGAGCTCGAGCATCTGACCGCTGCAAATGGGAACGGATGTCAGGAGGGGGCAGCCGTGGTGCCAGGAACGCCAGCAGGGCCCCACTGGGGCCACCAGGACACCTGGCCCCCAGCACACTGTGGAAACGCACGCAGGCTCCTGCCCGAGGAGCAGAGCGGGAGCCTTGGGGCTGGGGGAGCGCAGGCTCCTGGGGCTGGTGCCCGGCAGGCTCTGCACCAAGAGGCAGCGCAGCCAGGCGCCTGCTTCGGGGTGAATTCAAGTGGTTTAAGAAGTTGCCTCAGCCGCAGATGAACTGTGGCAACTGACCACGGGCTCCTTGTCTGGTCCCGGCATTAAGTAAAACAGGCTTGCTTAACTCCCCATCTCAGGGTACTTCTCCCTACCTGTGCTACCCAGGTAGCCAACAGGGAGGGGCAGGTTCATAAATTGCCTCCTAGCAGCCCCACTGACTATATATAGTGAGCCCAAGCTCTTAACTTGAGCCCCTCAGGGCACTGACTCACCAACATAGGTGGATTAAAGTTGGGTGGCTGAAGCAATTACAGCCCCCAGCTGCCAGCCCCACCCCAGCTGGGAAGCTGCAGCCCCCACAGCGGCGATGGCTGAACCACACTTGAAGCAATGCCTGAACCACCGTGTTTACAGGCTGGTGAATGAAAGCAGCGCTGGGGTGCTCCAGCGAGCCGGCCCACAGCCACCACAGGCTCCACGGCGCGATGGCGGCTGATTGCGCCCGGTGGGGTGCGCAGCCCGGGGCCTCCGCTGTGGGTTCCGCAGCAGCCGGCACAGGGGCCAGCAGGGACGCAGTCGATGCACCTGTGGAAGAAGCTGCTCTTGGAAAAGTCCTCTTGACTTTTGCTGACCAATGAGAAGCTAAGACCGTGGACAAAGCCAAAGGAAAAAGGAGGAGACTGAACCTATGGCCCCCAGTCCATCGCTGAGCTGGTACCAACTCCATCGCTTCCTTTCCCCAGAAAAGGGGAGGTTTGGAAGCACCACAAGGCAGGACAAGACGCCCCTTCCCTGGGCATACAGAGCTTGGCACGGGACCAGGAGCTGAGGCCACCAGCACAGGGATACCTGAGAAAGGCACTTGCCGATGGCTCATTCATTGCTCCAAGTTTGAGGTGCTATAGAGGTCTCTTCTGGATGAGGGGGTCTGGGAACAGAGTTCCCCCCCCCAGAAATCCACCCTGCAAAGCCCGCTTTGGGCACCAGCTGGCTGCATCTCCTGGGACCGTGCCTGGTGCCAGGCCGACGGCAGCCAGGCCCCGGGCATCTCGCCAGCACTGCCCACAGGCTGGGCCTGACAGGCCGCCTTCCCCAGCTGGGCCTGTCCCAGTACACACCGGTCAAGCAAAGCCCATGCACTTATTGCTGCCTTCCCAGGCAGCTCCTTGAACAGAGCAGAGGCGACAGCAGCCAGGAATTGCATTAGCCCCCTGAGGTGTTTACACAACGCACAGAAGCAGGAAAGCTTCTGGCCATATAAATATCTTCACACACACAGGAGCTGCTCGAGTCACTCACGCAGAGGGATAGCAGCCCAGTTAAGCACAGGGGCCCAAACCGCCAGAAAGATTCACAGGTTTGCAACATAAGGTCCAGAGGCAATGCAAACTGCTGCTGTGGTGGGAAGAGAGAGGGCTGGAAGGGAGCAGAGGTGGCCAAAGCTGTCAAAGGCAAGTGACAGAATCCTGAAATCATTAAGGTTGGAAAAGACCTGCAAGATCGTCTGGTCCCGTCATCCCCCTACCACCAGTATCACCCATGTCCCTAAGTACCACCTCCAACCTTTCCTTAAACACTCCCAGGGACGGTGATATTGTTAACACCCAGCAGGCTGACATGTCTCCAGGGCATGGTGCAGAACCAGGAGGTGCTCCAGGCCCAGGAGAGGTCAAGGTGTCTTCACATGCTGCTATACCCAAGCTAATCCACCCTAGCTGCAGGTGAGGCGCCACGCTGATGCAACTCCGTCACCCGCAGGCTTGGCAAGTACTGCTTCGGGCAGCACGTCCTTGGGCAGCAAAGCGAGCAGGACCACCTTGCTTCAGACACGCTGTGCCTGGGAAGGCACTCCCTGGACAGCATGGCCAATGGAAATCACTGGGGTGCTGTGTTCCCTTTGGAAATCAGACACTGCGAGGACTTTGGGAAGGGACTAGACTGTCTTTGAGAGCCCACTGCAAGGACCAAGTCCTGGGAAACCCGGCCTTGGGCTCCTTTGAAAAATTGATTCTCAGGTCATGGTTGAAGGACTTGAATTCATTACCATACATTTAAAAAATGCAGATGAAGAAGAGCCTGGGACCGATACACCTTGCTACAGGCAGGCATAAGGCAACCTAATAATTAAAGGCTTCAAGTATTTCTTCCCAGGTTCAAGTCATCACTTAACTGCCCGTCAGACAACTTTGTCCTCAGAGGAAGCTGGCCCTGGCCACTGCTCTTGGAGTGGCTGTTCAACATAAAAGTGATATCAGACAAAACCAGTGAAGCACCTGCCGATTAATGCTGGCATGAGACATGCCATCACAGGGCTGGTGACCTTAAAGGTCACCTAAAGAAGTCATCCATGTTAAATAATCAGGAAAGTCTTTGTTGGCACTAAAAATCTGCCTCTATCATTGGATAAGCAACCCCAAAAGTTTTCAGCAAGCAACACATGTTGCCAAACACAGAAGCCCTACTGCACACAGAGGCTGGGCTGCTCCCAAAACGCTGTGCATCCTCAGAGAGCCCTGAGCCTGGAGATGGCCTCCCAACACGCAGCCGTGAACAGCACCAAACCGTGCAAGGCCTTAAAACAAGAGCTGAAAAATTCAAGCAGATCATTTCCTCCTGGACATATTTGGGAATGTATTTATTTTATATCTTGTGAAAAAATTCCAGGATGTAAGTGAGAAGCCAAGAATGAAGGGGAAAAAAAAAAAAGGAGGGGAGGGGGGAAAGAAAGAAAACAAATTTGAACTGGGAATGTTTTACGTGCAGTATTAAATCTCCAGCACACAATGAATCACGCAGTTCTTGGTCTAACAAGAAGGACTCCAGAAAGTCTGTAGTATGAAGGAGTCACTGGAGACTCTAAGAAATATGACAAGCTCAGTCCAAAGTGCACAAAAGAAGTGTTTTTTGTGTGTGTGTGTGTGTGTGTGTGTGTGTGTGTTTTTAAATAGAGTAAGAAAGAAAGAAAAGAAAAAATTAATGGTAAGAAAAATTCTCTGAAATTACAGTCCTACAACAGCTCCATTTGTATAATCCTTCTCATACCCAGAAGCACTACAAAACTGTAGTGCTCAACGAGACTAGAAATAGATGACAATGCAACAAGGACAATATGTATTTGAACTTTTGTTCAGATCTCAAACGTGTGTTTATGGTGGGACAAGCACATAGGTGAGTGAATGTGCCCACAAGCAAGTATGTGCATACAAATCACAGAGAAACAGTGCTGGAGCCCAGGGAGCCGCCGAACCTGTTCCCTCGCCCAAGGCGCACTCATGTTTACATAGACAAACATCTGTCTGAGTGCTTTAACACGTCCTTCACCCCCAGTGGTGGCGGCTCCCCAGCCTGCTGAGACAACTCAGGCCTCTGCTGCAAAGCCAGGGATGCTGGGAAAGTCCGCACCTTGTGTCCTCTCTTCTGGACGTCAGTTCCCCTCCGCAGCTCCTGTTTGCACAGGGGGGATTTGTGCTTCTTCCCGCTACTCGTTTCTCTAGACGACACACCATGTCCCTTCGTGTATCCTGCTTGAGGCTCCCAATGTCTGCCTCCTCTCTGTGAAATTCCAGAAATAGCCACTTACCTTTGAGGTTTGACCTTACAGCCTCCAGCCCTGACTTCTCGGCTGGGGCAGACGTGCACAGGACAGCACAGCAACCAAAGCGGTGCAGAACCACCCAGAAAAAACCCTGGGGAAAGCTTCCACTCTCCTGAAGCTGCAGCACAGCCTCTCCCAACGTCTTCCCATGCGTGGTTTGAGCTGGGCAAGGCAGGAGCCAGGTTCCTCTTTTTAGGGCTGGTGATCCTAAGGGGTAGATCTGAAGGAAGGTCCAGTGCAGCTGTGCTACTGATTTAGGTCTGCAGAGGGTACGTTCAGCCAAAAGCTCTCCAAGATGAGGTGCACGAGAGCTGCAGGGGTGATGCCCAGTGTGCACAAACTGAGCAGCCTCTGGCAGCTGCACAGCCAGAAGAAGAGGCAGGAGAGGCCGTGCAGAGACCTGGCCGGTGCTGCAGCAGCAGACCCCTTGTCCACAGTTCCACCAAGACCCCCACCAAGACGTTGCTTTGCCCGCTACCCAAAAGCTGCACCGCAGCAGTTTCCCAGTCCCAAGGCAGGACACAGAGCTGCATTTCTTACCAAACCTGTCCAGGCTGCTGCTGCCCAGCTCGGGACATGGCTGCCCCTTTGGTATTTACAGCAAAGCCATGGTTCTGCAAAGAGAAATCCCCCCCGACAGGGAGCATGTGCATGTACAGTGGGGCTCCAGCTTCTCTTTGTGCCTGCGACAGGGAGTGGCCAAACTCCACAAGGAGATTGCCCACACATACAGGCCAGGGTGAGTCCAAAACTTCTGGCCTCTCTTAGTCAAAAGCAGCAATGTCAACAGCAGAATGTCCTGCCTTGCCCAGTCACACCAGGCTCCAACTGGAGCGATTAATCTAACATGTGGAAGGAGGAATGCAAGGGTCAGCAAGCAAGAGGGGCTGGTGGAAGAGCCTCCAGGAAGGAGTGGGGCTGCCTTTTTTTCAGTAGAACAACAGGCTGCAGGAAGCAAAAGATCAACCTGTCAGCTTGGCTCAGCCCAGCCATCAGTCTGTTACTTCACAAGCAGTGAAACACTTTGTGGTTTTGCTCCATTACCACCATTGCAGGGCCTTTCTGGAGAGCTTGCTTGCTTCTCGAAGCAACTTTGATGCAGGGTGAATACAATAAAAATGGGGGAGGGGTAGAAAACTCACCCCATGGGCATGCACAAGCACAGCAAACTCTTTCCTTGGCCTTTCATCTGCCTTAATAACATGCCTTCTGTGGCATCTATAGAAACCTGCTAATAGCAAAGAATATGAACTAAATGTGTATCTAACTTCTCCACATGTTAATGGCTGTGATGGAGCCTGGGGAGCACAAAGTGAGGACAGTTACCCGGCCAGACAGCAGCAAAGAGTCTCTGAGCATCTGCTGTGGTTAGCAAGTGGCCACACCGTTTAAGCAGCAAGGGCACCAGCTTGAGAGAGCTGGGGTAACTCCTGGCTCCCCCACCCTCACCCTACCTGTCCCATCTATTGCCAGCAAAATGGGGACATGAGACCTTCAGATCTCACTGTTAAGCTTTTTCTAGAATGGATTGATGAGTACTATGGAAGAGACCAAGGAGAGAGAGGTATTTTTTTCTTCTCCATCAGTACTCCACTGACCCTGAAGCCTCACTGCATATCTGCAGCAGGGAACTTCCTTGCTTCGCTAGAGCTCCATTAACGCAGCTTGCCATATGGACCACGACCACTGTGATTAGTGACCGAGTGTCATGAAAGCCACGTCCCATTGGCAGGGCAGGAGCCCAGCACAGGTCATTTCAGGAGCCTAAACTCAGCTCTGCTAATTAACACTGGGCACTGCACAGACAGCACACAGCAAGAGGAACCACACCGGCATCCAGCCGTGCTTCAGGTTCCTCCGTGGGAAGCCAACAGGAACAGGCCAAGGAAACGCCCTGTGGAATGAGATGGTCTCAGAAATACCATGGTAAGAGGCACTCGTCCTGACAGAGAGGCACCACACAGACTTCGGTCAGCAGAGCTGCTCTGTAGCTTGCCCCAGGGGTCTTCAGAAACTGCCCAGATCTGGAGCTGTGCTTTGGCCAGGCTACAGAGGCATCTTGGTGGTTTGTGGCATTTTGAGGATGGGGACTCCTACCACAGCACCGATATACACCCATCGATTTCCAGTGTTCCTCACTTGATGCACGAGGAGGGATCCGATCTGTGGCGCAGCTGGACAAAACAACACAAACTTGCCAGAAAAATCCACAGCCTCGTATGGGGTCCCGCCTGTGTGGGCACCTCTGATTTCAGTCTTAAGAGCATCCATGTGCTCCACTCACAGCTGAGGACCCCTAACACTTAGAGGACAGCACAGGAAAGCAAGCGCTCACCCAGAAGGGTCCCCGATGTGCACCCGCGGCCATCTCTGACCTGCACGCTCGGAGGTGCGAGACCCGCACCAGCGCCCCGGGGATGCGGCACAGGCCCTACGGGGCGGGAAGGAAACTTTCTCCGCATTTCCCCAAGGCGACCCCCCCATCCCCTGCACGCCCCCCGCTCTCAAGAGGGGCCAGGCCGCGGCACCGCGGTGCTCCTCGCCCTCCTCCCCCTCCCCTTCCCCGCTCGGGCCTTGCTCGGTGCCCCCGGCCGGGCCGCGGTTCCCGGGCCGAGGCCGCCCCCTGCCGGCCCCGCGGGGCGCTGCCGCCGCCTCCCCGCCCTCCGGCCACGGAGGGCTGTAGGGGACCGGGATGCTGCGGAAACGGAAGGTTCGCAGCAACTCCTTACGCTGTCGGTCCCGCTGTCAGCTTCTTCAAACGCAACGCTAACGTGAGCTAGCAGGCTCCCAGGAGCGGGCATCTCGCCAGCTTCCCAGCTTGAAAAGCACAGCCGGACACAAGGCAGGCCGGGATCCACAGATGCTGAACTACCATCGGAAAGTTCGTGCCTCACCTTGTTTGCATCCTGCATTTCCCTAATGAAGTAAAGCCGCTTGGATCTCACATGGACACAGAGAAGCTTCTGGCAGCTCCAAGGCTTTTCACCTGCCACCACCTTTTCATCTGCCACCACATGCCCCAGACCCTTCTAGGGGTCCTCTCCCACCTCTGAAACTGAAGCAGACTCTGCCTTCTGCACTGTTTTTGGAAGAGCCAATACACACAGAACAGAGCCCCAGACTGATCCCAAAGCAAAACTGGCTGCAGAACCAGTGGTCTCTGATGAGATCCGCACCTGGTGTATACAGGTTGCAGTGAGCAAGAGGGATGCTGTGCAGTAGTGGGGAAAAAAGGTCCCCCAAGAAAACAATCTTTCAGGAAGGCCCTTGACAGACAAGCTGAAGTACTAACATGCTTTCCAGAGCCTTGAGGACCCCTTTTGCACAGAGAGGATGAAGCAGAACTTCACAGCCAGGAGCAGACCCAGGAGTCCCGATCCCCTGAGATCCACACCATTTGCTCAGAGCAGGCACTGAGAGGCGAGGACTGTGCGCTTTTGCACTAATCCAGTGCCTGGAAGGGCTTAGCAGGTCTCCAGTTTATCACCAGGGCAGCAAACATTGAAGATTTGGTTTTCAGCTCAAAAACCTAAAAAAAAAAAAAAAAGCCCACCTAATTTGCGTAGCCAATATTGAGGCTTTCTTTTCTGAAAAGGTCCAAGGCAGCAATGCATATGCCCCGATCGGGAGCAAAGTCATCTCTGGAAGGCAACAGCAGCTCTGAAGCCTCTTGCCTTGCTGAGGTTTTCATTAACAGCTGCTGATCTGAACTCCTAGATGCAGCATTTGTCTCCTCAAAGCCTTGGCTTTGTCTGGGTGTTAGTGCCAGATGCAGAAGTTCTCCTGGGTCCAAGTGGGTCTGCTTTGCCCTCTGCGCACACCAGCCTCCCCACAGCATAGCATGTGACGGGATGGAAAAGCGCAGCCCCGAGGGGCAGCGTGCGGCCGGAGCGGCAGGCAGTCTCCCTGCAGAAGGGCAGCTTTAAGTTGGTGATGCTGGGGAGACATCAAAACAAGAAAATCAAACGGAAGATTATTCAGAGAATCATTTTAATGCCTGGAGGAAGAGAGTGGGCAGAGCAAAGCCAATGAAACTGGCAGGACTGAGTGAGTGGTTTGCAGGTTGGGGCTGTTTTCAGGAGGGCTTTGGCCAGATGTGACGAGATGCCCCGTGCCCCTCCACCTGACACCACTGCTTTCCTCTCAGCCCAGCCTGTGCTCTGCGTGGCACAAAGTGACAGACCCCAGGGGCAGCCTGAGCCCTGTGCTCCAACACCGACGCTGTGGCAGGTTCTCTCACCTACCCAGCCAGGAAAGTGGTTTCACAGAAACGGCAAAGGCCTTCCATCGAACAGCTGCATCTGCAGAGCAACATTTGGCACACTGAGGCAGGTTTTCTCTCTTCTACTGCCACTCCTGATGGGAATTGCGGGAATAAGCAGTGCTGATGGGAAAACAGAGCCTCTGGCATGGAGGGGGCAAAGATGTCTGACTGTTCTGCCACAGCCCTCTCACGTGGTAACCAGCCTTCTCCTCTGCAGACCCCTCTTCTCCCTCCTGGCCAGCTGCTCAGCTGGAAGGAGCAGCCTTGCCAGACTGGTGCTGTGAAGACGACATGAGAAAAAAAAAGTCTCCCATGAAAACTCACTCAGGAAGGCGCCTGGCAGACGATGTGATGTACCGACACATTCTGCAGAGCCAAGTGTTTATACTGAAGTGAACTCTGTACAGATATGCACTCTAGGCTGGGCAGAGATCAGGATCACAGCAAGGGTGTAAATAAGATCATGAATGTAGCACTGATTCCAGTTTACCCACTAACAACGCTCCCAGTTACTTAAGGAAACATTCCCAGGAACCATTCCCATTTGCTATCTAGCAATTCAGGCTGCGTTTTTCTCCTCTGTTGAACCAACGCTCCCGATAAAGCAAGGAACCTTCCAGCCACTGTCTTAATGCAAGGATACAGAAAAAAAATCCTCACCTTTCGCTGCCTGTTCCAACCAGACAGCAGGGCCAAATCAGGGATCCTGGGGAATCAGAACTGGATTCCTTCCTAGACCTTCTGTTAATGCCAGGAGAGGCACTCCACCCTCCACATGCAAAGGGGGTCCCTGACACGCACCCACATTCCACCAAAATGGGTGCATTTATAAGATCAGCTCCCTGTGGACATAAGATCAATCCTTGGAAGCAGTGTGATCACGGCAGGACAGCACTGCAGCTGGGTTGTTTAACCTCCATACAGCATACCCCAGATACTGCTTCACCCCTTCGGGTCAGGTCACAGTGGGGGACCTCTCCTCCCGGCTGCGCTGCACGATGCAGACACGCGCTGGGTGACTCACACAAGGGCACCCGGAGTCAGCAGCAGAGCCAGCTACAGCGCCTGTGAGCAAGTAACCTGGAGGGACCCCCAACGAAGCTGTGAAGCTCAGCTATTCCTGGGAACCAGTCACAACTTGCCTTGGTTTCAAGGCCTTCTCTTATCTTTTGCAGCAACTTGGGCTCATTGTGAAATCTTACCACTGGAGATGTTAACAGCTAAGATTTATGGCTTCTGTAGTTTCCCTTTAATAGCTTCAGCTGGGGAAGCGCTGGCGAAGGATGAAAGATGCTGGTACGGGATGGATGTCAGGAGAAGACTTCAAAGACTTCCAATACATTGAGTCGCGTTATGATACTCAGGATCCTTCTCTTACAACCATCCAACACTCTCAGGAGCCTCTCCCTCCTTAAGCACAGGCTTAACCATTTGGACCTACAGTCAAGCACCTGCGTCTCCTCTCTAGAGGCTCACAGGCAGGATTCCGCCCCAAGGAGCCCCTGTTCACTTGCTCCCAGCAAGTTTCTCATCACCTACAGCACATTTTGAGTGGTACCTTCCTCCTTACCCCAGACTTCCCTAAAACCTTCACGTTCCCAAAGATGCTATGAAATGCCGACTGGCTCAGACCAATGCAGTAACCACTGCAAAATCCAGCCTGCAGCAGGAAGTTTCATGGGAAAGAGCAGCAAATTCTGCTGTAATGACTTACAGAATAACTACCCATAGGGAAAGTTTCATCTGGAGGGGAAGGACAGAGCGAGTCTGAGAAGGGATTTTGCACACTAATAACTGTGGATTGCATTGCCCTGTGGGCTAGTCACACTGTGAGAAAGTTTGCTCGTGTGCATCTTTCACTGCCCACTAGTATGAAAGGATCCTAGACTAACTGAACTGGTCTGTCACACGTTGTGACTGCAGGGCAGGTAGCTGGGACCCGGGAAAAATCTCCATCCTGCAAGTGTGCAAAATTTCTTTCTTCAACAGATTAGCACAGAACCCACCCAATGATCAGAGCAGCATTATTCCACAGTCTTGCTATGGCAAATTTTACTTCATGGTTGATTCTGGTTCAAAGTCCAGAAACATTCTGAAAATAGTTAGAACCCCTTGAAAAAAAATCTCATGCTGAATACTTCGAACCTGTCAACCCCTCGCATGATGCCTGCAGTAAATGCGCGTGTGCTGTAGTGTATCTGATTCCTAGGCGAGTGGGTGCAGCAAGACAAAGAGCCAACCACTGCCTTAATAAAAACACAAACTACAGGAACTCCCAGTCCCCATAAGAAATATTGCCTGAGGAAATTAAAATTAAGAAGTAGCTGAAGCAGCATATGCCTGCCTACACCTTAAACCCACATATACAAGCAGGAGTTGTAATAACTCTCAGCATTCTCCTGCCCTGTGTCCCTGTGACCTTGCATGGTGTATCCTGGCTTCACATGCTCATTTGTCACAAGTAATGCCACCCTGCATGCAAACAGCATTTTATGCTGTCCTGGTCCCTGAATAACAAGAAAAGTACAAGCTTCATCATATGGGTCTGTTTCAAACATACCCAAAGCAGGAGCCCATGGATGTAGATCATCCCAGCCAGATCAAATGAAAAAATTCAGCTACAAGCCACAGAATCAGTATGAATGCTAACACAGCTTTGTTACACTGATGTAACTTCGTTCTCAGTGAACCAGCAAAGCAAATAAACAGAAGTCATTGTGACCAGAAGAGCTAATAGAAGCCAGTTTCCCTATGGCACATGCCCTTGTCCTCAAGCACTCCTCTCCGCTGCAGCAACCTCAGCTCTCCTCTTCACCCCACAGCCTGCTGACACGAGGCAGGGTGCAGCAGTGCCGTAACTCGTCTGGAGCTCTGCATGTGCTTAGGCCAGCTCTGCTGCCAGTGCCAATACAGCAGCTGAGCTCTGCCCTTCCTTGGATCTCACAGGGACATGACTGTCCAGGATACCTTCTTCTCCTTCAAGTTTCCTCACTGGTATCTACAGATGGAAAGCACTACTAAAATATTTTAATGGAAATCACTCCCTTTTTATGAAAGCAAAAAGCAGACAGCACAAAGGAAAACAGCTTGCTGAAAAGAGGCAAGAAATCAACCCAGGTCCCCCTGCATCAAGTCCAGGGAACTATTGTTAAGACCACAGTTCTTACACAATTTACTCTAGAAGAAATTCATCCCCAAAACAACCTCCAAAGATCCTACAGCTGCAGAGTAACAGCTTGACTTAGCTCACAGAGCCCAGTTCTACAGCTTTATGAGGCAGTAAATTGTTCAGGAAGAAGAAAGGGGTCTTTACCTTTTGCCTGGCATCCCACATAGCTGCAGGAGCATTCAGGAGTGTAAGTTCTCCTTGGAAAGCTGTTTACATAGCACGACAAGCACAGAGCAACTGGGCCTCTGGGAGAAGGCTGTAAGGTGGGGTTCATTGCTACCAGGCACTAAGCTGACTGCAGCTGTCTGCCTCGCCAGAAGGCTGCAAGTGGGCTGCTCTAAATTAAAACCAGGAGCCAGCCGCAGCCATGCTCCACATCCAGATTATAGCATCACACAGCAAAGGCTGCAGCAGGGGTATGGGACTAAAGGAGCAGTAAGAGCAGAAGCTGTCACAGACAGATGATACTTAATGCTGGGAACAAGTAGGGGCAGTCAAGACTGTTAGGTTTACATGCTGGGCAAAAGTCTGACCAACAAGATTCCCGTTTCTAGTTTGTCACTTACATTTTGAGAGAAGAAGAAAAGGTAAAAAGAACAGCTACCTGCGCCTGGGTTCTGCTCTCACTCTGACCACCAGGATCTCTTAAGATACTGACCAAAGATTTCTGAAAGCCACAGTCCTGTATTACTAATGGGCACATCAGAAGATAGGATTGGAACAGGACTCAAATGGGCACCAAAATAGAGAACCCACTCTACTGCCCAGCTCTGCCTTGCAGGCACCTCTCTCAGGTAACTAAGCTTCCTCTTTAGCACACCAGCAAACCTGCTGCCTTGGAGTGTTTTACTATTAACAGCAGCTTCTTCAGCTTCTTAGAATCAGCTTTTTAATCACACATCACTTATAACTTTGCCACATTCAACATCTAGAGCTCAACACTGGAAAAGGGTTCTCCTCTACCCTACATCCTTTGGTACATTCTACCAATGCATGGACAGAAAAGGTCATTTTAACCAGAATAAAAGAGGAGCCATATCACTTTAATCAGACTCTTTAAAATAAGAATTCCATGTGCAAACTGACAAAGTCATTCTCCTAGGTCCTGCCAAGCCCTTTGCCGTAGGCAAAGGAGCTGAGACATCCCTTAGCATCAATTTTGTTTGTTTATAAAGTTCACGTTTGATCTTTGTTTAGCAACTGTTTTCATCTCTCTGTCCAGTGGTAAGAACACAGCAGTTCTTCTCTTGAGTCAAAGAATCATGAGTTCTCTTTTTCTGGCTCTGGAAACCATCCAGCATCAGCTCTGAGCGCTCACAAGAAGTTTAGCAAGACCAAGTGCTGAGAGAAAGACCACGTACCTCCACGTACCTGCAGAGAGAAAGACCACGTACCTCCAGACCTTTCATTTTTCTCTCACAAAGTTAAAAGACGGGCAGCTGTTTAAGTCATCTTAAGTTTATTATGTTTCAGAAGTTATTTATCGTGACAAATGTATTACTTTCCCTGATCTCTGGTTAATTTTGAACACAGCAGTCACGACCCCAAGTTGCTCAGCCACGACACACTTGTGGTAATCTCAGCAAAATACTAACCCAGGCTAAAGAGCTTTGTTACTGCCAGTGTTGCTGCACTTTTTTTCTCATTAAACTGCATTAAGTCTCACACTATACCTACTGAGTACAGTAGACCACCACAAAACCAAGCATTTGGATGCGAGCTATTCACCAGTTCCAGGTGAATCTTGCTGTTGCAAAGAAAATTCACCGGAGTAAAGCCCTAGAGCAGCACTTCCCAAAGACTTGCGATTAAAATGTCTGTCGGCTTCTCACAGACCATTCACCTTTCGTTAACACTATCCCCTGCTTCATGTAGGCCATAAAAAAATCTCTCATTGGCATCATGCACCACCTGCGATTCACAGAGAGGAGTTTAGGAACCACTACAGTTAAACATATTCTTGATTAATGAGTCACTACATCCACCCTTTCTCCTGGAGACTTTGAGACAGCAAAAATGTTTAGACATTCAGCTCATACTTAGCTTTCATTGTAATGGGTGTCCAAAAGCCTTCAGGCAACCACGTCAAATGAGTTCCTTTTCTATCCCACTGAATACAAAGGTTTGTCCACTTTTCTTTTTCCTTCCATAAAAATCTCAACTGCACTCTGACAAATTGAATTATTCCTACACCAGCACGTAGTTAGAGATACTAGCAGGCTCTCCTTGGCCTTTTAGCTACTGTATTTTGCTGCTGTTTATAAGAAAACTGATTTGAGGAAGTAATTTGAGAACTGTTTGTGGATTTTCCACACCTAATTAGTATTACTGAAACTTTTGGAAAATAGTGTTTTAGCCTCTTTGCAATAAAAAAATTGAGTTTGAATAAAGTGTGCTCATTGCTAAAGGAATGAACCAAGACAAATCAGATCTTCTGAAATGCGAGCAACACACCTGCATAAAATATGGAGCTACACTAACAAAATGAGGAAATCATACAGCCATTCATGTTGGAAAAAATGCTAGCTTATTTCTAGGAACTTCAGTGAAACATCACAAAAATAAGGTGATGAGCATCTAAAACAGTATTTCCATACAAGATGCCAATACTTCAAGGCCAATGCCATTAAAAAAAACTTAAGATGAACCAGCACTTAACATCTCCAGATCTTCCTGTGGCTTGGTTGCCCAGAGAAGTTGTGGATACCCCATCCCTGGAGGTGTTCAAGGCCAGGTTGGATGGCGCTTTGGCCAACCTGATCTAGTGGGTGGTGTCCCTGCCTAAGGCAGGGGGGTTGGAACTGGATGATCTTTGAGGTCCCTTCCAACCCAAGCCATTTTGTGATTAAGTTCAGTCAAAATAGGCCAGAGTACAAACAAGAATACTCAAATATAACTGGGGTCTAGCTAAAGCCTGTCGGTGTTGGGAGAGGCGGCACAGGAGAGGAAGAGGAGTGACAAAGCACAATAGTCACTGCAGTTCAGATTCCACTGGTCTCAGTCCTTCCAACTGAGCCGAACAGATACTGACTATTTTCACAATTACTACATACCACTATTTAGGTGGTTGAAATCTACACCACTGCAGTTCATTGCAAGAGATCTCCAGACTAATTCTCCTAGGGAACACAGTAATATTTTTGGAGAGATAAGCCAGAGCTATGAAACCTAGATTTACATCAAGTTCATAATTATTTGGATGAGAGAACAGGGAGAATGCAGTGGTCAGAAATAGACATGAAACGTTCAGCCTCACCTAGCTCCCCTCAAGTTCTCTCCATTGCTCACAGTCAGCTTTCACTGAAGCCAAAATCCATCCGTTTCTTGCTAGGACATCCAGTAAGAACCTGGGCACCATACTGAGCACCTGAAATGCCTTAAAACAACATCTAGCAAAAAATAGAAAGGTTATCAGCTAGATGAAAGCAGCACTTGCAGCAAATTTTAATTATACAAAATATTTATCCTAGGACTATTGTTTTTGCTCTTCAGGACAAACACCATTTTCGTAGCTTCACACCATTCCCTTTCTGTATGCTCTTCACACAAAGAGCGCGTTATCTTACTTTATGGTCCGCACAGTTGCATTTCGTGGAACTATGCGACCAAACTAAAGGTAACTGGAAATCTCATTGCAAAACCCAGCTCTGATCACAGACCTCATGGTCAGTAAAATAATACAGGGATACAAGCATGTAATCCTACCAAGGGTTTAATTGTTGGATTTCCTACTCCTTCAGGTACAGCCATTGCTTTCCTGCACACGCTTGAACCCAGATGATAGCATCCCAGATTACAGGCTCCAGGAACGTCTTCTGGATTCCACACATTTCCTTTCAAAAACAAAATGAGACCCAAGATGCACCTCAAACACTCACAAGACAGACAAGAGATTGACATGATAACACTTAGGAAGTTTTCTTCAAAACTTCCACTAGCAGCTGGTGGTCTCTGCCCTGAAGACCTAATACCTACTTACACTCAGATTAAAAGCAGGGGTGTATGGTGTTTACCACAACTAGTTTAGACATACTTGCAAGCAAAAGACAGTAAGGAGCCAGGGCTGAAACTCAGAATAAGAGGACCAAAATCTATAAACCGAGATTTCTGTAGAGACGTGAATTCAGTCTCAATTCTTGAAATGCCTATTTTTAGTGGATTATTTGGGTGTAAATAAGTTTAAAAAAATACAATTTTTTGACGTATTTTTAATCAATTTTCCCAGTTTAACTTTGAGTATCTAGTGTTCTGGAGAAAAACAAGCTATCAAAATTTATATTCTTAAGAGTTTATACTTAAGAATGCGGAAACCTGGAAGGGAGACCAGAGGGAACATAAACCTTTTCAAAGTTTCTGTAGGAGAATTTAATGTTTTTCAATTTGTTCTATTCCTTTGTTAAGGGGCATTACAGCTAGTAATAACGTAAAGAACAGTATGTATTCTGCCTTAAGTAAAAAGGGAAGGTCAAAAAATTGAGAGTATAATTAACTAAAAACTTCTCCTGTAGTTTAGCACACCACATTCATGTCATAGCTTACACATACAGGAACTTAGTCTTCAAAAACAATAGAAAATCTGCTCGGTAGTGAAAATATAATTTTATTTTTAACAATAGCTGCCAGCAGTATACTGGTATATCTGTAAAAGACGTTCAAGAGAGTGAAAGACATAAGCAAACTACAATAAATTGTATCAACTCTTCAAGTATTTCTGCAAACAATGCTTCAATTCTTGGTATCTTGTCTTGGGAGTCTCTATATCCTATTCTGCTCCACTCTTCTCCCATCCTCACACCTCCTCCCTCCTCCCTCCAGAAACAAAATGTAATAGTGGCACAGGTTCTGAGGCAGATTAAATATTTTTCACTTGGGATAAAGCTTTCTTCTGAAGATATTAATTGGATGTGTTCAGATAGTATTCTGAGTGGCAAAGAGTAAAAAATAAGTTGACTGTACTTAGCCACTTTTTGTTCTACATTAAGATAGGCATCAGTGGGTTTGGCTCAGGCATCTTCAACTTATTCATGTCTGTATTCCTTTGATATGAAATGCTAATTTGCTACTTTAGCATAAAAACTTGATTATATCTCTCTTCTTATCATGGAACTGCACGCAACTCTCAATCAGTTTAGACATGCCCATTGCGGAAAAAACACCAATTTTATGGGAAAATTCAAGCGTACAAGCTACATGGCTGTGACTGTCAATGAGGGACGTTTACACAGACCAGCAGTGAACAGTAGATGGATAGGGAAGTTTTGGAGTGCATGAAAACTGTTTCAGAAGTTCGCATGCCTCTTGTTCAACAGGCAGCTGGGTACGCATAAGGAATCTCTTCAAGCAGTAAAGCTTTGTGAAGAAAAAAAAAATCATGCACATACTATAATCTGTTCTCCCACACAAAACCAGGGTGAAGATGATGGATTTTCCCTTTATGTTCAGGAAACAGAAGTCACCTGTTTTAATGGAAAATTAAGAATATTTCAGCTTGAGAATAGAGCAAGTTATTCAGCATGCTAATACACGCAACCAACTTGCAAACTGGAATGCCTACTTGAAAGGGTAACTGCTGTTTTTAAATTGTAGAAGGGGCTAGAAGCATCATTTTAAATTTAAACAGGGGGTAGATTAATTGCTGTTTGATGAAATTAAAAATGCATTTAAAGATCAGATTGTAAACAAGTTGACAGAAGTCAAGAATTTACATAGTTATGAAAGGGCTTTTTTAATTAATGTGGGGCTGGTGATTGGGGCCAGATGAAAGTGCTCTACCCACACCAGACGCTAAGGCTTTTACACACCACCCTAGCTATACTGTGCTGCTCCGAAAAGATCACCTACAAAGGTGAAAGCAGCTCACCCTCCATTAGATTCCTGGACTCTGCTGAAGCCAGCAAGAGGCTGGCCAGCTTCTGCCACAACCCAACAAAGCTGTGCAATAGGAAGCCAGAAAGTAACCAATTCCTTTCACGTTGGACAGTTAACAGCTATCATATGGTAATCGCCTTAGAAATTACTAACCTGGCCCTCATTTGAATTACACCTATAAGGGAAAGGCTCTAACACTCAACACTGCATTGTACTGAGATAAAAAACACATTACTTACAGCAAGAGCTTCAACTTTGTTTACAAGCTTTCAGACATAATCATTAAAATATTTAATGCTGAATATAATGTATTACAAGTGTTTGAAGATTGCCTAAAAAGTAAAGAGAGTATATTATCTACACAAGACAACATGTCTGGTGTTTCAACAAGTTAAGTATTTGTGTGCATTGATATGCAGGCAGCACACACGCTAGAAAACTGCATGAAAGCATTTTCATGTTCATATGCACAGAGTTGCCTGGTGTATTGAAGCGTGCACACGACGGCTAATTTGCTTTCATAAAGAGCAAGGCCTGATTACTACAACCTCAGACAGCTAAGGGCCGTCATGATATAGGTTTTAAAGCAGGGTTAAAAATTTAACAAAACTATGCCCACAATTACATTGCTTCCTATACTGTTTTTAAAGGTTAACTACAGGATGGCAAGGAGCACCAAAATAATGAAGGCTTTTTTTTCCTTTTTTTTTTTTTTAAACTGTGTGTCATTAAAAATGTTTTTCTCTAACAAAAGAGGATGTCATTCCTTTTTCTAGATGCCACGTATCAAAGACTGAACCCCTACGAAGGATTATTATGGCTGAGAAACTTTATTCAGGATGAGAACGTGACGTTAGAATACAGTAATTATTAAAAGGCTACAATTAATTCTTCCTAACCAGGTCACCCTGCAGAACTTACTTTCTGTGCCTCAACACTCCTGTAGTAAGTTATAATAGGATCTAAGTGTATCTATGGTTGTCTTAGAAAGACATGTAACAGGATTGCTAATTGCCTTTATATTGCAATTCTAGTTCTAGGAAGGCAAGACAAGGCACCACAAGCCATGTATACAAATACAGATCTTTTACTCTACTTTTTCTATGTCAAGCTAACATCATGGGTATATAAAGTAGCAAAAGCAGGATGCTTAGAAAAGTCAGGCTGGTTTTCATAAAACCAGTGCTTACCAAAAAAAATTAGTGTATAAAAGTGTTTATGTGAGCATTTTTATGTTATTGCAGAATGTTAAATATTCCAAGAACAACCTAACAGGAATAGCACTTTCCAGCTTCTAAAATCAGTTAAATATAAAAGTATCTTCACAAAAAAAATAGGTATATAAGTCTAGCTTTCTTTGGAGTTGTTTATGGTGGCCTTTTAAAAAATAACCTAGCAATTTATTTCATGCATCAAAATCTTTAATCTTAAACAAGAAAACTATTCACCTGGTTTAGAAATATTTGAAAATTGTTTTAAAAAAATGCGGTGCTATTCCTCAGTGTTGCTGTAAAAAGATTATGTATAGTAGTGCAATGATTACGATTATGCAAAGTTGCAATCCAGGTGCACAGACAAGCAATCAGGATAAATTCAATGTACAGACTTGTTTTCACGCACCATTTCTTTACAAGAGAAATTAATAAGTTTCCTTTCAAAAAAAAAAAAGGAATACTATAATTTAAGGCAAATGTTATCTTTAAAGGTCACTTTAGCTTTCTTCAGGAAAAAAATAGCTTAAGAAAATTCCCAGAAAGACTCCAACTTTAACGGCTATCAGTGTTCAGTTTTATATCACTAATCATTGCACTGCTATTCACCATATACAGTAGCTATCTATCAACTATGACACTAATGTTTACATGTTTTGTTTACGACAGCAAAGATTTTTAAGTAAATATCACCGGAAAGACCTATACAAAATAAAGGCTCTTAACTACCAAAAAGAAAGCCACTTGCAATTTTTAAGGTGAACAGATGGCAAGCATCCAATTCTTTTGGTTTCATGATGTTAAAGGGCATCCTGACAGTTATTTGCTGCAACTCAGAACTTGGGGCAAGTGTAAGCTGATGATTTTTTTTTTCTTAATCTCAAACTCTTGAAGACATAACTAAATGCTAGCTCTGAACTGTGAGCTTCTTCTGGCAATAGTGCACAAGCCTAGATTCAAACTTCCTGATGTTTGAGGTCATTCAAATCCAAGTTTCACATTTGAGTCCACTCTCAACCATCACTGTGATTTCAAATCCAAGAGAAATGTGTGTGGTTTTGTTGTTTTTTTTTTTTTTAAAAAAAAGCCAAATATTCCGCAAATGGCTTTTCTGGGTAAGTTTCCTTCTATATGCAAAGAGGATAGATGAACAGGTACAGTTCAATGTGTTGTAGATATGACAACTGTGTATAAATCTTCTGGAAAAGCAATAAATTCCAAAATACATAAATATTCCTGGTACCATATAGCAAGACAGTATCCTAGACCAATTCATAGACAGGGACCAAATGATTGCAAGGAAAAGTAGCAGGGGCAAGGTAACTCTTCATATTAAAGAATCTAGAGTTGTCCCAGTGCAACATTAACATAACTGCGTTAATGATACTCAGACTTGCTATGAAAAGAGGTAAGGAAAAACAAGGCTATAATTAAGTCTGCAAACTTTAGGTAATTACTGTACCTGGTCTATCCACCATTAACTTTGAATAACTGCAAGTTCATGCAAAAAAATTGCTATCTTATATGAAAAGAGCAGTCTGTTAGAAGCATTGTTACAGAATATGTAAGAAGTCATCTCTTTTGCAAGTGTTTACTTAGTGAGTCTCTTGGCTACATCACTGTAAGCTATTTCAATTTCTTTGTCTCCAGGACAGGTATTGGTGAATTCATCCCTGCTATAAGCATTTGTCAGGTATCTCCAAATCCCTGTCATTTCCTTGGGAATCTCGAAGTTGCGATATTTTTTGGCCACCACCTAGAACAAAAGAAAATAATAAATGTATATATTTCAGCATAAACAACTTTTTCATCCCTCGTCACTCTCTTGCTGTGTTACCCTTCCAACATGCTCAGAGTCACTTCTCGATTCTGTAGAACCTGCCCCTCCGGGATATGCCTGGACCTGGCAGCATACTGCCTCATGTAGTCTTTAATTCTGTCCTCGCCAAAGTAAATACTTCCGTATCCAGGCAAAAGCTTAATCTGTGGCTCCATCTGCAGTACAAAACTGACAAAGATCACTGGAGTGAGTGAAAAGAAACCAACCCATGACTACATAGGCACATCTTCACTCCTGTAGTTATCCTGTGCTACTTCCTCCTTTCTAGACCTCTGACCTGCCTTTTTTTTTTTTTTTTCCTTTTACCTCCTGCATCGAGCTATTTACACTGTTACTGTTAGAGCAGTTTTCTCTACCTGTAAAAGAGGACATCACTTCAACATTACCTGGTCACACGAAGTTCAATTTCCTTCTTCTACCTCATTCATTTACGTATTCCAACTTCCTCCTGTGACCATATTGGTCAGTGCAGTAAAATGGAATTTAGCTTGTCCCACTGTATCATCTACTACCTGAGTTGTCTATTGGTTCACACCTTCATAGAATTCAGCTGCTCTACCCCTAAAGCTTTTGTGAACAGTACCTTCATGTACTGTTAATATTGCAGTTAAATTTACATGGGAGCATGGTTGAAATGAGTTGGTCTCCAGAATGTCATAGACAATAAGCATTTTTTCCTTAATTGTCATGTAACTACATACAAGTCATTTACCTTGACAATGTGTAGTTTGGGTAGCAGGTTGCAGTCTGCTAGTGTCATCTCATTGCCATCCAAAAACTTGCGAGTAGAAATTGTAATATCTTCCATGCTATTTTCATCTATTTCATCAGGAAGAGGAGAGTTCAGATACTCATCCAATTTCTGGAGGGTTTTCAAGAGACCACGTTCTAAGGCTGTTGAGGGAGGAATTGCTTTAAGAACAAAAAGCCAAACCACGGCAAGCAAATTTCAAAGCAAATCAACATTTAGGATATTGATACTCGTACCAGACCTGAAATACAAAATCCACATCACTGTGCTACCCAGAAGAGATTATACAATGAAGGATTTCTAATCCTTGCACAATTTTGGCGACAACACCTCTGCTGGAACTGCAATTGCAGTCACTTGTAACGCTAGTAGCAACGAAACAGAACTAGAATCTCTTAAATATCACATTGATACAGGTTATCTCAAAGTTAGTTTATATACAAGCTTGCACTAATTTGTAACACTGTAAGACTATTCACAAATGTTTATTTTTGGATTAAAAAGTGGCTCATGTCAGTTTCTTAAAACTCTTCCTAACTGGCTTAAATTCTAATTAGAATTAAGTTAAGCTACCTAATCTATTTAATGTCACATGCTCAGCTAAGAGGCACGACTAAGCATGCAGACTACCTAGGTTTTTGAAACACAGCAGCAGAGGGCAGCATAACCCATAAAAACAAAAAATATTTCTCATTAAGAATGTTTGGAGCTCTCTGACTGAAATACAGCAGAAAGGCATTCTGATTCCCTGAATGAAGTTTTCCCTCAAACTACATTGACCAGAAGAGACTTGTACTGAATGACTTAAAGTCCTAATTCAACATTCTTTATCTTTTATTAACCTCACACCTTCCATCTACTATGTTCTCTCCACACAGAAGTGTCTTAATTCTTTACAGAAACTGACATGAACTAAACTCAATTCATCAGTGTGAACAGGAGCACTCAGTCAGAGAAAGGTCAAATATCAAGCGTGCAGTAAGACCTCATCAACTGGACTGTAACTCTGTCACTGAGGCATGGTACAAACTCTGCATGGAATTCGGTTCTGGATGTTAAAATCATTACTACTTAGTTCAAGACTTTTGAATGGCTGCTGCAGAGAGAAATTTCAATGTTAGGGACATGTACAACACATGCACACCCTACTAAAATATCCTGTTTATAAGAAGAGTAAGTGGACAGAATGGTTCTTTTTAAAAGAAGCTTCAAGAGACTTGAAGGGGTGCAAGAACGGAGTGATGTCCTTCTCTTCAACCAATCTCCTCTGCCATACATAGAAGGACATGCTTAGTATAAGAATCTAAGCAGAGACACAAGGCACGCAAAGAGCTTTAAAGTTCTTCATGTTTCCATCCTTTCCCCCAGTCTTACTGGGAAATAAACTATTTGATCTTGAAGAGTGAGACACTTCACATAGCTCTGAACAACACAGGAATATACAGTAATGCAAGTACGGCTATCAGCCCCCCAGTGACATACCTTCATTAGCCTCTGGTCTAGAATTTTTTATAAATGCAGAAAATTTGGCAAATATATCCATTCCAGCCGTGTTTGATTCTGGATGCTTTGGAGAAAGTTTTAGGTACCTAAGAAGTAAAAAGAAGTAGATCTACAGCACATTCAGCAGAATGACGATCAACATATATTAACTAGCATGAAATTACATTTTTTTTAAAAAAAGATTCTATATCACATACATTTACCGATTTATCCATTTTCAGATTTATGTGGAGAACTTGCTTCTTATGTGTATTATCACACACTTCTATTTAAGTTCAAGATTTTTAAATCCAACTTATCAGAGGAAAACCAAAGCACGTTTCTGCCTTCTGGTTCAGACATTTACTTTAAGCGCAGTGTTTGAAACAGACCATAGCAACAAGAACAAGCTCCTTTATTCTAGCATAGCTGTGTTGCCAACAGGGCAGATCAAACAGGTACAAAATGAAATATACTCTTGCCCATTTTCTGTTCGGAGGAGATTTTTTTTTTTCCAAGTTAATATCAGTTGTCCCAGAAAACGCCAAACCTTTCAACAAAAAGTAGTCTTGCAAGCTTTAAAGACAGAACAGTTCATCCTGCTAAAGACGGTGTCTGCATTTTGCCAATGTCTCCCAGTTGAAGTAGAAGAAAGCAAACAGTTTAGAGAAACCTCAAACACATTTCCCATGTTTGTGCTGTTTTACTTAATTATCTCAAGAAGCATTCAGTATTTTCAACTACACTTTCCAGATAGTAAATACTCTATCTCCAGGTTTCATCATTATGCCCAATATGAAAGAATTTTTAGAAAAATATTTCCAATTTGCTTTTAGCAATCATTTCTGTACAATTACAAACTGTTGATCTGCTTATAAAAAGCTGGAAAGAATAATGAAAACAATAGTATTAAGTACAAAGTTTCGCTGATATTCCTGGTGAGAACAAGAAAATGACAAGTTCTTAGAAGCTTAAATAACATCTTACTTCTAGAAGAATGACTTCCCATACAAGCCTCCAAAAGGAGGCGACATCTTAAAAATCAGTTTCTACTATGGTTCATTACTAAGTCAGGGCTAAGTTTTGTATAACAGGCTCATCTTAATTTACATTATTTGGACACATCATCAGAATGGCCTGCCATAGTCATCAAAAGGAAAAGTCATTTAGTCTGAAAAAATTCACGTAACAGGAAGGGTGACAGGACTAAGAAAGGACAATTTTAAAATAAGTAAACATCTTTTAATATAAAGGATGGAAGAGCTGGAGGGAGGAAAGGTATGACAAACAAGAATTCCAAGCTATTACCGAAGTCTAAGCTGCAGTTTACTGATGCTGAAGAACTTATTAACTAGTGCAGAAAATCCCTCTGAGAACACTCCATCTAATCTAAGGTGAGAAATCATCATTTTAAAACTTACTTTGGTGGAGCCAAAACTTCTTCCAGGAACTCTTCAATTTTATTCACATCTGTTTTCACCTCACCATTATAAGTTATAAAGGGTGGATGAGTGCCTGGAGCCAAATTTTGAAGGTCTGCTGGTTTTCTAGGGTGAAATACAAATACAAAAGTAAGCTTGGGACACGCATTACCCTATCTTTCAAAGATATGATCTCAAAAGCAGTGTGTGAGGTTTTCCAGTTCTTGGCAGTTCAGAAAATATATCACCAGTTTTCTTTTAAAAAAGACGTTTAAAACTTAATTAATATTTTGAATATTTTCTTTACCAATTAAAGTGCTTAAAAAACTACTGCTTTCTCCTACCTTCTGGTTACCTACTTTTCCTCAAGTCAATTGTATAATGTTGAATAGTGTGGCTGGAATTAGGTGATATGTACTATTACCACCCCCCAATACATACACGCTCCCTCCTTCCCAACGTATGCAGTACAGAGTTTATATAGAGTGTAATCTGCTATCAGTGATAATCCTCCCCCATTACACATGGCTTCTCTGGAAATAAGCAATGCAGAAAGAGCACTACGTATAAGCCATCTACTTGCACCCACTCTCCAACTCTAGACAAGGTGACGTGCTTAAGCATCATGTTTAAAAATGACACCTGCAGCTTCCTCCAGTGGAAAAAAAAATTACAAATAATATCGGCACACTTAGAGAAGGGGAGGAGAATCTATGACATTACCATAACAAGACCCAAGAGAAACACAGAATCACGCTTAAAATACTTAGACATTTCCATGCAAGACAGTTTTGGTGATACCTCTTGCTATTGGAAGACCAACTCCATCTCCTTTTATACCAATTCTTACCAAGCTAAGCCAGTCATATGCAAGTTGCTCTTCTCTCCTCTAGTGGGCCTTGATGTTGTAGTGACGAGTGACAGGCATTAATTTAGGGGTCTGTATGTCAGCTGCACATACACACCTAACTACTCATTCCCCCCTAAATGCCTAACTTACTCTTTAATGTAAAGCTCTCACATATGTCTTAGCAGCAGTTTTACATGCAAAGCTGGAGTCAATTCCATAATGTGATGTGGATTCGTTAGAAGCTGTAGAATCCAAAACAGACTAAAAAACTGCACTTTTTCTCCCGGTAAGCCATTATGTTATTGGTTAGTCCCATGATAACTGCAGCAGTCTCAGTGTAGGCAGAAATAAAATTACAGTACCGCTTGGCACGACAGCAGCAGCACCTCCCTCCAAATGAAGCTACTGACTACAGCTCAGAAGACTATCAGAAGAACAAATACTGAATGCTTGAAGAACCTTTTCACATTTTAAAGGGCAGCATGCAATTCCTAGCCCCTCAGACCACCCCTGTGTCCTAATATCTGACAGTGGAGGCACCAGGGTGCACCTACATTTCTGGCAAGTTAACCAGAGCACCCGCTAGAGGACGACTACCACCTCTTGGCAATGTGCTGGACAAGGAACAACAAACGATACCCAAACCCAGCAGAAAGTTTGCCAAGACAAAGTTACCCCTTCGTTACTATTTGAAGGAATCTAAGCTAGAGCATCACCCTTGACCTGAGTCTGTGCTTCGCACAGTGCGGCCGTGACTCCGGAGCTGGACCTGCTGTGTACTGGAAAGCCTCCTGACCACACAGGGCAGGGAAACCAGCCCCGCCACACAGCCACGGCCAGCCAGGTCGGCACGGGAAGGCATCTTCCAGGGGCAGCACTCGAACTGTCCACACACACACAGGTACAAGTCTGTCCTGTGGAAACCTAGCTTCTAAGTTCTTACAAGAAGAAGATCCCCTGCCAGGACTTCGTGTCCTGCCCACTGCCGAACCTTCGAAGCAGGGGAAACAGCAATAGCATATAGTGCCAAACGGCACTTAGGACAGCTATGAGCACTTGGCTGAACATGTAAAACCTGATTGAGAAAATGGATTTTCATACTTAAGAAAATTAACTTCCCTGCTTTTAGCCAGGTGACAGAAGTCAGATGTTAATACAAGAATTTAACCATTTTCAATCAATTGTTAAGCTTCCAAGAAGTTACTTCTGACTATGAGTTGTCATTGCCCTCTTACTGTTAGGATTTAAAGTCTGTCACAGGCTAATGCTTCAACCTTAGCTTAACACTTCATTTAAATACAGCTTTGTAACCCACAACAATTATAGGAAGTCATTGTGGCTCACTTCCAATTTTGCATCTTACCTAGATAACATTCCTCAAAAGGAACGTAACTTTAAAAACTAACACAGGCAAGACCTCCAGATTTGCACTAATACTATCAAAGGAAAGATTTAATTTCAGAAGCAGACTAGTCTAATGAACTAAACAAAGAAGTTTTCCGGAGAATCAGAGTGCATCTCAAGGATACCAGAACATTTCATTGACCCCCCCCCCCCCGCCACTCCAGTCACACCATCTGCATCTTTCAAAGACAGCAGAGATTAACATACCACAGCCAAAGCCTAGACATTAATACTGGCTTTGACTTCCAGTTTGCTGCTCTTGCCAGTAGACATTAAACAAACCCTGGCTTACCACATACAAGCCACAGCTTCTCGAGCACCATAAGTACACAGGAATATCCTTAAAAGGTTGTGAACACAACTTCCCTTAACAAAGAACAGCATTAAAAATATATAGTGAAGTTTATTTCAGATACGAAATTGAGCAGTTTAAAGCAATTCCAGGATAGTTAGTACCTGCCCTAAAGTTTGCTGAGGTATTTGGAGGTAGGACCACATACTTAAATATCTGCCTATCACTAGCTTATTAAATGGGCAA
Organism: Anser brachyrhynchus; assembly: GCF_964034855.1. Classification (NCBI taxonomy): domain Eukaryota; kingdom Metazoa; phylum Chordata; class Aves; order Anseriformes; family Anatidae; genus Anser; species Anser brachyrhynchus. The sequence continues at coordinate 363,939 of NC_137717.1, forward strand.
ACTCTTTAACATCAGAGCTCAGCTACAGAATAGCTATAAACATCTTGTGGCTTTCCAAAAGCCAGAATAACAATCAGTGTTTCAGTAATTTCTTGAGGATCAGGCAAAGACCATCCCCCAAATGTAATATGCTCTACTGTGATGTGTAAGTTAGACAAGTACTGAAACGAGTGCCTGAAGAGTTAACTTGGCAAAAAAAAAAGAAAAAAAAACAACACACAAGAAACCCATCTCCAGTTCCTAAGCAGTATTGTACACTGCTGAAGTTGCATTCACCTCTGGGCAGTCTTTAATATTTACTAATCTCTTTATTTAATCGTTGTCTGTCAACATAATTGTAAAACTACACAATCAAGATGTTTAAAATAGGATTTCAAAACTTCTGAATGCAACCCGGCCCTGAATGTTATGACAAGCCCAACAACGTCCTGTGACTGGTTTACGTACTGTAACTGCTCTAGTCACCAGAACAAGTCAGATCTCTGAGCACTGAAACGCTGCTTCTGCGAAGGGAAAGAATAAAGTCTCTGTCTGGCTGAACAGAAGCAAGAAATGCATTATTTCTTTGAAAGAGCTGTGCTTCCCTCTTCATTTGCCTATGTGCATATTTTGTCCTAAAAGTAGAGCTGAGGACTGCAAAACTCTTGTTAGCACAGTGTGATGCTCAATGCAAGCATGGAAGGGAAAAATACATGCCATAAAATCAATCAAAACAGACTCATTTTTTCCTGTGTCCCGAAGTATTAACTTGTGAACTTTTGTATCCACCCCTGACCTTTTAAGCCTCGCAAACAGAGCTTGTCTAACTGCTGAACAGAAATTACACTGAGCCTGAAACACATGCTTTGCAAGTAAACCTGTTTTCTTGGCTAGTAAAATAAATGCAAATGATAAAACGTTACTACCCAGAATCTCGAACAAGTTTGTGTCTTTCCTATAACGGGGGGGGGGGGGGGGGGGAAGAAGAGAATAATTGGCTTGAACAATGAACTTGTGAAATCAGTTCCCTGTGAAATGTTAGAAGTACAAGGGCAAAAACTAGCACCTATAATCATTCTGGTAATGCTAACGGGGTAAAAATACCAGCATAAAACATTTCCACTTGAGCAGTTTGCTGAACTTCACGTTCTGCAAGCTACACTAGACTACAACTAGATATTAGACAATTCAGAACATTGTTTTGTTTGTTTGTTTTTCTTCTGAAACTTTATTCAAAGCCTACAAGGAATCAAGTTTGCATCATCAGCTATTCAAATCTGAATTAGCTTCAACGGTCCTTATTTTCCTTCACCAGTGTGCTAGGAAAAATAGAGTTCATTTGACCTATTCTTGTGCATTTTTTTTGAATTTTGAACTCATTTTGTGTTTTCCCCTTCCCAACATAAAAAAGAAAACCTGAAAGAAAGCTCTCTCTTGTGTAAGAAAGGACAATTTTAAACATCTGCAAGCAATTTTAATTCTAAACATTAGTTTTACATCCCATCATGCCCCCATCCAATCAACTCAAAGTTGCCAAACAAACCCAAATAAACCAATTCAACTGGGATCTTTGGCATTTTAATGATATTTCTCAAACTAGTTCAGCAGTACTAATGCTTCAAAGTATAAAACAGTTCTTTTAACCTTTTTCTAATTTTTCCCCAGATGACTGCAAAAGGTTAAGTAACACCATCATTAAAAGTAAAGCAGGTCCAAAACCTATAAACAACACACAAGCACAAGCTCTGCTCCTGAGGTTTCCACAAACCACATGCAGTGCTACACGGAAGATATGATATATTTGGTTTGTGTGTGCTGGCAGCAATATTTATGTTTGCAGTAATATCCCACATCAGCCAGAGAAAATCTTGAAGCTGCTACAAATGCAAACAATTTACAAAAGCTGCTTTTTACCCCTGTTTGAGGGGTCTGCCTCAGTCTTACTGCACATAGAAATATTTAACACTCGCTGCCACTTCAATGCTGGCAACTGAGAATTAGGTATAACACTGGTATACTAAAAAGCAGTATTGTCAGTCAAAATGGAGGGGGACAGCAGAGGATGTGTTATTTCTTGAAGAAAAAGCAAAACAAGCCACCTCCTTCAAAAAAAGTCAAAAGTGGAGAGGTTAATCCTAGAAAAGTTTACAGATCTTACACTTGATTCATTGGAGAATGCTGTGTATTTCTATTGGCTTTATTTCTGAAAATAAGATTTGCAAGCACTAGCAGCCTCTACTCTCTCCAGAGAGTTCAGTGACTAACATTACATTAGTGCTTTGAAAGCATTACTTCACAGCAAAAACAAACACAAGGCCTCTGCTGAATTTAGCAGTACCGCTTCTAATAAAAGTACATCCAACCTTAGGAAATCGAGATTCCTGGATTCACGTCTCGTCCTTCTCATCCACTACTTCAAAAATAGCGAAGTTATAGTTTAAGTGACATGCAGCATTGTGACATTTATTCTTATGCATAATAAGCAATACTACCTTAAAATCTTTAGAGAGAGGAGGAGTCTGCACATTATTTGTGACAGTTATCCAACATTCATTGCAGATTTGATCCAAGATTTGTTGATCTAAAATACTCATCTGGCAGTCTCTACTTGTGGGGTCTCAACGTAAAGTTAGTATGATTCAGTATTCAGTTATAAGAATCTTCATGTCAGTTTTTAGTTTTACAGAAGAGCATCGTTTATCAAATTCAATAGAATTCATCGGACCAATTATTTTTGATTACAACTGCTTATAACATTTACATTAAGGCTGTCGCTTAGGATTTGAGGACCTTTTTTTAAATTTTGGAAAATAAGACATGCGAGATTTAGAAGCTGCTAACAAATATTTGTTCTACCAACTGTACTGTTGCTTTTCAGATAAACCAAATATTTCTTACCTCTTCAGGTCAACCGTTGTGACACTAAACACCACTCCCTTCAGCCAAAGTATCATGAACAGCCTCTGAGAAAAGGGACAGTTTCCTATGCTTTCACCATCGCTGCCAGCCTGCAGAAGAGAACAGAGCATGACTATTAGAAGATAGAACTGTGCCATCTACACGTGCTCACAATTACTAAAAGATCTTTACTTAGAGACCGTAACAAAACACAAACTCTATTGCCTGTACTGTCTTCACACCACTAGCTCTTCTAAAGACGCAACAAGCTTACAGTCAAACCTAGCGTCATCTTGCAGGAACACTCCTTTCTTCTCAAAGTCCAGCCGATGCACCTGGCACAGATATCCTGATGGCACCTCCATATAATGCATAAAGATAAGCACCCTCAGAATATGTAAATGCATTTCCTATACCGGGAAAGTATGCCTGGGCTTCCATGTCATTTTGTTTCCATGTTTTTTATACCTGGACCTTCCAGTGATGTTTTTTTTTGTAGCAGACATAACTAGGATTTCATTACAGTGAAATTTACAAAAGCCACGCTTTTGACTTCAGTTCTCCAAAGTCAACATTGTTCTTTGGATTTATTCTTTATGCCTTCTTCTACAAGGCACAGACAATTAACTACAGTCATCTTCCAATTTACTGCTCCTCACACTGTGTAGTCCTGCTGAGACAACCGCAACCGGGAGCTACGAAACGTTATTGTACTGCAGGTGCTGTAAGGAAGGACGTAACTAAGTACATAGGGACTTTGCTGCCAAAACAGTAATATTCCAAAGACAGTTTTTATAGGCAATTTATCAACAAGCCTTTGTCCTACCACAACAAAGGTCTATTGCATAACAACAGTAGGCCACTCCAGGGCACCCAGCGATGGCATGCATCTCATGATTGCTCTGACAATGAAGTACGTACTGCTGAGTTGGAAGATTTTAGTATTAAAGTAGGCTAGAATTAGACACTGGAAACCTCAAATCCTGTTAAAAAAATTGAGCTTTTGAATAGAAAATCAACTCATTCTTAAGACTGCGTATGTCAGATTATCTTGACATGTACTTTATATTAAAAAATTATAGAATCTTGCTTCTTATTATTAGAATATTTCCAATAATAATTTTAATCAATGAAATTCTCAAGACCAAGCTAATCCTTTCATTGTTACTATTACCTGTTCCCTAGACGGCTTTAAAACACATTGTAAAATATGCTGGCTGTACTCCTCTGAGAAAGTACACAGGACAATTATGTTTACTAAACACCGCATAGTCACAACTGGAAGGGCTGAGTACAAGGCCTGGGCATTGACTGGTAGAGATCCATCTTAAAAAAAAAAAAGTTTAGGCACTCATGCAAAGGAATTGCTTTTTCTTCAATTCTCTGCCAGTTCCCAGCCATGCACTGAGCAGGGGGCCCAGTGGGGAGAATGAAGAAAGACTGAGCAAGTTAAAAGGACTAACAGCAGGATTTTCAAAGATTGGGAAAAAGGTTTTCAGAGAAATTGCCTTAAATCCAAAAAGCTATTTTATTTTTTTAAAAACTCAACTGCCTTTCCACAGATAAGCCATCTAGACATATCAGGACATGAGGATTCATGACTTATGATACCTCAAGTTTATGCTTTGTTGTGGAGAATATATAGTGCCATTTTTCTTCAAAAATTTACTAGTTTCACTAATGAAGGTTAGAAAGGAGAAAAGTTGGCAGGTTGTTTTTGTTTGTTTTTTGCCTAAGTTACAAATTGCCTCCATTTTCTTGGGAAAGGAAATAAAACTGGTACCTAATTAACAGTATTAGATTGTCTTCAAAGCTGGCACATGACTTCTCAGTGTCTGGGAGCCTAAATTCTAAACCTACTGAAATGAGAAAAAAGACAGTCTGGTTACTCTGGCCATTTTGCTTTATACTGCTCAACACACAATTTTCTATTGGGCACATAACCGTTGAAAGGATTGTAGCTGCTACGTATGGATGACCGCGTTCCTACTTCGCAACATGCTAACATGAAGAAAGAGCTCACTCTGCAGTGTATTTCCAACAGCAGTATGTTTTTATGGGTGTTAATATTTAACCACAACGCCCATCCCTCCAGATTGCAGTGTATATTTCAGAATTTTCCCCTGAAGTGGTTGCTGTGTTTACACTGGAACAGACACTTTCTGCAGTTGAATTATGCCAATGTAGATTTGCACTTGCTTACTTCCCCCCCAAAACACCTTCAACACGTGCAAAATCACCTCTTTTGAAAAACAATATTGAAAAAGACACCACCTCATCCCATCTGAGTAAATATATATATTTTCCTGCCCAGTCTAATTCATACTCTCAAGCAGAAACGATTCTTTGATTCAGAATCGATCCCCATCTTCAAGTTTTACACCAACTTCACCAATGCTATGTAAACCAAGGCACAGGCAGGAACAGCACAGGTGGGCACGTCCCATTCTGTTACGCTGTACCCCACTTCCTCAGGTGGAAAAGCCACCACACGTTTACCGTAAGAGAACATGGGCATCTACCAAGGCGCAACGCTGAGACCGTACGGCCATCCCCTTGGAACCTCGCAGAGGCTGCTCACGCCACCGTCCCCAGGGGGCTCCTGGGGCTGCCACCCGCAGCAGCCTGGAGCAGCTCTCCTCGCTCTCATTTCCTTCAGCGCTTCTGACCTCCTGGCCAGAGCTGGCGCAACACCACATTGCCAGAGGTCTTGTCTTATACATCCCACGTCTTCTTTCACATAATATAATTCCACCACTGAGTTTTATCATTTCCAGGGGAAGATTAAAGAACTGTGACTGGAATAAACCAATCCCAAATTCAGGAAGCGCTTTTGCTTGTACTACAAATGCAATCTTCGTCCATCTGAAACCCAAAACAAAACCGCTTTGAAGTCACAGAACTGAACAAAAATAGATCAAACTTTAAGGCATAGCACGGAACTGTGGCTATCATTGAAGCCCAATAACAAACCCAAAGCAATTCTTCTGAGGACCAAAAAAGGTCTAATGCATTTATGCTGTACCACCAACTTGTACAGAAACTTTTCCTCTCTCTCAATATAAGCATAACATTCAAAATGAACAAACAACATCATCAATAGCATCTGCTTTTGTTTAAGCATTACAGATTTTTTAATTACTTTAAATCAGAGAAAAAGGAATACAGCCCCCTACCAAACAGCAATTTTATCAAAACCTAATGTATTTTCAAAGCTGCAACCAAACAGCTAAACTGAGCATAGACTTTTTTATCTACATTCAGAAGTTTGTCCCACTTCTGCTCCAAAAAGTCCCGAGTTATTCTGAGCACATACTGGAAAAGGAATGCGGTCAGAACGCCAAGAAACTTCTGGCTTCAATGCTCTTGCGCCAAGGAATTCTGCTATGTAACTGTTTGCCCGAGAGGCCCGTTTTTTATCTTCCTGTATTTGATGCACTGAGAGCTACAGCCCAGATCTGTTACAACCGCCATCAAGAGCTGCACCGCGCTGGCAGTGCAGCCCATTTTTCTCCTTCAGTCGCAGACGGAACTTTTTCTCTGGAGGGAGACGAGTTTGGTAGTTGAGTCTCTGTCAGAGCCAGTGCAGACTGATCTTCCCCCTGGAATACGTATCTGTGTCGGCAGTAAAGTACCTTTAAATATTGCAAGAATATTCTGAAGTTCCACACGACTAGTCATGCAGGGGATTATCATACAACAGTCATTTCTCGAGCTTGCTGTTAGAAGCCAGAAATCTGGCATTACCTGGTCTTTTAATCCAGGCCACAATATACCAAGGTATCTTCAGTCTCTAATCCTCAGCACCATCAGACTGAATATTAAACGTTGACTTCTCTATACGAACATCAGTCTAGATTATTTGTTACTTCAACAAGACTATACTAATTCTATACAGAGAAGCTAAAGACATCCAGCTGACTTGAACGAAGTTGTGTTACCTTCCAAACTGACCACAACTAAGAAATACCTGAGAAGATGGCAAAATGGACCTCACGTTACTTGTCAGGTGCGAGGCAGAGGAAGGGCTGGGCAGCCACTGCAGCACGCAGTGGACAGGACTGTATGACGAACTGGGCTGCTTTTAAGAACCGAAGAGTCACAAGGCAGTAAAACAAACCAGTATGCTTCCTGAGAAGACAATCTGATTTATCATAGCCCACAAACTTAAAACAACTAGCAACTTCTAATGTCAAGTACCTCAGATCATGCAAGAGCTACCTGAAGAAATAAAGCTACCTGAAGAAAAAAATCTGCTTATCCCACTGCCCAGGAGGCTCAGCTCAGCTGATCCAGCCAGTGCAGAAGCCACCTCCTTTCTCTTTCCCCAAAGCAGTGACTTCATTCAAATTAGATCGTCTTTCCCCAAAAAATAGAGAGTCCAAGTACTCGTACATTTTTCTAACAGCTAAATAAGCTAACAGAAATAAAAAAAAATCAATTAAAATTGTGAAATGTTTGTGTTTACAAGAGCATAAAAATTAACTTGACCCTCAACACAATGACCTGCATGCATTTACTTTATCAAGGTAGCACTGAAGTTTACTGCAAGACTAACAGAAACTGACAGACAAGAAAAGAAACACTCAAAAGGATCCAAAGCCCTCATTATATAGCATACATCTAAAAGACTTGAGAGTAAAACAGAATTCTAGAAATCTTTGGTCCTGAAGGCTTGCAAAATCGTTTCCAGCAGCGTTAAAAGGAGTATATTATGAGTTTCCCAAATTGCATCAAATGACTGCAGGAATAACAGTAAAGTCAAAGTGCATCTGATGAGAAACGCAATACAGCTCGGTCTCTGCCTATGTAAACAAAGGCAAAGAAAGGGCAGGACAGTAGACCACCCCCCCTCAGGAACGAAGAGCTATCAAAGCAATTTTTCCCAGACTTGATACACCAGGAAGAGGAGGGAAAAAAAGTTTTGTTGAAGAAGGAAAAATCCAATTTAGAAACACATCACAGAATACTACCTGAGGGGAATAAAAAGGCAAAAACCACAAGTGACGAAGCTAGTTACACCCCCCAATAAAGTCCCACTGCTCTGAACAAGAAAACTGAACTTCAGTCTAGAGGATTAAAGTTCAAAAGCAAGTAAACAGACTAGGAAAAAAAATAAAAAGCAATCTCTATTTCAGTTATAACTAATAAAAAAAATCTGCTGGGAAAACTACAAGAGAAAACAGCATGATATATATACCCATTACCTCAAAACAGCAGATAAAAATCACTCTCGCCCAGTAAGCTCATTCAAAAAATGAGCAAATTAATAATCCTACATGGATTAGTGTTTTAAGAGGAAACAGTTTAAGGTAAACCAACAAAGTGATTCAAGTGAAAAACAAGCAGCAGTTCAAAACCCCAGAGATGAAAGAATACAGACAGGAGTGGTTTAATGTTCCACGCAGGAATACGGAAAAGTCTGGCAGTATCAGTCTAAACCCTTGCAACTCGCGCCTTTATCTTGCCGAGCTGGATAAACAGAATTCCATGCTGTTGGCTGGGCAGGGCTCTCAGATAAGACGTAAGGAACCAGGTCTGCGCGAGGACCATGAGGCTCTCTGGCGTAACGCCCTCAGCAGCCGGACGGGCTTCAGGGTGTCGCAGGTACGTGCTGGCTTTGCCTGCCAAAACACACCTTGAAGGATCACAATGGCTAAAATATTAATGAGGCACCATTAGGAAGAGAATATAGGTGATGAGGTGGTAAGATGCACAGCTCGGGACAGACAAAAAAGATGCACTGTCTGTAATATATGATGTTTAGACGGATTCTCGTGCTTCCAGACTTGTTAGCTTGTGGAGGCACTTGTTTTCATGGGAAGAACAGGTCAGGCAGCAAGCTAGAATCCAACCCCAAACTCTGCTGCTAGCTAAATCTGGTTCAGCCACATTTAATCCGAGGTATGACAAGACGAAGGGACACCTCTGCCCCCAGCTCCCCCTTCGCCTTGCCCCCGGGCACAGCGGATCGCTCGCGTCCAGCTCGCGGTGGCGGTGGCAGTGGCCATCAGGCTGGGACGTACCGGGACGCTGCCCCGCGGGACTGGCACGCCGTGATAGAGGAGGCCCAGACATCGGACAGCCCAAAGGAGTTCCCTGCCACAATAAGCAAGACAGACTGAAGGTCAGATCTAGGAAAAAAAATACACACAGCTGTAAAACCAACTGCAACCTGCAAAGGATTCAGAATACTAGAAGGACTTTCTTGCCATGTTGCAATATAGATCGAACGTTGGATTGCAGTTACTGGAAAAATATAGCTAGTGGCAGCAGCGGGTCATTGCTTGTGATGCACAACAAATCCAAACACTCATTTTCATCCTCCTAGCAGCACTGAAAGTGATCAACTAAACCTTACTCTAACTTTAGCGCTGAAAGATTGTTTCTAGGTACGCAGCCTGCCGCTATGGGAGTCCTTTCTTTCAAATGCAGCTGTCCTGGGAAGCGTAAAACAGGGTGCTGAAAAAAAGACCTAAACGTGGAAAAGCTGAAGAGCAGTACTATAAGGATAGGCATACTAGCAGATGAAAACAAAATCTCAGGGTCTATTATTCAACCAACCAACCAACCAGCACCTGCTACGCCAGCACAAACCAAGGGGCAGCCTTGGGCAAGTCCTTGCAACGTGATCCCTTCTCACACCAGACATATCAAAGAGTGCTCAAGCAACGAACACTTCAAACATTGCAAGAATATCCTCTTGCCTTTTTTTTTTTTTTTTTTTTTACAAAAAAACTTGTAATTGTTATTTATTTACATGATTTAACGTCTCTGACAAGCACTCTGACTCCTACAATTCTTTTATGATGCTCAGAAGATTCTAAATAAAACATCCAGCATCATTCTCGTTACCTCAGAGGTCAGTGGTTTGACAAGTTGACAAGTTGTATAGCCATTAGTTCAAATTCACCTCTGTTCATCATAAGCTTACTGCATTAACAGGCACTACCACTGCATCATGCCTTTTTCTACATAATCTTGTTCTCCAAATCCATCATTAACCAACCTTCATCTTAAAGTCAACTGCTTTTGAACTCAGAAGGTAACTATTTTTATAAGGAGGTGTGTGCTTAACTTGCCTCTGCCTTCAACACCTACAAATAGGAAAGTATCTTCCAGGAAAAGAATGTACATCCATTTACAAACAGGCCAGACGACCTCAGAAAGCATCAAATTAAGCTTCCAGTGCCTATATCACAGCCTTATCCCTACATGAACTATATTGATTCATGCAAGCCCTTGTTTGACCTTTAGAAGGAGACTTAGAGCTTGGTAGCACTATATCAACTTAGGTTTAAATTCTTAGATCACCAGAAAAGTAATTAGTGCTAAAGAACAATTTAGATAATCATTGTTATCTTAAATAGCTGGAGTCCTAAGAAAAGCATAGGGGAAAAAAAACACAAGTCCATTGCTCATACCTGGAATTAGCTGTAAATACAAAAAGCCTAAGATGATTAACCCATATTTTCTAGGTGGTGATTGACACCCACCCCAACCCGAGGAAAAAGCAACCTTAGCTGCTGCTGCCTCTGGACAAGCCGCACCTTCTTTACCTAATCTGTAATCAATCCGACTTCCACTTCAGCTGATATTCCTGTAAACTCAAAAAGCTTTTAAAAAAATAATGAATTGAACTCCCAGTAAATACTTGAGATCTGACTATTAAACCAGGGAAAGGAATGTTTATCAGCCCATTCAAGCAGCCTCTTAAGTCATCACCTTTCCGATTAGCCACTGCTGTGTTAGACATTTGACTGTAGCAGCAACTGACCATTTTAGGATGATGCTGTATTTAACCCTGTGATGCTGTTCCTATCAAAATACTTATGAGATTTGTCTTGTACAGTTTCATGCAGCTCTTGCTTATTGCTACCTAATTTTCATCATAAAGCTTTTGGAAAAAGCTATGGGACTTCATGATGTATTAAAATAACTTCATAATTCAGTAGAAATTAATTAAGCCCTTCTAGTTCTTAGCAGGAAAGACATCATCCCACATTCATCCTTTGGGAGAACTGGATGAAGAGTCAGATCGAAACCTGCATGAAATACTAAACACCATTTTCTTCAGTGGAGAAATTGGCTTAATGTTATGAATACAAAAACTTGGTATTACTGTGGATAGCCAGACGCATGGCTTTCTCCTAGCCTGATATAAGGAAAATTAAAGTTATTAAATAATGGCAGAAGCCTCACAGCTCATCTCTTCTACCGTTTTTACTCCAATGGCAATACCTTCAACAAAGTGATTCAGTTGTAACAAACCTAAATAAAGATAAATATGGCCAAACTCACTGAAATCTGCGAAGTGACAGCTTGACACATTCTTGCTATTATACAGTAGGAAAGGCAAGTATGCTGTTAACCATTCAGCACAACACGTTTCTATCCTCTCCCAGCTTGTTAATGAAGTGTGTGCTTCGGCTACACCCCAAGAGGCCCATTTCCAAGATCTCCCCCACACCAAACACTGAAGCATCTATAAAAATTAGAGGAAAGAACAGCAAACCTGGGTTACTGGCGTTCAGAAGACTGAGTGCAATTTTAAAATTTTAAGAATTCTTCAAATAACCCTTCGAACACACATCACTTCTGGGGGACAAAACAAAGTGCCCCGTTTATGGTAGTTTACAGCTGAGTTCTTGGAGCGAGGAGGTGCCACCAGCTGGGCAGGATGCCCCCAGCGGAGCCAGCGCTGGATGCCCAAACAAGTCCCACATCGATACACAAGCACTCACCCAGGAGTTTCAAAATTCTGAAAAAAATAACACAGCTAAGCACAACTGCCTCCAAATCGGAGATCAACAGCAATGTCCGTGGAAGAACTGCCTGTAAATGGAAAAAATTGCTTGAATTCTCAAAACTCACTGAAGCAGAGCTGCCGTTTGAACCTGCACCCCCTGCTATCAACACATTCAACGCTCTAGCAAGGAAAACCATTCACTTAGACCAAAATTGGTGTTGGAATTTTTATTCTATAGCTACTAGAACACGAAGGTTCTGCGGAAGGCTTGCCCTCTGCTGCTTCTTGTTCCAGTGCAAGCACTGAGCAATTCACTTACTAAGAGGCACCTCTATGGATGTATTCTACACCCCTCGGGAAGCAGTATCCAAGGTCTTCATTCGCAGAGCAGAACTTCCTCCTTCGGGACATGTTGCCTTATCTCATTAAGATCCAGTACAGCACGTCTCACGAGGGCAGCTAAAACATCACTTTGAAAGACTACAGAAATGTACTTATGCTTTCTTTCATTTTATTTTTAGACAGAACCATGTAAAAAACTATTTCCTTTATTTAAAAATAGCTGCTCTCCAAAGTACAGACCAAAGTCTAGCCAAAAGAGTAATTCTTTAACAGAGCCAAAACACTCTGAAGCTGATCCAGTAGCACTGACTGATCTCATCAGCTCTTCTCATGAAAATATACAGATGTGACTTCACTCCTGGATTACACTCCTATATTTAGTTTATACCTAATATGGATATTCATTGCAGAACTCAGTCATTTCCTTTCCTCGTGCAAAGTTCTTTGTCCTTTGTCTAGCCAACAATACAAGGAATACGTCTGAACTCCTAGAGAACTTGCACACAAAGACATCTGTAATTAATAGCAGTTTACCTTATGCTTTTAACTTCAGCATAAACAAACAGCATTCAGAGCCCTGAAAATCAGATTATGCCACAAATGCACGTTTGACCTGAATTGAAAAAAAAAATCAAAAAAGTTTAAAAGAAAAGACACTATTCTCTTTTAAAGAAAAAAAATATTTCAAGCAAAGAACATAAAGCCCCTGACGTCAAAGCTCTATTTAAATTCATACCAAGGCAAAATAATTGTTTTGGGATGTCTTAACTGTTAACACGTTCAGAAACTCTTAATACAAAGGAAGAGTAGAATGAGTACCTGACACCTATTTTAGGAGTATTCTGAATTGAAGAATATTCAAGAAAATGCAAGAAATAAAAAGTTGATTAGGACAAAAAGCAGTTGTTTCTTACGGGTACTTTACAGAAGAACTCTGAATATAAAAATCGATTAGATGGATTAACAAGTTCAGATGTATTCAGAAGTATTTCAGAAGTATTTTTCCATAGATGGTCAATTTCCAACCAACCACCAGCTTAATTGAAGTTTGTTATTTTAGACAAACTTAAGGGGCTCACTTCCAGAAGTTTTCGCAGTCCCAAGCGCCTCTATCCTAAAGGAGAAGCCACCTCACTTTCTCCCACAGTCCAGTTAAGGCCCTATAGAGTTGCCCTGCTCTGCTGGTTATCAGTTGCAAGGCGTAATCAGCAGAGAACATCTTCAAAAGAAAAATAAAATACTGACGAGTACATTTATCCAGTCTTAAATGTAGCTCCTGGGGAATTCTACATAGCCCAGCCCACCCAGAACCTGGAACTGACGCAGGCACCCCGGCAGAAGCACGTCGGCCTGGCGTTAGTCACATCACAACGAACGCCTCCTTCCAAGGCGAACCTGAACGTGCTCCCACCAGTGAGAAAATAACGGAGCACACGGCTCTCCTTGTCCCTTTTAACTAATGTACACTTAAATTCACTCTTGCAACCTCAGCATACAAAAGTCACTTTCCAAAGCAGACAGATTACTGTTTAGCTAAAAGTTCGACAGATTCCCCGGCTAGGCGCCTAAAACCAGACTTTTACGGGATAACACAGCCCTCAAAATCCGCAAGTTCAGTGACAAAAGATGGCTGCAGAGCCAGCTGCTTCTCTGCCCACCCTCTTCCCCTTAGAAGATGGGCAGGATTACTTCTCAAAGAGCTCTTTCTTCCCTCTCTGGTTCCCTCCACGAGCTTAGGCCAGGCCAGCCTGCGCAGGGCCGGGCAGGGCCGCCGTGAGGAACAACGACCGGCCGCTTGCCACGCTAAGGCCCAGAGACCCGTGGCCCCCCCCACGCGCTCCCAGCGGTGGAACCGACCTTACAAACAGCCCTCACATCCGCCCGCTACTTCTCAGCCATCGAGGCAACTCCTTCCAGAGGATTCTCATTCTCCTCAAATATTTTTGTATGATCTCTAGTGTTAAGTATACTCTTCTCTGCTCCCGTGCATTCCTTACTACACACGTAGATGGTTGGACCGAAACACAGAAGCACAAGGCTCACACTACTCAGCCCCTTGGCGTGTGTTTCCCCCAGCTTTCTATAGGACCCAGATCCCAAAGCTTCTCCGGCAATACCTGTCCTAACTCACAGGCGCCCCTTGCCTTTCGAGCCTCCAATGCACAGCCCGAGACACTTCCCTTCTGGGAAGGCTGAGGACAGATTTGTCTTTCACAGCAGGATTTATGCTCAAAGAATGCCTTTGTGGCACACAGCTCCTGCAAACGCCACGGAGCCAGTGACTCAGAAGCCCCGCTGCAGGCGGCGGGCAGAGGAGCAGGCTGCAAAGGACGACGAGCTGAGGCGCAGGGGCTCCGCCAGACCGCTCGCTGGGACAGAGGAAAGGCGCGCGAGCAACAGGCATCCTGCAACAGCAAAGCAAGCCTCAAGTCCTCCTGACCACCTGAGCTGCCTAGATGCTAATCGCTGGCAAGGGGAGGGCAGATGCCAGTGAATAAAACCATTATTACTGTGGAAGGACATGCAGAAGCAATTTCACAATGAAGACAAAGTAACTCCTCTCTGTAACCCCTTTGGAAACTATTGCTAGAAGTTTTTAAGCTTACTTTCCAATGTATTGGAAAAAAATAATGTCTACATTTGGGACCATCTCTCTATCTGTGAACAATACTGTGCAAAGTGCACCCGTTCCTGCATCAGCAACCAGATTGAAAACGACAAAGAGATTTCTGGATATGAGAAGTCTCCCAAGCAGAAATTCGAACAACGTAGTTTGTTGGCCAAAGAAAAATGCCTGATTCACCACAGTTAAGCACAGGTATACCAAGATGGTTATGCTTCAGTGTATAAAGGGATCCTTCACAATAAATAAGCCACACATAAAACGTTGCTATCCATACCAAATGCATACTGAGAAAGTTCTCAGGTGCTGAGGTTATTACACTAAAACCTCCAAAGGATGATCTTGTACATAAGGAAGAGACTTATCCAATAAGATTACCAAGTGACAAGCCTGCCCCTGACAACACCATCTCTGAGAAGCAATGTTACATGTCTCTAGTTTTGTTATTTCTTTCCAGTTATTTTTTTTTTAATTTTACAAATGTATTGCAGTTGACAAAGAAATGACAATGAGCAAGTTTATGGAATGGTGTGTTATAAACCAATATACACCAGCACAACAGATCAGACCTTACATAAAGACACTCACATGCAAAGAGCAACCGTAAAACAAAGGCAGACCCACACATTAGCAGGTCAGACAGATCGCGCTCCTTCACCCAGCACGGAGCTAGCATTGAGTCTGCTGCTAGCGATGCGGGCACACGCACATCCCTTCCCTCTCACAGGCTTCGACATCTAACTGAACAAACTGCACCTAGGTCCCAGAAGACAGAGTTCGCCTGCCAAATTTCTCTGTAATTCAGCTATACAGAAATGTAGATAAACTTCTGATACAATCACTGAGAGTTTTAGAGGAGGATATTTATCAAATATGAATTCACAGCTTTTTTCTACAGACAGCACAACTCACATCTGATTTTCAAAACAAGTGCCCAGTTTCACAAAGACATCCTATCTGAAAGCTGCTGGATATCCAAGGCCTAACTAATTTACATATATACACACGTTACACAGCTGAAGAAGACCATATATTCCTTAATGGTTACCTACATCTACTATAAACGAATGTCTCCTGCCAACAGATATACAACTAGGAATTTCTTGTTTGTTGAGTTTGGTTTTTTTCCTTAACACTGAACGTCCATGTCTTCACCTTGCTATTACAAGAAGAATGTGACCACTAGCTGCCCTCTAGAACACCGAAGGCTGAGCTATAGGCAGCTGCCATCCCCACCTCCTTTGTACACATCTTACTCTGCACAGGCTCTGTCCTGCAGTTTCTGCAGAAGAGTGGCTCTGTTTGACCAAAGCAGTCAGACACACTTTTTATTTACAGTAAAAATCCGCACACGACCAACTAAATTGCAGTTATTATAGGTGGCCTATATGAGTTGTATTCAGATCCCAATGCCTGAGTTTCTGTGTGCACGTTCATCACAGTGTAGTCTTCGCTTTTCTAAAATGCCACCAGGGTATACAAAAATATTCATTAGACAATGGAAGTGGACCTCCCTTATTAATAATACAGGTGAACATATGAGGAACTGAATGAAATCAGATACATCACTAGTTTCTCCTAACCAGCTCTCAGAAGACTTGAGAAATATTTTCACTTAGTTTAGAATAGCCTGCAGGCAGCCCACCAGAGCTATAACAAAACAGCTCCCGAAGTTGCTCATTATGAGACCAAGAAACACATTATTCATGTCACTTCCAGCACCACAGTACAAACATTTTCTTACCTGAATATTCTACTTCTGAGCATCCTTTATCACAGCCGATGAAAATACAAGTTACAACAGACTGATACACTACACTGTCTTCTTGAGTAAACCAAAGCAATCGGCGTGTGTCAGACAGCCCTACACAGCTATTCATAACTGAAGGCTCACCATCTGCGCACTCCTTGCTGCGCCCACCCTACCCAGTTACTGATCACAGTTAAATAAGATTCAAACACAACATTTTGGGCATGAAGCCAAGCAGTTTCCCCTGCTTCACAGGTTTGTTTCTCAAGCTTTAACCCATACCTCTGTTTCATCTTAGTCTGGCTGCTACAATCCTTTGTACGCAGGTCATACAGTTGCCGCCCTTCAGCCGCAGGCATTTGGCACACATTCCTTTTTTCGTCAGGAAGTCCTTCCACCGCCTCTGTCTGAAGCACTTCACTGACTAACAGTGCATGAGTAGACCCAAGACCCCATGCACTGCTTGGAACCTTATCACATTGTGAAGTCTTGTTCTAATACTCAGTAACGTCAGACTTTTTCTGGTCTTCACCCATAGCCAGGTGAAAACTGTGCAGAACAGACAAAACCAGACACTGAGATTCCCATTTACAGAAAAAAAAAAAAGACTAAATCAAATTCTAGTGCTCTGCTAAAAAAGACTCTGTTAGTTCTATTAGAAAATATAAACATTTTGCTCTCATTCACACGAAGCAATGACCTGGGCAGTCGGACAGCATACAAGACTTCTGTTAGCTTTACAGAGATCGCTATTCCAGTAATACTTAACAGCTTCAGCAAAATATGGGACAGGTAGCAACACCAGATGAAACAACTATTTCCAGTGTTCTGGGGGGTAGAGGGTGTTCTTCTCTGCAGGATTTTCCAGGAAAACAACCTTTACCTAAAGATTGTGAAGACAGACAAAAATAAGACCCTTTTTGCCCTGAACTCTATCGCAAAGGCTGCCAAGTATACAACTTGTAGCAGTCATTCATAACACTGGGAAAAGGCTTCCTTGAGGGAGACAGTACTCGCTGATAATCCTGGGCACAGCCATCCTAAATCTATCCCAATGAAGGGATTTTAACCGAGGGTGACAGAAAAGTTCCCTGCTTTTTCCCTTTCACATTCACTGACATCATTACCGGTCCAATACTAATCAGAATCAACACATTTTTCTGAAAAGTGATTTTACGCTTTCTTTCGTGCTACTCCTCAAGCACGACACAGCCTCCTTGAACAGATCCACAAGGATTCACCCTGCCCCCAAATCTTTCTGCCATCACTAACTGCTCTAATTTGTTTAAAAATAAAGAAAAAAACTGGCGAATGAACTTTAGGTTGGATGAAGGTAAGTTAGCATGTTATACGAAAGAGGTACTGCTATAAATAATTTACAGCAGCCTACAATGCAACTGCTGGCCCGGTGAGCTCTAACCGAGCTCCGGGAGCCTTCACGCCCGGACCAGGACCAGGCCTGGAACCCTGCCCCCGATGCCTCCCCTAGGTCCCGCATCTCCGCACCACTAACACGTCTGAAAAGAAAAAAAGTCAGCTTTTTTAGAGCACCATTAAATAAATTAGATTACGTATTAACAGCTTCTTGGCAAAGCCCTGCGTGGCGTGCCCGTCGCGTGCCCGTCGCCTCCCGCGCCCGGCAGGCCCCCAGGTCCCGGGGCTGGCCTCCCACCGCGCCGCCACACCGGGGAGCTGCGTCCCGGGGCTCCTCGGCGGCTCTCCGAACCGCGTTTAAACGGGGAAACCGAGCCGCCTGCTCCGCGCTGTCGTGCTAAGCGCGAGAGGGACGCCACCGGGGCCCGGGGGCGCGCAGCCCCGCGACAGGCGGCGACAGGAGCGACACGGCGACGCCCAGCGCGCGGCCACGCGGGGCTCGGCCACGCCGGGGCTGCCCCGGGCCGCCGCCGCCGCTCCCCGCTGCCCCCGGGCGGGCGTTTTCCGGCCCGGCCCCGGCCCCGCGCCCCCCCCCCGGCCCCAGCCTCTTTTGTGCGCGGCAGCCCCGCCCCGCCCGGCCCGCAGCCCGCGGCCGCCCCGAGGGGAGCGCCCCGCGCCTCGGCCCCGGGACCCCGCGTGCGGCCCGGGGGCCCCGCGCCCGCTGCTGCGGGGAACGCGGAGCCCGCGGTGGGTGGAGGGCGGGGGGGGGGCGCCCAGCGGCCCGAGGGGAGCGGGGCCGGGGCGGGCCGGGCCCCGTACCTTGACGAAGAGCTCGATGACGGGCTCCTTGTCGCCCTCCTTGAGCCCGTTGACCGGCACGGACAGCGCCATGCTTCGCCCCTCGCCGCGCCTCGCCCGGAGCTGCCCCGCCGGGACGGCTGCCGCCCGCTCCGCCGCTCGCCTCGCCCGCCCTGCGCGCGACTGCGGCCCCGCCCCAGCGGCACGGGGACCCGCCGCGGCCGGCGCCCGGGGGCGGGGCCGAGGCCGGGGGCGGGGCCGAGGCCGAGGGGGCGGGGCCGGGGGGCCAACGGTTTCCTCGACGGGCCCCGGGGGTCCCCAGCGGGCGGCGCGGGGCGGCCCTGGGGGGGGGGCCCGGCGCTCAGGGGCGGCCTGGGCGGGCCCGGCCCTGGCGGAGGCGGCGGCCCCGCGGGCGCTGCCGGGCCCGGGGCGGTGGTGCCAGCCCGGGCTCCTGCCTGGCGGCAGGGAGGAGCGCGCCCAGCCCGGTTTCTGCCACGCTGTTGAGGGCAGGGGCTGGAGGCTCCGGGCGCGGTGACGTTCGGCGTTCGCCCGTTTCCAGTCTTCTCACCAAAACAGCACGGGGCAGCCCGCAGCACAGTTTCCCCAAGCCACCTCATGCCCACGAGCCCCCTGTGACCTGTACCCAAAGCACCCGTGGGGCCACATGGGCTGGGACAAGATGGTGGCAAGCGGAGCGTTGGCTGGCAATAAAGCCTCGTTCCTCCCCAGGGGTTTTGCCGTCCTCAGTCCTGCATAACCGGATGTCTCTAAACAAATTTCATCTCTGAGTGTCCCTGCAACTTTTCATCTAGAGCAGGAAAAACTGCTGCTGGCCTCTCTCCCTGCGCTGATAGGGCTGGGCAGCTGATATGACAAAGTCCTTGTCACTCCCATGGCTTCTTCACAGCACTTCGCAGCAAACTCCCTCCGGAGCCAGTGGAAGATTCCTCTCTGTTTGTTTTACAGAGTCCAAGGAGTCGCTCTGATTCACAGGGTGGGACAGGCTAAATTGGGAGTCGGTGTGTCACCGTAACCAAACTGATCTGGGAGCAAGGCAGGACCACACGTTCGAGCCCAGTCCAAGAACCTCAGTGAATAATCCACCCTAAATTAATTGCAGACTGTACCACAAGGGATACCTTTGTTGGAATGTGGCTGGGAGAAAGGGGCGGGGAGGAAAAGGGAGGAGAGGGAAAAACACTTCCCCTAAATGGGGTTGTCACAGAGGTCTGAAAGCACCGGTTTGGGGGTCTTCAAGTTCACTTTTTCTGCGTGACAGAAGAAATTTGCACCAGTTGAGGCCCAAGTCCCTGGTAGATTCAGAAACTGCTAACAGGGGGCTTTAATTGCAAGGCCACGGCAGCACGCTGGCAGGTGAAGGCTGTTATCGTCTGCTGCTTGTCCGATGCCTGCTGCGACAGGCCAGGAGCCGAGTCTGCCGAGCCGTGACCGGGCAGCACGGAGTATGAAACGCAGGGCCAGTCATCACCCTCCACTCTGCGCTTCGCCCTCCTTTTCTGCCAAAAGCTTCAAACTCAGGGGGCTTTGTAAAAGCTGAGGTATTTTGTGCCTCCCCTCCCCAAAGCAAAGACCCTCCTACTTTTGAGAAGATAAGGTGTAGAGTACAAAGAAATAGCTCCCCCACAGAGCCACTAAAAGTAGGTGCAGAGGTCTGTAAGACACTCTGTGTTTTGTTTTGTTTTGTTTTTATTCTACCAGCAGTACAAATGAGTTGCCAGGGACATTTTTCCTCACTACCACTGATTTTGTTCTTTAACAAAAGAGTTCACGTGGTGTTATCTTGCAGAGCAGCTAATAGCTTATTTCATTTATATCCAGCTGCACCAGCCTTGTCGGCTGCTTAACATCTTTTCAGTTATTTTACTTTTAGATGACATTTTCCTGGTTTCCAGCTGCCTCATACCAAAGCCCTCATCCTTCCCATTCAATTGAAACCTCTTTCTTTAATGACGTTCAGAACAGTTTTGAATGCTGAAAGCTCTCAGTTGTTTTTTAGTTCTGTAATTGCTGGTTATGTTATTCTGGCAGGTTTTTAGGATAATACTTAGAATTAATTTTCCCAAGCTTTACAAAATAAATAACCAATCCTCTTAACGGTTCATAGAGAAGTGAGTATTACCCACCTTTTACAGCTAAGAGAAATGAGTCAGAAAAGTGACTTATTCAAAGCTAAATTTGCACCAAGTCAGGGAGTGAGAACAAAGCAATTCAGGCCCCCCACCTGTACTCAGAGCAGCAGGTCACTCCCTCTATATTATTTTATGCTGTATTGAGAAGGCTTATTTCCCTTTGTCAGAGCAGCAGTACAGTATATTATTGTTTCATTTCTCTAGCACTTTGGCCTTTATGCAGCAATTTTCCATCTCAAACTTTCCAAGTGCTTTTGGAACTGGAGGCATCAGATGTTAAACGTATCAAAGCAAGCGCTCTCCTGCCCCAGCCCTCGCTGCACAAACTCAGCCAGGGGCATTTGCTGCAGCATTGACCCCGGGGTTCAAAAGTGGCTCTTTATCCCTGAGTGGGATTTTTCAGGCACTGGAGGCACTCAGCATGCAGATCGTGTTGCAACTCAGCAGGACCACATGCCAAGTCCTCATCCTGTTTTTTAAACAGAATGAATCTGCTTAGGGAAGAAAGGGTGCTGAGGAAAGGTTGGAAGACAAAAATGCAGCATAGCCCTGTGCTGGACCATCCAGTGTTGGCTGCAGCTGAAAACAAGAGCCCAGCCAGACAGAAGGATTTGTTGTATCAATATAAAGCCACGGTGGGTGAAACTGTGAGAAGAACCTGCCCACGGACACCTATTAAAAGAAAAGCAGAAACGACTCCGCCTGGTTTAAAAATACCAGTATTCTCATTCCAGTGCTAATTTCGGCCTGTCTGCAGGCTGGGATGCTGCAAAGCCCTTCCCCGGAGACTTGACGACATGGAAGAGCAGAAGCACAGGCCCAGGGATCGCGTGTCCCAGAGGCTCTGCTGCAGTGGTGCCCCTTCGCAGAGTAACCCCATAAGCTCCAGTCGCCCTGTGCCTCCTGTCCAAGCACAAAGTGGGATTTTTGGCTCTGTCCATCACCTGCTGTCTAGGATGGACTGTTTTGTCTTGCTGATATTGCTCATTTTTATTTTATTATCCCTGTGTTGAGCAGTGTTTGTTTATGGAGCTCATTGGAGGGTGTTATCCCGCCAGACTTACAGGGATTGCGGGGGAGATCGAGCTTCTGTTTGTGTCAGACTGTTTGCAGTTTGCTGTAGCTCACAACCAGCTGTCCCTAGATAGCTTATTCTCATCCGGGGCGAATGCCAAATTTTAGCATTAACTGCAGGCTCACGGAGCTGATCCCACAAGGCTCTGAAGTGAGCAGCTGAGGACATGCAGCACTGTGCCCAGAGTTAGCGTCTGGTGCTGGTGAAGAACGTGGTGGAAAAGAGCTCCCTGCTGTGGGCTGGCACCAGAGGCAGGCAGAACTGCGGGAGAAGGACATGTCCCATATCGTTACATGGGGAGCTGACTTCATCCCACCATTTCTGGGTCACTCCTGTTTTGCACAGTCTGAGTTAACACTGCTCCAAGCACGAACACTGAAGGATAAATGCCTCTAGGAAGCGTTAATCGGGAACTTTTAGTGGAATTAATTGCAGCTTAGAGACATTTAACAATCGATGTACTTTCCATGCAATAGCATTCTTTTTTCTGGTTACTGGCATATGGTCCTTAGCCCAGGGAGCTGGACAGTAATTAATGCATTTTGTGGTTAAATGTTCGGACTCAGCATCTCACGGCACCCAAGGAGAACAGAGGTAGACAAAGCATGCATTGTCTGCAGGTTTCCCTGGGCTGTGCAAGTCCCCTAAACTGAGGCACGCTGGGGTCAGTTTTACAGGAACGCTGGCACAGGCAGAGTTTTCACCTCGCTTCCTTTAGAGTCACTGAAACATTGGGAAAGTTATCCTGCTTGGCAGCTGGCCGCCCTTGGAGCTGATGTCCAAGGAGTGAAAAAGGAAGGCTGGCTCTGAGGACCACACATAGAGCACCAGCAGGAGGCTGGTGCCGTGCCTCTTCTCTCTTTTCCATGTATTTCTTACTGCCCTGCTTTTAAAATTCAGATATTGGCCCATGCTGCAAAGGGTTTTCCTGTCCTGTTAGCATCAGGAAGAAAATTTAAAATTTCAGCTTCACATGCTGTAGAGAGGGACCTTGAAAGGACTGAGGGTGAGAGCTGGACCCTCAGCTGCGTGAGAAAGAAGCTGGGACCCTCCCAAGACACGTCCCCACTGAGCCCACACACACCTGGGGCTCCTGCAAGAAAACCCCAAATCTATCACAGTGCTGGTTTCAAAAATTATTTGGAAAAAAAGGACTTTTTCATCACCTACTTGAATAAAATCTGTATTTCCTTACCCTTATGCACAAAAGTTGCCTGAAAGTAAATAAATGAAGAGCACTGACTGTTTTCTTTTAAGGTCTTTGTCATTCCAGCTCTTTAAATTGCCTAGTGTGATTTTGTTAAAGAAAACAACACTAGGCAGCCTGCTTCTCTCAAAATACCAAGTTTGTCTGTCTTTGGTTGATTAAATGGTTAAATCAACCTCACTATACTGAAGTGCGGCAATCAAATGCCACCACCTGTGTTTCCTCCTGGATTTCCATCTCAGTGCAAAGTGAAAAGCCTGAAAGTTGCCAGTAGCTGGGGACTCCCCTAATGAACTCTTTATATAATATCCAAGCCGCTCCCAGCTGGGTTTCAACACCATGGACTGGCTTCTGTCATGAAGCTTAAATGGAAGAAATGCTCTTTGATGTGGCTTTTTAATGGTCTGCAAGTCCTGTAAAAGACCCCGGGGGAAGATCTTGTGCCGAAAAGCAGTGCACAACACAGACAGCCTCTGGTGTGCTGCATGCTCCGTTGTGTGTGAGCTGAGGGTGGAAGCACCAGTCCCTTCATCCGGCTGCAAACAGCGTCTGCAGAGCATCAGCCCAATTAAAGCCATGACACCAAGACGGTCAATTTTCTCTCTGGTTGCAGGTTAACATCAGAAAGAAAAAAAAAAGAAGGGAAAGAAAAAAAAAAAAGGAAACCCCAAAACCAATACCAAAAGCTCTTTATCCTCATGCTTGTTGGATACAAAACCATGCAACCACTGTAGACACCTGATCATCCATCTCAATTTCTTGCAACACTGTCACTCTTAAAAATACAAACCATTGTGTTTTTTCATCACTAAATACACTGCTGATGTCCTCTGCTCCAGCTCAGCCCGCAGCCACTGCTCAGAGCAGCATTTCCATGCTTGCAGCAGGACAGCAGCCGCTGCCTGGGCAGGGCAAAGCTGCGCACCACAGAAGAGGCATCTGAACGCCCCCAAGCTTTCCAGGTGGTTCTCTGGGCAAAGCCCATATCCGAGATTAATTGCAATCATCATAAGACACAAAAGCAAACGCCCATCACATAGCCAACCTGCTCCGGACTAATGGCGTAAGTGCTGAGTTGACTCAAGCGGTGACGTGATGAATGTGGACTTTATTTCCTCCTATCTGAGTCACGGTGGAATGAGCCAGATTTTTTTTCAAAGGACTCGAAAAAAAAGAAAAGGAAATGTGATTGTGACAATAATCCAAGGTCTCACAATCCTATGAGGACTCAGAAATAATCTTATTGATAAAATTATTTGTATTTCAGCAACACCTATAGTGCTAGTAGCTCTTTAAACACAGTAACAGAAACTCCTCCACCTTCTTTAAACCTTGCAGGCACAGCAGTGCCAAGAAAGTGACTTGCCCAAAGCCCTGATATGCCCACAGGAGGATGGAGACCTGAACTTGAACCTCCTGAGTCACAGCTTAAAAACTCACAGGAGCAGCTGCGGTCCTTGTCACAGCAAAGCCTCTTTCACCCTGCAGATGGGGAGAATGACAATCCTGGAGGTAGAACCAGAGCAAAGATTTCCCAAATATTCCCATTACAAGAGCCGATTATTTGCAGCACGCGCTCTACTTGCTCAGGCTGAACTTCTAGTATTTCTGAACACTAGGTATTTGATTTTGCAATTTTAATAATCACCTCTTTAACCCAGTGGTTTTTCTGTGTAATGATCACTACGAGACACTCTTGTAGTGATATTAATAAGGCTCCTACTAAGTTACAATAACAGAATCACAGAATCACAGAATCGTCTAGGTTGGAAGAGACCTCCAAGATCACCGAGTCCAACCTCTGCCCTAACACTAACAAGTCCTCCACTAAACCATATCACTAAGGGCTACATCTAAACGTCTTTTAAAGACCTCCAGGGATGGCGACTCAACCACCTCCTTGGGCAGCCCATTCCAATGCCTAACAACCCTTTCAGTAAAGAAGTTCTTCCTAACATCCAACCTAAACCTCCCCTGGCACAACTTTAGCCCATTCCCCCTCGTCCTGTCACCAGGCACGTGGGAGAATAGACCAACCCCCACCTCTCTACAGCCTCCTTTAAGGTACCTATAGATATAACAGACATGTAGAGCCCGAAGATTAGATGCAAAACTGGGGCAGCCGTGCAAGAGGCCGACCCCTCCCTCCGTCCATCTCACGGGACCAGCCCAGCACCGGGGAGCTGCACACACACAAGCTACTGGAGCCCCCCCGGCCCTGCACAGCATCCCTCTGAGCACCAGCGCTGCAGACACTTTCCCCTTTTAAATCCCCTGCGTCCGTCCCGTGTCCCATCCACGGGTGGCAGCACCGCCAGGTGATCTGCAGCACTTCCCGGCCACTCGCAGCCGCGAGGTGAGCAGTGGAACCACACCAGAGCCACGCGTGGCGGCGTGCAAACCGCTACGAGGTGGTTCAAACACAGTCTGCTTTTCTACAGCCTTCCCAATTAGATGCACAAGAGGTTTCTGTGATTCACTTTTCTCTTACTGATCTAACGTTCTGGGTATGCAAGTGAGCAATTAGCAGGGCTACATCTGCGATGTCATTTAAATTCAAATGACACCCTCATTAAAACACAGGTGTGCATTTCGAGACAATAAGCCCCAATCCCCTGTTGTCAGCTGGCAGAAGTCCAACCCTCCGCACACCCCTTGTCCTGCGCTGGGCTGCCTGCAGGGCGCTCGCCACAGGGGTGGACAGATTTAGGGCTCCCTGGGCATTTTGGCAGAAACCCTGTTTTGGAAGGGAAGGTCCCTGCCGCATTCGCCCAATGCCACACCATCTGCCTAGGCGTTATCCTATTAATCCAGTCATAACATCAGAAGACTTCTCGCTTTGCATCAGTGGACACAACCTGGGGTGAAAATCCATGCGCGCAGCTGCTCGGGCTCCAGCGCAGCAGGGCAGCTCCCTGTCTGTAGCACGGCAAACCCAAGCAAGGTTTGGTTACACCCAGACCCCCAATTTCCACATAACTCCCCCCTACAGGAACTGGTTAGCCTGGGACTCCCTATCCCTCCAGGGGGTTATTTCACAAGCAAGCCCACCCCCGGGCACCAGTCCTCAGCCCATGCCCGAGGTCCAACACAGGGCACATCGTGGCAGGGGCCGCTGCTGCTGGTGCTGGGGAACGCTGCTCCTTGCATTCTGCATCCTCGATGTCTCCATCCGAGGGTGGTGCCAGGGCCGCTGCTGGGCGCTGTCAGGGTGTGGGGGCAGCGCGGAGCCCGGCAGCCATGCAGGAGGAGCTGGAGCAGGGGCTGGAGCCGCCTCGGCTCCGCAGGCAAATCCCCGCTGCAATCAGCCCAGATAAACCAGTGCTGCTGGTTGCATGCAAACTGCCTTGGTTCCTCCTGAAAACCATGGAGGCCCACACGGCACCAGGCTGGGATCTGGCCATCTGCTCACCCAGCTAGGACACCGGTGTCCAGCACCGAGGAGCTGAGAGGACAAACCATGGTCCCCAAGACCCCAGCAAAGCCCGTGCACCACCTGCATCACTGGAAAAGCGGCTGCAAGGGCAAAACACGTTGGGCTCCTCTAGGGGGAAAAGTTACTGCAGACAAATCAGGTTGACATGGACAGGGACTTCAGAGCGTTTTTAGTTCCTTTGGGGGCTTCACTTCCAGCAAAAGAAGCTAATTTTTGGTTTGACAAAATCAACTGTGTGTTTGTGGCTGATGGGAGGTGGGTGCAACACACTCGTGGCAAAGCAGAGCTGTGGCGAGTGCAGTGGATGTGGAAAGGCACAGGGGTACACAGATTTTTTATTCACATTTGATAACCCCAAACTGTTACAGCTTGCTCAAAAGGCCTGGGAGCCAGGGCCCCTTCCCCAGCAGAGCCAAACAGCCGCAGGGATCACAACGGCGGCATTCAGAGCTGGGCTCCTGCCGTGGCGCTGGGAAGAAGGCCCCGGTGGAGCAAGCTGCAGTGCAGTGTCCTCAGCTCAGGACCGTCATCATTTCCTTTCTTCCCCAGTGAGAAATGATCAGAAAAGGACACCGAGCAGCAAATTACATTAACATTTTGCTGCAGTTTCTCCAAGCTGCCATTGAGGCAGTGAAAGGCACTGAATGCTGCACTGAGTACAGGGAGGAAGGAAGCAGCAGCTGGAGAAAGGCCAAGTCTCTGTTAGCAACAGAGCTAACCTTGAGACAAGGTGTTTTGTGCATGCAGCATAATTTGGACAAGTGATGAAGCAAAGCTTTGTAGCTGGAGAACAGTGCTTGCAGCTCCGGCTGAGGTGCTGCTGCAGCCCCAGCCGCCGTTCGGAGCAGTAAGCAGACACCGGGGTGACCGAGCTCACAGGATGCCCCAGCTGAAGCAGTCTGAGAGCCTTCGGGAGGACGAAGCTCGCTCTCAGCAGTGAGGTTTACTCTGTGGAGGCCTCGGGAACCCACAGACCACCACCATGAGCCACTCACCCTGTCCTGTGCCTTGCGTACGTGGAGCTGGTCTCCTCCTGGGTAGTTCCCGGGTCTCCCACAAAATGTGCAAGTTACTCCATTTTCACATAATTGCTGTCAGTTATCTCTGTCCTGGATAACAGCGAGGTGTCCATTTTCCTTGCCCGGAAAGAAGAGTTGAAGCTGAAAGTGGAGTCTGCTTCCTCCAGAAGCTGTGAGAACAGCTCGCTTTATCCTCAAGCATAAATAATAAAACGATTCATTCACGTGTTTGTAATAGATTAAAAATAAATAAGAAAGAGCTCGATTCTGTTTTGCCAATCATGCACTTAATATAATTGTCTTCTTGTCCCCTTGTGTCAGTGCATGTGGACTTGCAGAGGTTTTAACAAGCTGGAAAGGAACCAAACCATTTCTGTCACATTAAAAAAATATCATTGCAATGACAAAGGTAATTTTTTCACATCGGTAGTCAAATCTGCTCTCTGAGCTAAAGTCCAGCTGACATAGAGACCAATCTTTAATGGGAGCTGAAAACCCCTTCTGGAGAGGGGAAGCATGTGGAGGCTATTTACAAAGGAGATCTGACTTTTTCATAACAACTCTGCTAGCTTCAGTCATTCATTTGAAGCAGACAGACTATTTTTAAAACCTGAATGAGGAATCACAAAAAGCTGCTGTCCCCAGCCAAATACTTTTTCGTGATCTTCCCAAATAGTGCTGCAAGCCCAGGCAGGGTCTGTCCCACCAGGGACATTGACACCCTGACCTCTCCCAGCACACCCCGAGGTGTGGGCAGCGCCACGAAGGCAGCCGAGATGGGTGCTGCTGGGGATGGCCCGGGGTGGGACGCGGCATCAGCGCAGCTCAAGGGTGGGGAGAAAACTGGAGGGGAGATCTGGCCAAGAAGATAAGTGATGTGCATGCTTCTGTAAGTCTGGCTGCATAAGGTGAAACTTCTCTCCAGGGGCCACCCCCAATCTGACGTCAGCAACTAAAACGCCATTTATTGCAACGAAGCCACAACAATTTGCATGAGCTGAAGCTCTGCCCTTGGATTTAACACAAAGCTTTTGCAGAGGGACTGAACAATTCTTTCCCCTTCGTTGCTTGCCCAAGATAGCACTGTTTTCCATATTTTCTTTTAAGTAAAACGGAAGGATCCAGAGCTATCCAGGCTGGCATGCCATGAGCATCACCCCACGCGGCTCCCACCCTGCACCCAGGGACTGTGGATGCAGCTCACGTGCTCCAGACCAGCCCCGCTCCTCTCCCGCAACTGGAAAGAGCGACCTGAGCAGTCAGCTATCTATTAGACAACAGCCTTCTCGGATTCTCTGTAAGCACCTCCTATGCCCTGGATTTATTACCTTAATGCAGTGGCAAGATCCTCCTCTAAGCCGGTTGCGTCATGGGCCTGTATCGCTGCCGGGCGCCGGCCCTACAGCCCTCGTGGCCGCTCAGCGAGGCCCTGCTCCCATCTCGCCTCCTGGCTGAGCCTCTCCTGCGCAGGAATTGTTCACAAAACGCACAGCTGCTCGGGCTGGCTGCGCACACAAAGGCAGCATTGATTTCCCAAGCAAGGGCTACCTACAGCGCTCTGCCCGAGGGGCAAACACATCCTGCGTTTGTATAGAAGGAAGGCCTCAGCCAGACCCACATCCCTTCTGCTGTTTAACTCGTTACATCACGGATTGCAGCATGCCCTGGGTGGGGAAACAGACGTGGGAATTAAAAGCAATTCCTGTTCCCCTGCACCCCCTGGCCTGAGCAGCCTCCCCCAGTCCCTGGAGACAGCTCACAGCCGAGAGGTTAAGTCCTGCACAACCGCCTGCCTCGGGCTTTCAGCGTGCAAACCCCCAGGGACTGATACCAGACGAGAGAAAATGCCATTCTTAAGGAATCTGCCATGATACAAACTGCAAAGATAAATGCTTTGTGACTAGAGCACCTTGCGGTAAAGGCTCAGAGTCACCCACCCCTCTGCAGCAAATCTCCCAAAGCTGCTGGGGCGCTGCCAGCACTCGATGCTGGTCCCAGTTTGGGAGCCAGCAAGCTCTTTCCTGCAGTGCTGATTTTTGGGTTATCCAAAACAATCTCAGCAAAAAATAGAAGTAAAACATTGCTGAACAAGTGGGTGCATATAGCAGGAGGTCACTGTCGCTGTGAATCACTGTGCCCTCTAATCCCAGTTTCACCTGGACAAACGAAAGCGCAATGACTGACTCACCTGCCCCAGGAACCAGCACGTTATAAAATACGACACTCCCAGCTAAGGAAGCATATGGATTTTCCATAGTATTTCCCCTGCTTGGTACACTAGCTGGCCCTGTGTGATACCTGTTTGCTGTTCGGACACAGCCCCTTCTCAGTTATATAAGACATCAGCAAAATGCATAGGAAGCATACTGCAGCTCATGATTTTAAGTGAAAGATTAAAAAAAAAACAACAGTACTTTCCAACAGTACTTTTAGTTCTGCAAAGTAGTTATAATCATTCTCCCTTAAGCAACAGCTTCCAGTTCAGCAAACCCTCTAGCAGATAAGAGAAGATATAAAATTTAATTAAGTGGCCCGCTGTATACTGGGCCAGAGCTGGCACTGCTAGCCTAAACACAGAAATTACCCTAATGGATCGGGCCGTCTCCATCTAATCTACTGTCCTGTCTCCAAGAGCAGCCAGCACCAAATTTCCTAAAGCCCTGGCACGGAAGACATTGTGTTCTGTTCCAGCAGGAGGCTGAGAGCTCCCCATTTTCTCTTGCTTAAGAAGGGATGGGTGGAATCAGGGTTTATTAGCATGCTTGAATTAATTGAAATCACTCATTTAAATCTTGATTTAAATTAGTAGACAGGAAGCATCTTTTCTAGTATTCAGTTTTATCCTATTTTGCATTTTTAGTTTCATTTTTCTTTAAAGAAAGTAACTGATATAAACGCTAGGCATGCAATTTACAACTCTGTGGGTCTCTACTCTAAGCTTGATGCTATTTTTTGTAAATTTGATACAGCATCCCTGTATGCTTGTAAGCACTTACCATACAATTTACAGACATATTTTGACTTCGTTAAATACCTCCTCCCCCCCCAGTATTTTGCCAAATTGCACATAGATGAAAGTTAATCAGAACAAAACGTGAACTTTTTTTTTCCAGTTGTTTTGCTATGTCTGATGATTTTCACAGCCATTTTCCTCTTCAAAAGCTGAAAAACTGAACAATTCCCGTGCTACTTTGGTAGGTTTGTGGACCAGCTCAGTCTGCATGCTGTTTTGCTGTTTCACTGCCTCAAATTGAATACATTTAACAATACTTAAAACAGCTCTGGTAAAGTTCAGTATACTTTCTATATTTTTCTTCAGAAAAATGTTTACTACTTTGCTGCACGTATGTATGCGTCAGTGCTTTTCATTGTCATCAATAGGCAACGTTTTAGTGAACAGGGCAAGTGAGCCCAGCAACACAAAGTGAGTCCTTTTCACATTGTGAAGAGACCCTAAAGACTACTTTACAATTTTATTAAAAAACTTTTCTTTTACTAAAAAAACACCCAAATCTTTGGGTATTTGGGTCAGACAAGTTTCACATCAACGATCACCCAGGTAAGGCTTCACACCTTTCTCCTGGTGTCCTTTTCTGGAAGTTTCTGCACTGAGTAAATTTTAATAGATAACTAAATTAAACTTTAACTGATACAATTTTAATCGGTGATTCCTCTTGAAGAATGTTGAAATCTAGTTTTGATTTAAATGTAAGACACCAGTCACAGAGCCGTTTTTTTCTCTCCCCCATCCCTGGCACAGCCCTGCCTTCCTGCTCCCAGCCCCACCTGGTGAGAGGCACTCGCAAGTGCATCCTGTCCTGGCAAAGCCTGGCCAGTGGTAGCAGCTTTTAATTCCCTCCATTCATCCAAGGATAACAGAAGAGGCATGGCCCTGCGATAACTGCAGCTTGCATTTAAGCAAAACAAATCCTTTAAAGGTAAAAGCGCGCAGCTCCCCCGAGCTGAATCCCTGTTTTTGTCTTCAGCTGCTGCATGACACAGCACACACACACACAGAGCACCTGAGTTACCTGCAGAGCTCTCCACCTGCATTAGCTTCCTCCAGCCAACCCTGTAATACAGACAAATGTGTTAATAATGTCCGCTGTGAATAGACTGAGGACCACCTCTTTAAAAAAAGATCATCGGTAGTTCTACTATTTTAAGGCCATTGAAATAAGACCTCACCCTTCTCAGACATTTTCCATGCACAGAACTGGGCATATGAGGAACTTTGTCTGCATATTTGCATGTTGATTACTAGAGGTAATCTAAGCAACAAAGGAATTAAATTAAACATCACAAGTGGACCATAAGGTTTTTAAGCATGATGAATGGTAGCTCAGCTTCACTTTTACTATAAAACAATATTACTAATTCAGAACTAAACCTGAACAAGAGAAAACAAGTTGAGCTGCTTATTTCAACTGGAATATACCTTGAAACAAAGACTGCGTTATAAGTTAAACAGTTTATGTACCTTATGCATTCAAGAATGCAATACAGGAGGAATATGCGATACGCGTGCTGTACTTCAAGCAGCTGACTGACTGATTTCTGAGACAAAGAGCTCCAACAGAAGTCACTGTTACAGGACTACTCCAGCCACCGGGGCAGGGAACAGTGTCTTCTGGCTTCGTTCTGTAGCAAAACGGACTCAAACATACGAACTCTTCAAACTAGTTCTAAGAGAGCCGAAGCAGTAAGTTCAAAAGTCAAACCGTTGATTGAATCTGAAAATATACAATTGCCTATTGTTTTCAGATTTCAGAATCTTTTTAATATTAAAACAATATACTACTTTCAGTGTAACTTATTACAATGACTGAGACCTGACCAAGAGGGAAAAAAATAATTCCACTGTAAAGTTCTGTGAATGACAGGCAAACTAAAAAGGTACAGCAGTAAAACCAAGCTGTCCTCCAGTAAAGCGAAAGAAGCTGCAAGGCAACACTAAAAAGTGGCAGATCTCCTTTGCCTGCCAAAGTCTGTACCACAGTTTTGGATAGAGATTGACAGGTGAACCAAGTATTGCTGTCAATGCTGGATACGAGTCAAAGTTTTATAAGCAAATGATCCTATACTAAACGATGTTACCACACTCAGCAGCTGAACTTAAACTCCACAGAAATGCAGTTCGATGCCCTGCTGAAAGCTACTCTTTCAACAGCATTTTCCGTATGAAAAGATACATATTAGTAGGTTTAGTGTTTGTGGAATGAAATCAGCAGTGTGCAAAAACGCGTGTGTATTTAAGCTGCTACAAGTTAGTGCACCTTATGTCATAGCCTACACTAGACAGTTCTCCAGCTCTGAGCCTCTGCTTGGGAGACAAATTAGTCAGACAACATGCAGCTGAGCAAGCTTTGACATGCAAAATTTTAGTTATGACTTTAAGCGCTGAACTCTGCTTTGGTAATGTTATTTATCATTCAGACTACAGCTTTCAGAGTAATAGACATTTCACAAACCAGTAGAACTGCCTCTGTCCTGAACGTTAAGGGAATTCATAAATTAGAGTGAGTATAAAACTTCTGGTGAAGCTCAGGGAGCTGGCCCATGAAGAACTCACTAGGCAAAATTCCAAAGTCACGTAAGTGGAAAAATTTAATAGTTCAACAGTGAGTTTCTATAAACTATTACACACACCCTTGCTATTGTCGCATCTGTTGACGCTACAAATACATCTTTCTTTACTATGAACTGCCAGTGACTCATTTCATCCTTAGGTTTACTTATGTGGAATCATCTTCATCTAAATTATTAAAGTCCAATTAAACTTGATAATTTTTTTTGGCATAGTTATAGTTGTTGCAGCAAGTCAGTTGTATAAACCCACTTATCTGTCATTTCAGGAAGGTAGCCTTGATTAACAAGTACACATAAAGCATTAGCAGATTCAGAATAAAAAGAACAAGTATGATTCATGCACTAGAGATTCTGCCATATTATACAAGGCATCCTACATGGTTACCTTGTGAACTACAACAACATGACTACAAAAAGGACTGAGGAACAGAGATAAAAGATTAACCAAGATGACTGAGTGGCAAACAGATCAGACAAGTTTGACTTTGGATGATGTGATCTCAATTACAGACGATCAAGAGAGGAATTCAATAAGTCAACAGTTCACCACTACAAAATTCCACAGTACAGACACAAACACTAAAGGTTATTATCCTTGAGTGATTTTGTACTAAAACAAAATATCTATACAACAGGTATTCAGAACAGCAAGAGACGGTGTAGTAACTCAAAAGATGACAACGGTGCTTGCTATCACTTGTCTAGTATTTGAATGTAATGTGATATACAGCTAAGTAGGAAGGAACCTAAGTATTATGCTAAATTCTATTTAGAAGTGAAATTGTTCTTGAAAAGTGTATTAATTCCTCTTTTCAAACAAATTATTCTTTATGGATAGACACACAGAAAAAAAGGGGGACACCTAAGAATTGAAACTCCAAAGAGGAAAAGGCGGGGGGAACACCCAAGTCTTGGAAAGTTCTGGTATTCCTTCATGGTTTGTCCAAAATCAATAGTGAAGTCCTTTATCAAAAAGTACAGTCCTGGAGGCAGGAGACGAAAAATGGGAATAAGGAAAGTTAAGCTGTCAGAGACTCAGGTACAGAATATTTTTAAAGAGCTTCTATTACTCCAAAGATTAAAAGATGCAGAGGTCAAAAATCCGTATGAAAATAAGATGGAAATTGTAAAGAACAGAATGTTAACTCCTTGTGAAAACTGCACGCATACAGTCTCTAAGACTGAATTTCAGAATCATTTGCGCTGCCAAGAAACACCACAGGAAAAAAAAAAAGAAGCAACGACATTAGCACAACACATTGTTAGGTTCTGTAGTTTCATAGCACCAAACTGACTCCAATGTATTTTTCAAAACGTGTTTGTCCAGAAAGTTCTTGGAATTTATTATACGCATATAATAACAGATGACACTCAACACTGGAGCGTTGATGTACTAAGTTTACAAGCACTTTGCATTCAATGTATACTAGGCTAAGAAACAAAAAAGATTCAGCATATAAGGAAATGAAGAAAGAAGCAAGGGTTATCTTTAAAAGTTGCATCTGGTATCTACATAATACCAGTTTTATTTTAAAACCCTACACAATGTCAAGTAAGAAGACTAATCAAATATCTACACTTAATTGTGCACACCACATCTACTTCAGACGTAGAACAAAATTTTCAAAAGCTCGTATGTTTCAGTCCTCCTTCCAGAGGAGCCCTAGACTCCAAGATTGGCTTGCTATCAGAACCAGAGCTTGAATTTTTAGAGATTTGACAGCTGCAATCTACCAAGTTTCAAATATGACTATACAAGACAGTGAGCAACCAGAATTCTTTAGATGATCATTCAAACCAGTGATTACATGAACAAAATTTAGTTAATTTATGCAAACTTGACATTTAAGTCATGATTTTTTTGCAATACTTTGAAACATTCTACTTACTATGACAAGCAGTTTTCACTGGCAAACATTTTTTTGTGTGTGTGCGTGCTTATTTTTAGACGTTACCATCCTAACAGAGTGCTGACCAGGTAAGACTGATGTTCTTGCAAAACAAGAGTAAAACAATCTAGACACATTAGGAGCACCACTGAATTAAAAAAGGGCTATTTCTGCTATCTATAGGACAGTTAAAAATGAAGGTCCTGATTTTTCAAAAGCCAACATACTGCATCAAATATTTTTTCTTATCTGTGTATTTGTTAAACCTGTACAAAAGAAAGCTGATTAGCAAATGTAAGTGTTCATATAAAAATAGCCAACATCTGTTTAAATTTAGAAATTTATTTTGTTTAATCCACAAGCTTTATATAGCTTTAGTTAAAAAAACAAAAACAAAAAACAGTGAAAACATGACAATATCCAAAGTTCAGGTTCCTCAAACTTTCAAAGACCACATCTCTGAAAGTTGCTTATACCATTCAGAAGAACCGCAACGAGACAAGATTTATGAATGGGGCAACGACATCTCACAAACAAAATTTATGTAACTGAAGGAATTTTTCTGGGACTGCTGATCATGGAAACTGCCCTTTAAAAAAAGAACATAAAAATACAAATGAAATTCCAGTGTTCCAAATCAACATGTTACATCAATATAAACCCACAGTGTCCTGGTAAACAACATGCTTTCATTTATGTACCACTCTAAATTGCTATTCTTGATTTACTTTAATGGAGACTGTACAGGCAACAGTAGAAAGCATTAAAATATATGTACTTCCTTGGTAATTCTGCAGTGGTTTTATTTCTGGGCAAGCTTACAAACCACAAAGGTTAGTAGCATAATGTAAGTGGATACAAAAGAAGTCAAATGAGACCCTCACAAATTATTCTAAAGGCTTTGTTGAATTTCAAAGAAACTAGGGAATTGACGGTCATGTTTAAAACCTTCAAAACAAATTCCTACTGCTTCTAAGAAGTCTCACTCTAAATGAAATTATGTTGACTGTCAATGAAAGAATGTCACTAGTACACTGTGGACACCTTTTGTAATGTAAATCCATGCCCTTTGTACATGGTGAACCTCAACCTAGCAATTATTACAACAAATGTTATATTCTAAAGCTCAAACACATTTAGCAATTTGAAATTGAATTCTGAGTACAAACCAAATAAAATGTACATTATATCAAAGGATTCAGCCTAAGATGGTGGTGACACTTGCGCCTTCCTCATTGACCTCAGTGCTTTCTCTCTCAGGTGTTTTTCTAGGTCATCGAGGTTGTCTTCTGGTTCACTTTCTGTCTCCTTGAAACAAAGATAGAACATTTCTTCAAATACTGAAAGCCAAGCTGGGCTGCAGTCCTCCCGCTATTGTAAATCATCAATTAAAGTTATGAAACAGGAAGTTGCATTTCTGAAGTAAGATTGCTATTTGCTATCAGAGTACTGTGTACATTCATCTCCTTCTCTACCTATTTTCTTACAATGGACTCTGAAACAGTCATATCTACCAAATTCCTACCTTTTTGGGTTCTGTCTCTGCTTCCTGTTCTTCCTGTGCTGAGGTGGTATCTGCTGCAGCCACAGCAGCAGCTGCTGTAGCTGCTGCCGCCTTTTCCTTCTTATGTTTTTTGTGTTTCTTGTGCTTCTTATCCTTTTTATGCTTCTTATCCTTCTTTTTCTTCTTCTTCTTTCCACCCCCTTCTTGATCTGAATTCTGTAACAAACCATTCAACAGACATTACAACTCATTTCCAAGACTTAAAAATTCAGTTAGAACAAACCCACACCCATACTTGGCAATTCAGATGGACTGTGCAACTTCTGAAACTCAGTGAAGTCCAGACTGCCTTCAGAACTTGAGGAAAGTCACATGCCAATGAACTGACAGTAGCAATCCCAGAAGCCAAGTAACATAACGCACGGTTGTGCTGTCTGAATACAGAACGTAACACCACACAAACTTGATATGCTTGTCACAGCAACAACATGCAAGCCTCTTCATAGAAATGAATACTGCAGGTGGAATCTAACTCCCTAACACACTCTTCTACCAAAGAAATGCAATGTCCCTAGGAAACATTCACAGAACAGGTAAGAATACCGAATTATCTGTTCTTTCCTATTATGAATATAGTTTGCAAATAACACTGCCAAGCATAATTCAGATCACCTCACTTTGCAGGCCATGAAACTAACTAAAAGTAAAGCAATACTTAAGTAACTTCATGAAATGAGAAAGTATTTTGTTTCTAAAGTTATAACAGCACTTTTTTCAGACTCAGAAATGTTAAGCTTGAAATGTTTGTGTTGTGATGTAAGAATTTTAACTATAAAAAAATCACTCCAAGACTATTTTTCATTTTGCCATGTGAATAAGCTTAGAGCTGTTCAGCCATTAAGTCTTTATGAAAATAACTTGTCGTATAACCCCCAAACAATATTGCTTTTATTAGCAAAGAAATACCCTTGCAGGTGATGGGCTCTGAGTTGGACTTTTAGCCTTTTTTGCAGGTGACCAGTTTGCAGAAGGGGAACGAGATCGAGCAGGAGATGGAGGTCCTTGATGTTTTTTTGGAGCTGGTTCAGGTGATCCTGATGCAGACCGCGATGAAGATACCCGTCTTGCAGATCGTGGACTTGGTGTGGAAGCCCTTGAAAACAGAAAAGCC
The DNA here is from genome assembly GCF_964034855.1 of Anser brachyrhynchus. NCBI lineage: Eukaryota > Metazoa > Chordata > Aves > Anseriformes > Anatidae > Anser > Anser brachyrhynchus. The sequence continues at coordinate 401,492 of NC_137717.1, forward strand.
ACACTTAGATTCTAGTGTTAGAAATATGACATGAAACAAGGAAGTAAAAATTACAGAAAGTCAAATGAACATTTGTATTTATAACTTGGTTAAGCAGCCACTTAAAAAAAATTAGTTACTGTGCTGGCGTATGTTACAAAGGGCAAAACGATCTCATACCATTGTGTATCCGTAATGCGAAAGGATATTGCAACTTGATAGCTTGTTAAACAATAATGCTATTGTTGTTCAGGAATGATTGCTCCCTTTCTTTTTCTGATATGACTAATTTATAACCTCATTAGAATTCAAGAGAATAGCAGTGCTATTTTATCATCCAATGAAGGAAGAGTGCAAACCATTTTGTTGAGCTATGTTTTCTTGCTGAAAGAATAAGCCAGCACCATCAGTTTTATTCTGTTTTATTTAAAAGCTAACTGCAAAGTTCATTTTGCTTTAAGCAAAGCTAGGAAAAAAGTTTTAAAGTTCTTTTTATCTGCTCATTCCCAGTAATTTGTTAGGCTACTAAAAAGACCCCTCAGACTCTAGATCCTCTGTAATGCTTCTCCCCACACTTCACTTAAGGTTGAAAACACTGATTAAAATAAACTTCAGAAAAATCACTTAGGGGTCGGTTCTATGAAAGCCAACAGAGCCCCCACTACTTGAGTGACCTCACAATACATCAGAACCACTTCCATGTGATCCCCCAGCTATTCTCATTGTATTATTAAATAAAATTAAAAAAAATAATATCAAACCACCACCAACAAATAAGACTGATTTTTTTTTTTTTTTTTTACTTTGTCTTCTTAGGTTCTGGCGTTCTTGACACCCTCCTGATGGGTCTAGTGCTTGGAGATGGAGACTGTCTTCTCTGCGGTGAAGCTGAAGCTCCCCTTCGCAGTGGTGGTGGGCTTGCAGAAGTATGAGAAGCTCTAGGCCTTGGTGAAGGTGAATGCCTTTTGTTTTGTGGTGGAGAACGTGCTTCGCGATTAGACCTACTGGGAGGAGAACCCTTCCTATGCTTGGAAGATATCGAAGGTGAACGCCTTTTAGCAGCTGGAGAGCTCCTTTGTTTTGGCGGTGGTGAATGGGAGACTCTGCGTTTTGACTGTGGAGACGGTGATGCTCGTCGTTTAGGGGGAGGAGGAGAAGCTGTTCTTCTCTTAGGAGGTGGAGAAGGCGAGTATCGTCTCTGTATTGGTGGAGAGTATCTCCGTGGAGAAGGTGAGCGTCTACGTGGGGGTGGTGACGGAGACCTAGAAAGAAAACAGATGTTCAGGTGCCAAACAGCCATGTGAATTAATTTCAAATGATTACATGATCATTCCTCTGAAATTCTTAAAAACTTTATTAAATAAAAACTTTTTGGAAAAATCAACTTAATAGATGTTATTCAGTACCTGATAACAGCAATCAAACTGTATCCAGACCACATGCCTACCATAGGAAATCTCAGCAGCAAAACTATATTCCCCTTAGTAAAGCTGTGAATCAAGGAACAGGTTTCCTGTATTATGGCATTTACTTTTACACACCATAGTTGGAAGTCAACAAACCAAAAAGCAATCATTTCACAACAAAAATGCAATACAGTACCTTCGGCGAGGCAATGAAGGTGACCGCCGCCGCCTAGGAGGAGGGGCAGGCGAAGGAGAGCGCCGTCGCCTGGCTGGTGGGGGTGATGGACTTCTCCTCCTCCTACTAAGGAGATAAAGGGATTACTCAGAAAAATTGCAACTGAGCTGTGAGATTTTTTTTTTAATTATTATTATTATGCTTTCACTATACAATAGCATCTTCCTCATGTACTTCTAATTCTAGTAAAACCACTAATGGGAAAAAAATATACATCCAAGTGTTTCTAGAAAGTAAGAGAATAGATTTTCATTGTAATCTTCAGACCCCACAACACCACTCACAAGAATTTCACATTCTGCTTAACCTGACCTATTTGCACCCTGCAACCAAAGAGGAAGCCCCACTCTCTCCTATCTTCTTCTCCTGAAAGCTCATTTCTGCCACTTTCCTTGGGCTGAATCTAGTGATCATGTAATGAGTCAGACCAGCTTACTGATTCAACAACAACAACAAAAACTCTCAGTCATCACACAGTAATGACTGCTAGGTGTAACGTAAGGGAGGAACTGGGAATGCTTTCAGCAAGAGTCTGAAGCTGGATCAATTTTAAGTGTGAAACTTGAAAACAGCTTTTATCTACGTATCTGAAATCCAAAATGACTTATTCCTTGAAATGCTAAGAATCAGTTATTGCAAAACTGAAGCTATCTGGATTCAAGTTATCACAAAATAAGCCATTTTCTGCTCTCCAAGATAAGGTTTAAAACAGACTTCCAGGGAAGTTTCAATAAAGCTTGTACTTTCCTGAAGTTATAAAGGGAGGAAAACTTGCATTTTGTATAGAAAAAACATTCTTCCCTGGCTGTTGTTCTCCAAGGCAATGAATTACACTTTTTATAGGAAGAGTTTACTGCAAAACACATTATTTTATGATCTGGAGAAAAACAGCCTCTAATGTCATGGTTGCCCTAATTAAATGTGTTTAAGCAGTTACACAATAAGCAATAGGTGAATTTAAACTATGCATAAAACTTGCAGCATACTAAGATCTTTGAATTCCAATCTGTTTTACATAGAATTGTTTGATAAATGACAAGATACGTGATTAGAACGGACTACGTTGGTAGAAGTAGTCACACAATCTCACATCATTATGTATGCTGCAACCGTATTCTAGCTAGGTCTTAATTCACAGATTGCTCACATGAGTGATTATGTCAGATTAATAAACCCATCGTACACTGAGGTTCCAACATTCCAAGATCAACACATACCAAACAATTCCACAAATAGAAGAGTTAACAATACTGCCTACATAAGAAAAGAAAAAAAGTAAGTGTTAGCTATTAGTATACGACTACTACCTCCAAATACCTTATGGATGGGAAGAATGAGAGTACTGAAAACACAAATTAAGTGTGACCCAGAACATCAAGATCTTTATCGCCTATTGCAAGTCCGTGGAAGGGTTTTAGTTGTAATATGAAAGGCAAGTATTCAGTTATTTTCAGGCATCAGTGAGAACATTAGTGTTATTAGCTGTTACAGGCTTATTAGAATTATCAAGTAGCCTCTCTTCCAGGAGATAGTACAGGCGCTTCTTTTGTTTGGTCTTTTTTCCCTGCCAGTGAAATGGTCCCAAATACAAACCAACAAGGAACAGATCAGACTGAATTTCCTTCGCCTTACTGCTTTGAGTGCACAAATCCAAAGGGCAGAAGTACGTGTCCATGACAAAGTAAGTGAGAGCCTATCTAAATGACTTTTGATATGCAAATCCTGTTTAACAGATTAATTTCTAACCAACCTTTTCATCACTGGTGATTGCCACCTCTTTTCCATCTGCATCCTGATAGCAGTGGAGAAAAAACAAAACAAAACATCTAACTGCCGTATATTTGAGGCAAAAATGAGCAAGTTCAAGTAAAGTTCAGGGTAATTCTCAACAAATGAGCCAAAGAAGAATGCAATCTTGAAGCAGACCAAAGGTCCATCTAATCCAGCATCCCATTTTTGACAGACAGAAGATACTTCAAGGAAATAGAATAAAAAGCAGTCTGTATTAAAATAAATAAATTTTATCTTTGTGATTTCCAAAGGCTAGCAATTTTAAGAGAATTCCATGAACTGTTCCACAAGTTTAGTTCATAGTAGGGGCTTTTAATAAAGCATTACAGGTCAGAACACAATCACGTCACTATAGAGGAAGCTTGCTAGAACCAGCATTGAGATCCTCATTTTCTTTTGACAGTTACTTTGGAGAAAAAGGATTATCTGCTTGTACAATTTTGGGCTAAATTCTTTTGGGTAGTTGCTGACAGTTGCATAGCAAATAAACACAACGTTAATCAGTTATTAAAAAAAGACATCAGTTATGCCCAACTTAAGAAGAAATTACCGAGGGGAGGATTCCTTCTGTCGTTTTCGTGGAGATGGTGATGGACTGCGTGAATGTGAATGGCGTCGGCGTCTACCAACTTCCCCATTCTTCACATTGGATCTTTTAGGTCTTTCCTCTTCAGACGAAGATGAGGAGCCAGAATCTATAAATGTAGAAGAATTATTCTCTGGAATATGATTCTCATGACACTCATTACACAGTTACTGATATGGTTATACTGTTGTTTACACTAACTTCCACTCCTGCAAAACAAGAAGCCTCTGTTTAGAAGCAATTCAACTACAAACATTAGTTGAAGTGATAAATAAAGCCATCAGAGTTGGGTAATAAAATTTGCAGCAACCTAACCGTCCACATAACATTTAACTAGCCAGGTAACCTAAAAAAAAAAAAAGTCAACTGCAGTTATATATAAAAACAAAGTGGACAAAAATCTACAACGAGTCCAGGCTATCTTACTGACCTCAAGCAAGCAAAAGCCCAAGTTATTAGAAAATAACCTAATGCATCAATAGTTTAAGTAAACCATAGTATGATTCTATGATAGTAAACAATATTTGTGTATGATGGTAAGAGTTTAGAAGTGCAACTTTTAAAGATGCAAATTCATAATGATACATACCATAACCTTAAAAGAAATTATTATTGCTCACACTACTTTCACGAAGAATAAAGGTACTTGATTATGAGTGGTAAATATATACAACCCAATTTTAGGAAATGTACATTATCCATACCAGATGAAGACTGTTGATTTTGCCTTCTGTATTGACGCCTCTGTTGCACAGAATCTGCTGCAGCCATTTTACCACCTTTATCTTCTTCTGAAAAGGTACATACAGAAAAAAATAAATTAAAAATACAAATATGTCTTACTGAGGCAGAAGTAATTAAGTACAGCAGATCAAGCTTTTTTTTTTTTAATTAACTCTCCTCATCTTAAGGTTGTATTGAGTCTGGACTATTCTTTGGCTTAGCTTTTTCCAAGAAAGCTCAGATGAAAGACCTTACGCAATATGAGTGATTATATTTATGCTTCTGAAAAAATCTTTCTTTCAATGCTGGTTTATCAACAGGTTTGGCACTTTACTAGTATCTTTTATTGTCATACACCTGATTAAAAACCCCACCCAAAACCAGTGTTGAAAAGTGAGAACCATACCCGATTCAGACAGCTCAGCTTTCCTTGGTTTTGGCGCTGGTGAAGGAGATTCTCTTTTTTCAGTACTCTTATGTTTGGGTGCTAAAGGACAAAAGTCAAATAACTTTGCTGTAACTTTTTTTTTTTTTAATATCTGTGCATGCTTTTCTGCTCTCACAAACTGTAAATACCATCTCTGAGAAAATGAAAGCACAAGAAGATTAAAGTGCTGAAAATTTTTGTTACCTGATGCTCTGCCAGGTGAAACAGAGCCACGGCTTTTTCTTGAACGATTTGACTGCTGAGGTGTTGGAGATCTACGTGGTTTTGGAGGTGGACTTGCTGGTGGAGATGGTCTGTGCCTCCGCCTAGGAGGGCTTGCAGAAGGAGACATCCTACGTGTTTTACGAGGAGGACTGGATACAGTTCTTTTAGGTGGTTTCTTTGGTGGTGATCGGGAACGTGAGGAGGAGGAAGAGGAGCTACTACCAGATAAAGATGCTGATGACCGTCTTCTCCTGCAAATCAAATATAACATTAGACTATGACTAGTCAGCTTAGGAAATGTTTGAGCATGAACACAGAACTGCATTTGTTTGCAAGCACATAGAGAGCCACATACAACAGCACTTCCAAAACATGGTGGACAGCCTTCAACACGTGGCTTGTAGAAAAGATTAACAACCAATCTTTCAGTTATCTTTAAACTACAGTGAGAAAAAAAAAATGTTAGTGTTACCTTTGCTTGCTTTCTGTCAATCTACAGACTACAACTAAGCTTTTCTCCTGGGTACAATTAGTTTTCTTTGGGCTTTCTAACTATCGGATGGTTAAGAGAATTCTCCATGTTAGCACATGTGATTTAATGATCTTCAAAATAGATCTATTTAAGAGTTTAGCGGGCAAGTATGTTAAAAAGTTTTTATACCAGGAAGAAAAAAATTCAGCTTAACAATTCTGAATCAGTATATCCCTCCTTATGTTTTAGTCTTTCAACTTTACTTTGCAATTTTAAAAAGGTAGGGCCTCTAGAATTCTGCGGCAAAATTTGTGGCAAGTTCTGTTGTAATTGTGTACCTGCAGAATCCACCTTTGGCTGCAGAATTCCTGAGAACCTGGAAAAAAGAAACCCTACCTTGAGTGAGATAAACATTTGCTGAAAGGGAGCTCTTGTACATCTTGAAACATACATATTTGATACTTTTCACAGTTCTCACAGTAACTGTGCAAAATGAGCATCTTTACAAACTCAATAAAGTACTTATCACCTTGTCATAAACAAAAAAAAAGGAAGAATTGTTCCTTCTTAAAAAGGAAGAACTATTGTACACAGGAAGCATCACTAATTCTCTTTCTACGACGAAAACAGGAATCTATTCTCTTCCTATGAAGACAAACATCTATTTTGACATTACCCTAAGTATACAATTCTCTGCAGTACAACTCGGAGCTTTCCTACTAGAAAAATTCCTCGTGCCATCAAAAATATAACCTTCAACACCCAAGAGACAATCTGAAAAGATTTTTATTTACTGAAGCAAAAGAACATGAAGAAATACATTTCAAGTCAAAGTTCAATTTTGACCTTAACTTTATGTGATGGAAAAATGACTCATAGTAAAAAAATCCCTAACAGTAAAATTCATAGTGAATTGTTCGACATTTTCCCTCAAGTGGGGAAAAGAACTGTTAGAAAAGATGTCACGTCTGTCTAAGCTGGGAGCTACCCAGAGCTATTTCAAGGAAGTGTTGAAGTTGCTACTTTTCAAAGAAGTGGAATTCTCAGCAATAATTTCATAAGAAATCATCCCACAGCAACTAGAATGCCCCCACACACTTATGAAATATGACATCGCAGTTTTTACATCACTCAAATTATATATTACAAACAGTATTGAGTTAAGATGAACAAGGTGGTTTTGATAACATTGAGTTTTCAGGAATGACTGTTACCTTCTAAATCTAAGTATAAAATATTCAAGTGTCTCAAAAAAAGGGAATCTTACCTCCTCACAGGCGATCTACTTCTTCTGTGTCTGGGTGGGGGAGGCATTCGCCTTGGAGGACTCCTCCTCCTTGGAGATGGTCGTCGTCTTGGGCTTGGTCGCCTTCTAGGAGAGTAAGACCTGTCACAATCAAAAATTCAAATGAAAAGCAACTACCTAACTTTCAGATTTGAGGAAATTTAGCCTCAGGGAATTGAGTGGAAAGTTGCTTCTCTCCAAGTGCATTACATTACAGCAGCATTTAAATTATGGTGCCAAGCGGTACGTTCAGCCACGGTGTTTTTAAGTTTACCAATACCTTATACTAAGTAGTAAAAAAAAAAAAACAAAACAGTGGGAGGCGGAAATTTGCAAAATCTTCAGTAAACCTACCTACTAAAAGGCTACACAACTGCCACTATCAAATGCCACACTCAGCATTAAGTACCCCATTCTTTCCCCAGTCAGTGTAAGTCCCTGTAAGAATCTTCCCATGAACTGATATGAAGAAAACTCCTGAGCATGCTTATTCACTGAATGTGTCATTCTCATTTGGCCTAAAACACTCACAGCTCAACATCATTAAAAACATCATTACCTTAACTGAGAGCATTACATTAAATAGCAATTTCAGAAGAAAATATTCGGTTCTCAATCTCTGCAATCAAGACAAATAGAAGCCCTACCTTGACCGTGATCTATGACGCCTTCTTGGCCGAGAATGAGATGGAGAACGGGATCGAGACCTTGACCTCGACTTGGACCGAGTTGGGGATCTTTGACGAGTCTTCTCTTTCTCCTTCTCTCTCTCCTTCTTTGAATTACGTTCTGGTGAAGTTTCCTTAGTCTCTGGCACAGGAGGTTCAGATTTAGGAGCTTTTGGGATATCACTATTAAAAAACAAAGAATTAATTTACAAGCACATATAAACTGTAACCACTGGAGTAACATTTTAGAAGCTGACAAGATGTTCTCCAACAACATTCTCTTGCCCATCCACTGACAAGACATTACAGACCCCACTTCAAAATTGTGAAAAGAATTAGAATATGGTACAAAGATTCAAAGACAAGAAAAAGTAATAATCAAGCTCTCTCTTAACTTGCTAGGAAACAAGATGACATTGTCAGAAGAAGAAAAGATGCCCAGTACGATGAAACAACAGTGGCAGCTTAGCACCCTACTTTTAGAATTCTACATAGGAAAAAAAAATCTTACTGATGATTCTTAAATTCTTTTGCCATTTTAGGGGGATAGGGAGAAGCAGACATTGCCCCTACACAAGCTAGGGGGAACGATCTTTAAAAAAAAAAAGAAAATTATCTTAATTCTTGTTAAAAGTAATACATAGTTCTACACACAAAGTTATCGCTTACCTGTTTGAAGTTGCCTCTTGAACAACAGTCTCCTTTGGTTTCA